>NW_017728951.1:17368477-17466140 GCF_001723895.1 Crocodylus porosus
CCCTTCCAGCCCTGATGTCTATGAAATCTATGAAAGTGGCTCAGCCCATTTTCTAGTCCTCTACTGCAGTTTCACCAGTGAGTACCGATGGGACTGGAACCCACAGCCTTCTGGTTTAGAGGTCATCCTTAAAAGCCTAAAGAGAGAATTTAAGTTATCTTTGAACCCACAGGAGTAGATTTTGCTTTCTCTGTGGTATTGCTAGTAAAGGTGCTTTAAAAACAAGAGTACCAAACTGTATCTAGGTTTGAGAATGAGAATCTGCTCAGTCCATTGTGTGATTCTCATTAAGGGGACCATAACTTACTACTTATCAGCCCTTTCCGAGGATTGGACCAATTTGATAACAACTCTAACTTGGTTTCAAATGAAAACCAGACATTTTAGAATTATGCAAACTCCCTTTCCAAGTTACTGTTCTAAGTTATCAACACCAGTTTGCATCTGGAAAGATGCATCTCTTCTAAAGAGAGAAGAGTAAGAATATATACTTCTAAAAATGAAGTATATATTTCTTACCAGCTTTCTCTCCCTTTGGAAAATACATAATTACATATTTACTTGAATCCAATATGTCTTTGAATTTAAGACAGCCCCCAATAATTAGGTTCTGTGCATGGAAAATGATAAATTTATTATAATTGAATTCTATGCATAAATTCATTAAGATTTTCCATGTACAGAATCTTATTATTGGAGAGACATCTTAAAAGCATCTCCCTCAAAGCAGTGGTGAGGATCAAGGACTAGACCCCCTACTCCTTGCTCCCCATAGGTGCCTGTTCCCTACCACATGCCCTCCCTGTCACCTGCTACGTGGCCCTCTTGCTACTTGCCCCCCCCACCCAGCTTGTCCCAAGTACCTGTCCCCCATCACCTGCCTCCCCTGCTCCCCTGTCCCTATGGCTGTGCCTGCCTTCTTGCTGCCTCCCTTCTGCACCTTCCTACCACTTATCTTCTGGGCAGTAGCTCTAGGTTTGGGCAACTTGGGAGTGGTGGCAGCCCTGGTCCCACCCAGCCAGGGAGAGGCAGCAGCAACAGCTCCAGGCCTGTCCAAGTCAGGACTAGGCATACTGGAACTGAAGGTAAGCAGAGGATGGGGAGAGCCGACTGCGCAGTCTCCCCTGCACTCCCCCTCCAAGCTGAACAGTGGGGTTCTCCCCATGTGCCTCTCTCCCTTGGCACTCCCACATCTGCATGCCCCCTTCCCTGCTTCACAAGCCACCCCAGCACAGGGCAAGTGGTGGTTCAGCTCCAGGTTCAGCCTCGAGTCTGGGGCTGAAGCCAGAGTGGAGCCACTGCCTGCCCTGGGCTGGTACTCAAATCTCAGATGAGGCACTTCTTTGCTATGGTGACTGGGGGAAAAAACCTTGTCTTGGATTTGGGTAAATACAATATGTCTTCTATGCCAAAGTGTCCAGCAAGGCTGTTCAGAAAGGAAAACAAACATTTTGCTGAGTTGCATTGACTTGTATTAGGTGCCATAGCAAACTGGTGCGGGTGCAGGGGAACTGCTTCATTTAGCACTCCATAACGTGCTGGGTGCATTACAGTTCCAATAAGATGTGACCCATGATCAGAGAATCATAGAAATTAAGAGCTGGAAGGGACCTCAAAAGATCATAGAGTCCAACCCCCCCCACCCCGTTCTGGGCAGGAATATTGCTAAAATCAAAAGATCCCAGCACGGTGCCTGTCCAGTCTCCTCTTGAAGACTTCCAAGGTTGGGGACTGCACCACCTCCTTGGGAAGGCTGTTCCAGATTATGGTCACACTTGCAGTAAAGAAGTTCTTCCTTACATCCAACCTGAAACCATCCTCTAACAGTTTATGGCCACTAGTCCTTGTCCTCCCCTGGGGTGCGCTAGTGAACAGTTTTTCTTCCATCTCCTGATATTTACCCCTTACATACTTATAGATGATCACCAAGTCCCCCCTCAGTCTTCTCTTCCCCAAGCTGAACAATCCCAGATCCCTTAGTCTTTGTTCATAAGATTTGTCTTCCAGGCCCTTAATCATTCATGTGGCCCTTCTCTGGATGCTTTCAAGATTCTCCATGTCTTTTTTGAAGTGCAGCACCCAGAACTGGACACAGTACTCCAGCTGGGGTCTCACCAGCACTGAGTAGAGAGGAAGTATCACTTCCTTAGCCCTGCTTGCAACGCATCGGTTAATACATCCCAGTACAGCATTGCACTGGCCACTCATGTTCATTCAGTGATCAGCCATAACCCCGATGTCCCTTTCAGCCATCATGCTGGCCAGGATATCTCCACCTAGCCTGTATTCATGTTGCTGGTTACTTCTCCCGGATGCATTTATCCTTACTGAACTACACCTGGTTCCACTTCACCCACCTTTCCAGCCTATCCAGGTCTGCTTGGATCCGCATCCTATCCCCTAGCATGATCGCTTTTCCTCATAACTAAGTATCCCGGGGGGGTCAGACAAAAGAGCCCTGAACCACACCCTGGGGACTCTGGGAGTGGGGGCCATGTATAAAAATACAGAAACAAAAAAACTACTTACCTGCAACAAGACACTCAGCCTTGCAAGAATGAAGAGGGGAGCCTGCGTGGGTTATAAGCTACATCTTTATTCAACTGAGAATGGCCAGTGACTTCACCAGCAATCACCAGCCAGCAGAAACAAAAAGGATCTCCGTGGGAGAGCAGGAGAGCCAGTGGAGGCTCTCTACGCCAGCGGCGGCCTGTGCCCACACAGGGGATCTGGACAGAGAGCAGGAGAGCCGGTGGAGGCTCTCTACACTGGTGACGGCTGGTGTCTGCATAGGGAAAGGGGATCTGGACAGGAAGCAGCAACAGAGGTGGCAGAGGCTACTAGCACAGGCGGCATGGGACTTGAGCCCAGAGGACTGTGGGACGTCGGAGTCAGGGCGCTGCAGACAACATTGAGGGAGAACGGCATTGCGAGCCACACTGGGCAGCGTGAAAGAAGCGACAGCCCAGTAGAAGGAGCCGTAGCAGACCCAGGGGAGACGACGGGTCATTTCTCTGAGCGTTCCCTGCTACCTGGTACAGAAGAAGGGTTGGCAGGGACGGAGGCAAAGAAACTCCCCAGGTGGAGCGACAAGGGGACCCCATCAAACCCTGTAGGGCTGGTGAAACAACTCAATAGGCCGCCCAGATCCATATTTTGTTCCGTTCACTTTTTTTCTTTTCCCCCTTTTGGAGGGGGTGTGGTAACAGGGCGAGCATGCCGCATAAGTTACGTCTCTTAGCCTAGAAAGGGCCTCAGCACGGGAAAGTGAATGGAGCAGAGGAATGCTGGCGTTGCGGCTTCCTTCTTTATTTTTTTGTTTTGCATATTCTCTTTGTTTATTTCCCCCAGCTTGAGGTACCCCGAAGTGGGTAGAGGCATGGCTTAGGCAACTAGTAGATCTGTGGGCCACCATAGGAGTAAATCACTCAGGACACGAAATCCAAGGGAGACATCGAAGTCAAGGGCACAGCTACACCGGAGGAATGGTCACCTCAAGATCTAGTGTCCCGCCAGAGACACTAAGGTTGGCATAAGGCTAGGGTGTAGTGGAAGTGGAGCCCCACAGATGGCCATCAAGTGGAGTACCCACCACTGAGGGACCTCCAGTGGCTCAGCCCCCGCACTGGTATTACGTTCAAAGTTGCGGCAGGTGTGTTTGGGGGTGGCCACCAGCGTGATATAGACCCACCTCAGGGGTCACACGAAACACCAGTACGTCTGTTACTGACCGCCCGAGTCAAGGCAGCACATGAACGGCTGCTCAAGGCCAGGTGGGCACACTTAGTATTGTCCACAAACTTGGCCACCATGCTTTCCATATCCTCATCTAAATCATTGTTAAAGATATGGAACTGTATGGGGTCAAAAACCAAGCCCTGTGGGATGCCACTCACCACCTTGCGCCAAGATGATACAGACCTGTCCGCTAGCACTCTTTAGGTTCGGCCCCTTAGCCAGTTCCCAACCCATCTGACCATGGGCTCTGCCAGCCCACATTCCCTCAGGTTTTTTTTTTATAAGAGTGTCATGGGAGACCATATCAAAGGCCTTTTAAAAATCTGAGTACATGACATCAACCGCATCTCCCACATGTAAGCAGTTCATTACGATCATAGAAGGAGATGAGGCTGGTCAGACATGACCTGCCCCAAAAGAAACCATGTTGGTTATCCTTCAGTGTCATGCCTTCTGCTAGTCTCTCACAAATGGACTTCTTGAAATTTTTTTCCAAAATCTTACCCAGTATCAAGGTCAAACTGACTGGCCTGTAGTTTCCCAGATCCTCCCTCTTCCCCTCCTTAAAGACTGGCACCACATTGCCCCTTTTCCAGGCCATTTTCAAAAATGAGTGCCGGTTTCATGTCTGAGTGATTATTTGTGCATGTACATAAATGAGTTATGTGAATAATCCCACTGATTACATAGCAACATACTCGACATATGTAAGACAAAAGCCAGAAGCAGCCAACAGTGATTCCTCTTATGTATGACTCTCAACAAAAACCATTCTGTGTAACAAAGCAGCCATGCTGACAACCAAACTAGTTCTTTTACCATTTCCTTTGTGAGTTTTTCTGTCTTTCTGGTTATATTCCTTTTAGCACTGTATTAAACACAGATGCAATCTGCTTCACACTGTCAGGATATTTTCTAATAAAAATATTGAGGTTTATAAATACATGATATTGCTTGGCACCTGTAGGAATGCTTTCATTTAAGCAGTTTCTATGTTTATTCATATTCTCAATGTTTACATTTTGCATATAAAAATAGTATATGCCGCCCTTCTCATTTACTAGATTTATTTTTTACTTGTGACCTTGCAAGCTACATGTGGATGGCAATGAGGTTTAAATTAAAAATGCACAAAAGCAGCAATTTAAATGTTTGATTAAATAGTACTGTCCTACAAAATTAAAGGGATTTTTATCAAAATTCTGCATTGAAATCTTAACTGATTTATTAATTAAGGAGCTACTATCTGTAGATAACGAATCCAATAGGTTTGTTTCTGCTGATCATGTACAACAAGATTTTGAAAAGGTAGATCTCATCCTCCCACACCTTTTTTATACATTGATCAAATAGGAAAAACAAGCTTTCTTCCTTGTTTTAACTGCCCAATAGTTGGTTAACTTTGAATGAACTAGTCATTGAAATGAGCTGGTTAAATAAACTGAAATGAAGAAAATATTCTTCCTGCATTGACAACCGGCAACAGCTAGTTTAGCTTTTCACCCAACTGGTTCCAGGTGTGTAGCCGTTGACTGTCTCAGTCCAACGGCTTGACTTTCTTTTCAGGTTTAGTGGTGAATGTTTGGGAACATCGTTTAATTTAATAAAAGCAAGACATTGGCTGCAGTGGTTCCTCTGCTTTACCTGTGGCAGGTTAGGGTGTTCGGTCTGTGTTGTGTAAAGGTTGATGGTAGTCTTAGGTAGAGTTTAATGGTTTGTATAGGATGGTTTGGATAGGGAAGATCCTAGGACCCTCAAGCAGGAGGCTGGACTAGATGATCTCTGGAGGTCCCTTCCAGCCCAGCTTCTGTATGATTCTATCATTTGGATGATAATGACACATTCTGTAAACATAGAATTTAATATAGATTGCCATCATTTCAAATTAATTAAACAGATTCATTTATAAAAAGAATGGTATTCTTTTCCTAGCCAGAGTTCTTTATTTAAATAAGTCATTTTTAATTTTTTTTAAGGCGTCAATTTTTTGTGTCTGCCCTTTTGCAGTGCCCTTTTAGTGCATGTTAAGAATTCAGTAGACTTGAAATTTCACTTCCCTCTTACTCCTTATAATAAAGAAAGCACATCCACGTGTACTAATGAGTACTAAATTCAAGGAGCTAATGTAGGTTCAAGCACAACTTCCCTTTCGGTAAGAGCCAACAAACTCTGGATTATCCGTGCTGGCTAATGATGTATTAGAACATGCTGGCTAACCTGTTTGATCTTTCCAAGTGACTTTGGTGTGCCGTGCTTGAGAAGGACACTTTCAAGGAAAGCTTTTCTTGATCTTGGAAGCATTTGTATCATTTGAATTGTTTCCTTGGATTAATTTTCCACTTGTAGCTTGTTCCCTACCCCTTTCTCTTCAGGGCAGCTGGGGACAAGTACATCTAGTTCTGCTTCTGCCTCTGTCGCTGAAACCTAATAGCTGTGGAAAAATCAGTTGATCAGCCTCAGTTTACACAGCTGTCAAATAGGTATCATGATTCTTAATCTAGAGTTGTGTTGTAAAACTATATTTAATTGCTTATAAATTGCATCAAGATTCTGCTGTGGACAGGCAAAGTATTATTTTAAACTAAATCCTGTCCAACAGGAGGCTGAACAGCAGGTGTCTTTACAACTATACCTTGTCAAAAATATTCATCTCAACAGTTTTCCTGGAATATACTCTGTCTTTGAAGCCAGCTGGTTTCAGGGAATGTGTTGATGGCAAAATAATGGAAAATCAAATAGGCTCTTGTTTCAATTTGCCCTCCTATCTTGACTTTTATATTTCATGTTGATTTTAATATGATACAAATGTATAATGGTTCAACTAAATAGATTAAAAAGTCCAAATGAAATATTTCAGAATAAATGACATTATTTGACATCATAGAAACATTTCCTGTCAATAAATGCATCTGAATCCACACGTTTTGAAATCTCCATTCCCCAAAATATTTTACGATTTGAGCATTTTGCATGAGCTTAAATGAAAACAGATTTTGAAATGTCAGAATTTCCTGAGAGATGCATATTGCATTTTTCAGTCATATGTACTTAAAGCAGATTAGGCTGGGCTCTGGTGACAGAGCTCTTTGGTGACTCTCTTAGGTTTCTGTCCATCTCACAAAAGCTGTTCTAAGAAGCAATTGCAGTCTTGTAGCCATGATGGTCCTGGGAATATTGTAAGAAGCAGGATTTGTTTGGTAATAGCTTTTGTTGGACCTTGGGAGAGATGTTAGACAAGCTTTTAGGCATAAAGGATGCTTGTACATATGCTGGGAGGCTGCTCCAATGTGCTGTAGTTACTTTGGAGCAGACTCGACTAACTGAGTCTGCTGGAGTGTGCCAATTAGTGTGCACCAGCCAACCTCCGTGTCTCGTGTATCAGCATTCCCACGCTTCAAAATGGCAGTGGGGGCGCTTTAAAAAAAGTCCGTCAAACGAGCTTTAGTTAAAATGCCCTTCCACCATTCTGAAGCGTGGTGACGCTAATGCACAAGATGATGCGGGTGCTTTAAGTAATTGTTCAGTCTGGGTCTTTTCCCACTGCTGTGTGTTAAGCAAAGGAGACTTTGCTTCTAATGTGAGTTTGACAACGTGGGAGGTCTGTTTGAAGGCTGGGGAGAGACGGGGTTGGGAATAAGTGTGGCTGTCTTTAAGTACAGGGTATAACTGTTTAAAGATCTTTTTTATAGGTTGCAACATAGGATGCTATGCGACGACCAGGGGTATGCAGTCAATGGGGAGTTTATTGTGGTATTGCAGTAGGGGCGTGTGGAAGATTTGGGTAGCTCATTCAGGGATGCAATCAGAGATGCAGTCATTTTCTCTGGAGCAGTGTTCTTGTTGGGTGAGGGCAGTTTTTAGCAATGCCTTCAGAAAATAGGGTTGAGGGGACGGAAGTCACAAATGTACTGGACACTAAAACACTTGCACTTAACACAGACAAGGCTTTTATAGCTCGTTACAAATTACCCGCTCCCTCTTCCAACTTCCCTGTGCTCCACAGGTGCTAATACTGTCATGAGTAGTCTCCTCTGGGCAGACTCAGAGGTAGCTGAAGACTTGGCAGTAGGTGTGTTTGAGACAGCCTGGCATTTTGTAGTTAGAGCCTTGCTGTCAACCCCCTCCAGTCCTTCACTAGCCTGGCTGCCAGGACCCTCGGGTGCTTTCTGCAGCCTGACTCCATACTGTGAAAGCAACTTGCTAACCCGGTTCCTGTTCTTATTGTCTTGCTGTCTCCAGTAGAGCCGTATAAAATATCCCCTCCTTGTTACTGCTCCTTTCTGATGCGCAGCACTCATGACCGTGACTGAGTAGTGACAGCATTCAATGCGGCCTCCTGCCGCGCTTCTCGGTACAGGGGTAGTAGAGGAGCCTTGTGATTAGGTAGGATTCGGGGAGGGAGGCTGGGGACCATTGACTTCTTCCATAAAGAAAAGGCAGTGACACTGCTTACTACTCTTTCCTTATGTCCAGGCTGATAATAGGAGATGGAGCAAGGACTAATTGTTTAGATGTTTGATAGTTCCTCCCTGTAAATAGTGTATAGACCTACCCTGTGTGTGCACAGTGGCTTTCTTTGACAAAAATGCATTTTACTCTGCATGTATTAAGCGTGGCATTTGCAGCCCAGGAGCCCTGATGTGGAACTTGTTACATCAAGGTTACCCAGGGCCATGTGGCCTCCATACTGCCATATCCCACAGGACTGTCCTCTCAGCAGTTTCATCTGGTGCAGAATGAGGAGCTCCATTACTTGGCTAGGTTACTTGATGGGGCAAACACAGATTGCATTAACTTTCTCTTTGTGTTCAGGAGCAATTTGTGACATTCTCCAAAACCCTAAAAGCTACATGGAAAACCACCTTTTTCTCTATCCATCACCATGGCATAAGAAGTCAGCTGATCTGTTTTTTCCTAGTGTTTCTGACTCTAAATATATGGAGGATGCATGCAGAGCATTGGTCTGAAGGTGCCAGCTCACTGACCTTCAGAGCATTGTTTTACACCATGTTCACATAGTCTTTTGCAAGTGGGATATATTTATTTTTACTGAAGACCATTCTTTTAGTTCATTGATTCTCAATGAGAGTGCTGTTGCACCCTGGGGTGCCTTGAAATCCTTTCAAGGGTACCGTGGAGTGCCACACAGTGTTAGCATTGTTAGGTGGGCAAACGCAATATCTCTCACCCACTGACTCCTCAATTTACATCTTCACTGACTGCCTTTCTTGCATGCAGACCAGCTTCTGGCTTCTTTACTATTCCTTCCATCCAGGAAGAGCACACACCGACTGCAGATACTTCCTCAGCCCAGTGAAGGATATTTATACCCAAAAGCTTGCAAAGAAGTTTTCCAACTATTTGAGCTTGTCTAATAAAAGATTAGATTTACCCAAAGAACCTTGTCTGCTTATGTCCTTAGACCAATAGGCTACAACCAATACGCCTGAGATAAACCCAGAGATTTCAAATAGGAATCCATAGTGTCAAAAACATCCTGACCTCTTGTGGTCTTTCTGAGATCTTTGCAGCATTATTTTTATTCGTGGAGTGAAAAAATGAGAGGAAAGAAAGCTGGCATTTTCCATGGGGTGTCTTGAGCCTAAAAAGCTTGAGAGCCACTGCTTTAGTTCCTGTTCTCATTTGTGTTGCACTGTTTCTGGTGCATGTTTGGAAACGATTCTGAATCGTGCATAAAAAACAAGTCAGTGAAGGCGGTCTGTGCAGGGTACTTTTTGGATATTAGGAGTCTGTCTGAAACCTGTAACCAAATCGGTGCCATCCGTAGGCCCCTTGCATGGTGGCTTTGTCTGGGATGCCAGCCCACAGATTGCTTTGGAGAAGTGAGCTGTGTTGTCCTGTAAATGGACATTACAGCCGGTGGCAGGACTAGTTGTGTCAGTTCAGCTCCTGGGAAAGGCCCCCCACAGATAAGGGAAGTTGTGTTTTTATGGAACAGTTGGAGATCAACTGTCACAGTCAGGAAAAATGCCAGAAAAATGCCATTCAGGAACCAAAGGAGGTCACTCGGAAAGAATGCAGGAGAAGGAATTAGTTGTTCCAGGCCCCGGGTAAGGTGGGCCTTGGATTGCTGTGTGTTATCAGGACTAAAGCCTTCATAACATTTGCAATTAAATATGGCTCGTTGCTACTGCCAGAGGTTAAACCTGTTTGGGTTATTGTTCTCCAAGCACAACAACAGAAGATTATCCAAGCTAGTCTGCAAGAGCAGAGAGACACGGTGTCCTGTGCTTGGGCCAGGCATTTGTTTTGTACCGAGAAACAGGAACTTGTCCGAGTGTCCCAGTAAGACCAAGCAGATAACGGTGCGGCCACGTCTGCCACTGCTGCAGCATCACCTTCACATGGGCAGTACGAGCGACAGAAGCTCTAGAAACTCGGTGGTGATCCTGCACCTGATCCAGCCTTGTGCTCAGCACTTTGTCTGGGACGGCACATGCTTGGCTCAGCTTAGCGCTAGCTTTTAACAAGGAAATCATTTAAACTACTTGGACTATGAGCGGGGAAAATATGGCCTGTGGGCCAGATCCAGCTTGCAGAGAGATTTTTGCCTAGCCCTAAGTGTGGCCCTTGGCTCCAGTGGGCAGTGCTGGGGCACCCGCATCCTATGCTGGCCTGCAGCTCATCCTGGGATACCCACACATCCCCCAGCCCCACCAGCTTGGTGTGAAGCAGAGCAGCGCAGAGGCAGCAGCAGTGGCAGAAGCCCCAGTGAGGGCACTGCATGTGGGACCAGGGCCACTGCGTGGGGCTGGGCAGGGAGTTGCATCCAAGGCTGGTCTGCATGGAGACCGGCCCCAGACACAGCACCCTCCCTGGGGGCTCCCACTGCTGCCACTGCCCCCTACCACTCTGCCCCATGCCAAGCCAGTGGGGCTGCTGCTGCCATGCAGGCATCCTGGAGCAAGCTGCGGACTGGCACAGGACAGGGTGCCCCAGGGCCTCCCTCAGCCCTGGTCCCTTCCCTGGCCGGTCTGGCCACTGCAATGGTGGGATGTGGAGTCACTGCCAAGTCCACACCCCTCCCTTCTGCGCCTGTGGGCTGTGTGCCCTGGGCTGGGGGAGGAGATGGGTAAGGGGGGGAGGGATGGAGGCTAAGTTCTTCCCAAGCCTCTTCCACAGGGCTTGCAGCTCTCCTCTCCCCCTCATGGGTGCTGCAGCCCCCCTCAGCAAGGCGGCAGCTTCCAGCTCTGCCCTAGTCCCGTGCTGTCACCACCCCAAAATCCTGGTCCCAGACACAGCTCTGGGGAGCCACGCGAACAGAGTATGTGGGCGGGCAGGTGGCGGGCTGTGTCTGGGACTAGGGCCAGTGTGCGGCTGGGGAAGGGCAGAGCTGTGATCTGCTCCCTGTCTGCCCCTGCCCCTGCCCATGGAGCCCATGCCCGTCACAAGCAGCAGATCGTGGTTCTGACCCGGTCCTGGCCCCAGCCCCAGCCCCGCGCTGTCACCACCCCACAACCCCTCCCTGTGATCCCAGCCTCACCTGCCCCTCCCACTCCTGAACACGGCTGTCCAGGGCCCCATCCCACATAGGGAGTTTTGGGGAGTTATCGTGGGAAGGAGCACGGGGGTGCTGATCTGGCTCACGCCAGCTCACCAAAACAACCTGTGTAGCCCTCGGGCCCAAATAATTGCCCACCCCTAACCTAGACTCTTAACATCTCTTTGTGCAGAACTCAGTAGACAGATGGGTGTTAATGGGGAATCAAGCTCCAGAAGGAAACCACGTCTCCTTCAAAAGCACTGGATAGTGGATAAAATGAAGTATCTGACGTGGAAGAATGGGGAAATGTCAGTTTTGGAAGGGAAAGGCATAGTGGGGGATCAGAGCTTTTGTGCTTGTGAAGAAATGTTCATAATCACAATACTGCCAAACAGACCCATGAGTCACTGAAGCGAAGGAGAGTGCTGTGACTCCAGGCTAATGTGTTGACCATCATCTGCTCATCAGTAGCTCATGGTCTTGATGATGATGGTAGGTGAATTAGTTGGCTTGCCAAAAGTTTCTTGTCTTTTTCTAAAGGTCCATTCATAAGATATATGATTCCAGATTACAAGCCGCAGGTTGAAGCTCCTGCGGCTGTTTCTAGGAACTCATAAGAACCAAGGCAGATGTGATATGAAAACCAGCGAGTTTAGGCAGGCAGGCTGGACTGAACCAGATCCATCCAAAAGAAACAGGTAGGGGACTCACCACAATGGGAAGTTATGATGCTACGTTGGAGCAGAGACCACTTCGGCTCACGCAGCTGTTGTTTATCCCTTGAAACAGTTGGACCAGTTGGGATTTGGTAGATGCTGTGGTCAGAGGAAAGTAAACAAATCTTCAGCTTCCCTATAGCCCCTGCTGCTAAGTTCAGGACCTCTGACATCTTCCAAGTCCCTCTCTTTCCTATTTGCATCATCCCTTTTGGCTTTCTATGTAAAGAATGTGCTGTCAAAGATAGAAGGGGACGTTAGCAATGATTAGATGCATAGAGACCGACTTTGCGTCTTGGTGCTTTTAATGGAAGTTTTGCAAGAGCAAGGAGTAGAAAGTCTGAGCTTCAAGGGCATCACTTGGGAATGTGTGACAGGATGGGGAAGGAAGGTGTTATAGTGCAAAAGGCCTGACAAGAAGTTTTCAGTGATCTCTAAAAGAAGCTCACTAATCATGACTGCAGAGGGAATAACACTTGTGATAAATGTCTATCGTGGTCTATCCAAAGCAGCTTCTTTTAGAAAGACCATGTTCAGGTGTAACCCAAAGGAATTTCAAGTTCATTTCTTCATAGCCTAGCCAAGGGACTGGGGAAAAAGTTCTACAGTACAGTAGAGTGTGGTTTTATATATATCTAGATCTAAAACCATATATCTGTATATATATCTGATAAATGTCTATCTGTATCTATATACTTGTGTGAGTGAAAAATACTAAAAAGAATCAATAGCATCTAAAGGGAAGCTGTCCACTTGAAAGCTGTTTGACAACACAGGTCCTTTCAGGCCTTATGTTCTCCACAGAGTACAGCTTGCCCAGATTTTCTAACTTTACAGTCATGTTTTCCCATGGTTTTTAATTGCTTTTTCTCTTTCCTGTTGTTCTGCAGAAAACCCACACAAATAGAGCAAACAGACTCACTCTGCAGGGTAGGAGTGCAAATCGCTAAATCCCGAGTACTATCAAATCAGCCTAATAAGCAACCTGAAAAATGGGAAAAGAGCATTTGGCCCCATCCTAATCTCTGCTGGTTTCAGTAATCCACTGAAGGAGATACTCACCATAGTTACAGGTCAAAATGTTCAGAGGAAATGACCTTCAGCTTTTAAATTGCTCATCAGTATCAACCTGTCTTCTTAATTAATTAGGCATCATTAAGTACTGTGAGCCATTGTGAACATTGACTTTTCTGTTAAAAGCCTAACCTGCCAGGCCATTTCATTTGTGACTTGTTTCATTCAGTATTTGATCTAAGAAAGGGACCTTGTCAAGAGACTTTTCACAATTTTTAAAATCTCCTTGTTTTACTTGCCATTTGATGGTAACTCTTTGAAGCTGAATCCTGCCTCCCGCAGGAAAACTTCATTCCTCCTATTTTATGTGCACTGCTTTTTATTGTAGGATTTTTGCTGTAAGATCTCTCCAGAATGCAGAGCTGCCAGCATGGATCTGCTTCACATTTTTAGCAAAAAGACATGCATGCTCTTTGTCCTGACAAACCTTCCCCCACTTCTACCTGGGTGAAGGGGTGCAAACTGATCCAATTGCAGAATAAGAGCTTTACACATTAGGGATGACCCCAAACCTGGATACAGGTAAACTGAGCTCATTGTCAGCTTTTGAGTGCTTGTTCTGTTTTCTGAACTTCCATAGTCCTTGTTTAGACCGTCAGTTTTAAAACAGGAAACAGTCCTTCAGCATTGTGTTGCTCCGTGATGAAGTCGTCACCTGGACGAATCCATCCCTGTGCTTTATTAGCTGTATGGTAGTAAGGGGAAAGTAGTCAGGCTTGAAGTGCCCCCAGGGACTTGCAGGAAATATCAGTAGTTTACCTGAGTAGATGAGATGCATATGGAAAATAGAGCGATTCCAGTGCTGCTGTTTGACACTTGGTTCCCTCAGCAAACACAGACACACAAACACACAGTACATGTTCCTCTCAGTCCTTATTCAACAAGGTACATTGTGTACCTCTTTCACTGGGACCATTTGTACACTAAAAGTTACCTGTGTACTGAAGTACTTTTCTGTATTGTCCGGTGTGCTCCAGGCCTGTGAATATTTTGAGTGAGTCCTGTAAACCTTGCTTGTTCCTTTCTTTCAAAATATGGTAAAAAACTGCATTTGAGGTTCACCCTCACTGGTGCAGTTCAGTGATATGTTGGTACTTGCTGATGCCTTTGTACCACCTGTAATGGGGGATGAAATGGGAAGCCCTGCCCCTGCTCTTCCCCTTAGGCTCTCTGCCAGTGGGTGGGAGCAGCTTCAAGCTGGAGCTAGACATCTGTTGCCACAAACTCCTCAGGAGTGAGAGCAGCTTCTGGATGGCCCATCTGTGCTCCTTCAAGGCCATCCCTGTCAAACTCTCAGTGCAGGCACCTTGGTGGAGGGGAGGTTGTGCATTTAGCCTGAGTGGTGAGAGCAAGGCTCTGCCTAACGAATACTGCACTGACGTGGGGATAGAGGGGAGGGGAGAAGGATGTAATGGAAGGCAACTCCAGTGGCAATGAGAGCAGTTGTTTTTGGCATGCTCAGGGTTAATGCAGCTGTATCATCGCTGAGTCCACTGCCCAAGTCCTGCATGTGATGCAGGAAAGCTTTCCCACAGCTTGATCGCTGTTGATCTAAAGGGGGCAAAGAAGAAGAACCCACTTGCTTAAATGAAGCAGTGACGAAGGAGCTGCCGTGCAGGTTGGGGAGAGTGATGCAGAGGCTGCCAAGGCAAACGCGGTCTCTCTTCAGATATTCACAGGCAAAGCATCATAGATGGCGGCTCTTCCTTCATCACATTCCTGGTCTGCGTCTCTCTACGAGGCTGCCTGGGGGGCTGGGAGGATGGTGATCTTAAGCACACATCACTGTACAGCATCATGCTTTTCCCTTGCCCTGCCCCCATCTTGCTTCCTGCATTCAGAGAGACATTCTTCCTGTAAGGGTACCAGAGTTTGCTTTGCATTTGTTTTAGTTTTTCCCATATGTCAAGTGCAACACTGGTATAGACTGTTGTGTAGCTTCAAACTGAACTGGCCTAGTGAGAGCATGTGAAGAATGTGGGATAAAAAGTGGGGGTACAAGTGTATGAGCACTGGGAAGTGATGCGTTGGGCTTGCAGTATATAGACAGGTGCCAAAATGCCCCTTCGTAGCAGCATAAAGCTCCAGGACATGAGCTCTGTGTGGGGCTTTAAATGCAGTTGCACTGGAGCCTTGCCTCCGCCATCACTCCAGCCAACATGCTGGGCCTTTGCATATTGTTTCTTTCCACTAGCTCCCATAATGTGCTAGGCAGCGTACCAACATATGGGAATGCACCAGCCCTGCACTTAAAAGCTCACTTAGCTTCTGCTTCTCTGTGTTTCCCAAGTAGAGTAAATCCACTTAATCTTGGGTGCTGTAACATTAGTACCTTGTACTTCCATTACATGCTGGTATATTTGGTACATAGGCTGCAACAGAGCGTACCCTGTGCAGCTGCTGATCCCCCACACTATGGTGACTTTTACCTAGAGACGATACGTCCATTGTAGGGGAACTGGCACATGAATGGCTTTTGTCCTAAGAATTTTAATGAACAAATGAGAATTTTCATGGCTTATTTTCTTTTTATTCCAAACCCAGTCTGTGTTTATCTCCTTTCTATTTTAGGATCATTCCAGTGATAATTGCCAACTTTCCATATCTGTAAACAGCTGTTTCACTAGAGGAGATGCTTTAAAAAAAAAACACGGCATCTAGTCTGGTAGGACTATTGACATACTTCATAGCCCAAGGAAAGTCACTCTGTCTGTGCTAGAATTTGAATGATGATGCTCATTCACCTTTGGAAAGCACTTGAGGACTGACAGAGAAAAAACCCTAAATATGAAATGCCATCATGGACTTTGTTATAGAAGTACACTATTTTTCAAATATGCTGTAGTCCAAAGGACAAACTCATAACACCCATTGAAATCAACGTGATCACAACCTCTCAGGATTTTGCCGAGTTTGGCAGAACAAAATTTCTTCAAAATTCAATAACAGTTTTTAAGAATCTTCTCCTTAACTTGAGCCCTGGGAAACATCTGCTTACCAGGTATCTGTGGATAATGTTAAAAGCTGTGAAAATGACTGTAGGGAGTCGAAGGGATTGTTTCAACTTTACCTGCAGTGCGGTGGTAGGATGAGAGCAGTGAAATCTGAGAACTCTGCAATGTTCAAGGCCCTGCAAAGACGAACGTTATCCCTAGACCTAATGGCTAAAATTAGGAAGTTGATAAGCGAGTGCCTTTTGTTTCCTAAGCTCCCTGAAGTTAATGCAAAAATCCCATTTTGTCATTACATGAGATGAAGTGGTATGGCAGAGGGCACAAAGCTGAGAGCTGGCACACTGAAGTGGAAATGTGGATACCATCCATCAGTCTTTTCTGTTCCCGTATTAGCTTATTATGGTCCTACTTCTGCTCAGGATTTGAGAATATTGAATTGCAACCTGGTACCTTTCTTCTCAGCCTCTTTCCTTTACAGCTTCCCCTCCATCCCTGGGTGCTTTTTCTTGCCTCCTCTTACAGGTTTTCCAACTCTTTTCTCCAGAATCCCTCTGCCACCCAGGGGATGCTTAACTTTTCCACAGTTAAACCTGTTCATGGGTCCATAGCAGACCATTGTAATATGCTGTGCAAAAGGGCATGTTCTGTTCTCTTTCTGATAAGGAAAACCAACTTCCTTACATGTTGCATGCAGCCAAGAAAAGAAGAAACCTTTGCATAAAAATGTCAGCAGGTCTGCACTGTGTCACAGTTTCACTCTCTTCTGGCTTGGTTGCCTGTGAAGGTGGGTATCAGGGGAGAAAATTGTTGTATTTGAATGGAAAGGAATTGGAGCCTGGTCAAAATACTATAATTTTCTACAAGACACCCTGGCATCGTGAGAGATAAAGGGCACTCAGTGCCATAGCTCAGGACTCTCTTTGCTTGATTCCTGCTACCAAAGGAACTTGGAAACATTTGAAAACAAATCTCAAAATGAACCAGAAGAAATCTCATGAAGTTCAATAAGGACAAGTGCAAAGTCTTGCACTTAGGATGAAACAATCCCATACACCAGTACAGGCTGGGGCTGGGTGGCTGGGCAGCAGCTCTGTAGAAAAGGACCTGGGGGTTACAGTGGACAATAAGCTGAATGAGCCAGCAGCACGCCCATGTTGCCAAGAAGGCTAACGGCATCCTTGGCTGCATTGTAGGAGTGTTGCCAGCAGATCAAGAGAAGTGATTATTCCCCTTTATTCTGCGCTGATGAGGCCACATCTCAAGTACTGTGTGCACGTGCTGTGGCCCTCCCCTACAGAAAGGATGTAGACAAGTAGGAGAGAGTCCAGCGGAGGGCAAGAAACATAGTACAGGGGCTGGAGCACATGACTTCTGAGAAGACTGAGGGAACTGGGTTTATTTAATCTGGAGAAGGGAAGACTGGGTGGGGATTGACTAGCAGCTTTCAACTCCCTGGAGGGGGGTTGCAAAGAGGAGGGAGCTTGGCTGTTCTCAGTGGTGGCAGATGACAGACAGGAGCAATGGTCTCAAGTTGCAGAAAGGGAAGTTTAGGTTACTTATTAGGAAAATCTTTCTCTCCAAGAGCTTAGTAAAACACTGGAAGAAGTTACCTAGAGAGGTTGTGGATTCTCCATCCTTGGAGGCTTTGAAGAGCCATCTAGACAAGGCCTTGGCTGGGGACTAGATGAGCTCCTGAGGTCCCTTCCAACCCTAGCTTTCTATGACTCTAAGTTCAGTGTGGACTCCAGAGATGGAACTGAAGTTCTTAATGCAAAGATCTCTCCTTTGCTTGGCTGCAGGCAACACACAGGGGAGTCGTAGGTTTCCTTATCGGGAAGAGAATAATAGAGCGTGCCCTTTTGCACACCGTATATTATGACAGCCTGTTATGGACCCATGAACAGGTTTAGCTGTGGAAAATGCAAGCTGTCCTGATTAGCACAGCTGGGAAGATGTAATGCACCCCCCTACAAGCTATATGGCTCAGCTCTACCAGAGGCAACTATGCCCCGGGATAAATTGGGCAATTTTCTCACATTTTCAAGCGCTCGCTTCTCTCTGCAGAGCCTGCTTGTTCGTGTGCAGCTGCCACAGTGTGGTTTTTGTCGGGTTTCTGTCTCAAGCCTGCGGGTCCATGGCTTTAGCTGAGAAAACAGTCTCTCCCCCCTAGCTGTGTGCTGCTTACCACCTGTGTCATTATTTAGAGCGTTGCTGCCATCTGGAGGGGAGAAGGAGAACCATGAGGGAGTGTTTAATTAAGCCAGGCTGTCTAATTATGTAACTTCTTTTGAATCCATAAGATTTTGCTGGTAGCAAACTTAGATCAGCACTGATTCCTTTTGCAGATACCCTTGTGAGCAAGGGGCACTAAAATTATTTCCTGCCAGAATTCAAAGTGTTTGCTGCACCTGCTGGGCTATCTCTGAATCGTGGTTGGTTTCCAAAGGAGAAACGGGTCTTTGCTGTTCTTCTTAGATGCACTCGTGGTGATGGAGAATGGATTTGTGGTCCTTTGTTTCCTGACCAGGGACTGGGAGCTATATGGGCTGCTTGACTCTATAGGTCCATCTACATAAGACATTTACTGCACAGTTGACTAATTAGCTGCACAGTAAACATCTCCGTATCTGCACATCCACCCCTATTAGGCTGGAGTAATTATTCAGCAGCAGGATAGTGCATGTAAATACAAGTACTATCCTGCTGTGGAGTAAAAAATGTCCACAGTGGTGCATGTGTAGATGCTTCCTGGCTGGTTGGGGCATGGAGGTGCTTCAGTGCAAGGTTGGTTAGCCCTGCACTGAAGCTCCCTCTTGCCCCAGGCAGCCCCTCCACAGCACATTGAGCTGGGGAGGAGTAGTCGGCTTCACATGTTGCACATGAATAAACTGCAGAGCTTGTTGCTCCCGAATTAATTGCTCTTGGGTGCACGTTCAAATGGCGTGCCTGGAAGCAATTAACTCCGGAGCAGTAAGCTCCACCGTTTAGTCAGGCATCGTAATTGCATGTGTAGATGTGCCCTGTGAGTGGCATATTTTAATTGAGGAGAGGAGAGTTGCAAGGTTAGGAATGATTAATAAAGCTAAGTAACTGATACTGAATGTCTTTATTTCTTTACAGACTGCGCTGGCTGTGGAAGAGATATAAAAAACGGACAAGCGCTACTAGCACTGGATAAGCAGTGGCACCTGGGATGCTTTAAGTGCAAGGCCTGTGGGAAGGTTCTGACTGGGGAATACATCAGCAAGTAAGCAACTTCCTTCATCGTTTCTGCTGCATGAGTGCCAAGCCCATAGTTCTGTGAGCTCTCGTTGCAAAGCGAAGAGCTTCCAAAGATACCACATGGTAAAATTTGCCTTTGCCCATCAGCTTGTCAAATCCTGGTTCTGTGGTCCTCTGCTGATCTCCCTTCACCATGAATACCGAGGTTCACGCCCCGAGTGGGAGCAGAATATCTGAGCTGAGAGGTGTAAGGGAACTGTTTCCCTCTGAACTGACAAAAGCAAGTGGGATGCAATGGTTAACAATAACTATAATACAGAGGGGTGCATTTGTTTTCTCCTTGAGCTTCTCCTGAGTCTCTGTTGTGTTTGCTAGAGACAGATTTTGGACTTTTTCATCTAAACAGAATTTTGCATATCAAATTGGGAACTTGAAGGGAGAAAACCACATGTCTCTTCCCATTGCTAGAACAGAGAACAAACACTGTGATGGATTTGACCTGACTTGCATCTGGATTAGAAGCTAATGAAGAAGAGAGTTATCAGCATACCCAGGTGTAGGGATAAGATCAGACAAAGTGCTATAGCTCCAAGATACAGAGAGCTGAGCCAGACTAATTTTGAAGCTTCTAATGAGGGAGAAAACCTCAGGACACATCAGAATGTGTTGCAGAGAAAAAACTTTCATTACTCATTGTAGAGGGTACAGGTAAAGACTGTGGAATCTATGAATAATAAACCTGCTGAAGCAATCCCAGTACTGCATGAATTCCTTAAGCTGACTAAGATATTTCCAATTATACCATGTCAAAAGCAACTCCACTTACCCTGTGATGTGACTGTGGTTTCTGCTTAGACTTTGGTGTACATTGGTATGGTGGACATTACCAAGGATGTATTTACTGGAAAGAATACAAGTGAAGCAGGGTCATGTCTGCGAAGGATACAGTGTGTGTATTGCCAAAGGGCCAGGCCAGATCCCCTGCCTATGTCCGTGGGTCCGGTTCCACTGTTTCCTGTTGCGTTCCATCTCCTTACACAAGCACAGAATCCAGCACATGGTTTGCACAATTTTGCTTGAATGTGTCCACTCCAAACGCTCAGTTCTTAGTGGTATAGATTATACTATAATTTCTTTATATCTGCAAACTAGCTAACTTGATTTTTTTTTCATTCCCCCTTTTTTTTTTTTTTTGCAGAGTGAATTTTACATTAAAGATAAGTGCCAATTGCAAGCCCTGTTAAAATTTGTTCATTAAGAAGTGCTATGTGTCAATTTTTTCCCCCCACAGAGATGGTGTCCCTTATTGTGAAAAGGATTATCAGGTTCTCTTTGGAGTCAAATGTGAAGCGTGTCACCAGTTCATCACAGGGAAGGTCCTGGAGGTAAGCATCATACAATCTGTAGCCCTACGAGTTAGATGTTACTTGGCTGGGCTTTGAATGAGCTCCCATCAGACTACAGAGAGCACAAATAATTTGTCCCAGGAGAGATTTTTGGGAACAAAGAAAGGCCTGTGTGGTTTGAAAAATCCCAGCCATCAAGAAAAAAAATCCGTGGTAGAGATCTGACCACCCTGATTTCTGTGGACATGTCAGTAAGCTGATAGTTCTTGTATTTTCTTTCTTTCTTTCTTTCTTTTTTTTTTTTTGAGAGCTGCAAAAACTTCTAGCAAGTCTGTGGTTGAGGAGTTAGTAATTTGGGTGAGGATTAGAAAATAAGTACTGAAGGAGTCATCTCTGGGGACATAAATGTCCCCAGGATTATAGCTGTGGAATAGCATTAATAATACTCAGCTTTTGTTCTTTGGGAAGGAGGAGTTGAGACAAGGTGGTACAAGTGATATTGAGAAGGTAGTATAGGCTGGAGAGGACAGTGATTTTAGGTAGAAATGAGAAAGTACAAGCAGCTGTGAAGTTTTTTCAGCCAAACTGTGCTTCATCCCAAGTCATTGACTGTAGGATGGGGATCAAATCCTCTGGTCTGACGAAGCTCTTTAGAGACACGTTCTGCTCAAAATGCGAGTCTGAACTTCATGGCTTGGGCGCACCTCTGGCTTCAATGTTGCTTACTATTCAACTTGAAGATGTATTTGATTTTACTAAGCAACGTTATCGGTAAAAGGGGAAGCAGAAGGAACTCCATCAAACCTCTGGTATATTTTTTGAAGCAGCATGTAAGGAGCTGAACATACAGTACCCACAGTGAACAAAATATGCATCCTATAGTGAGGCAGAGATGAAAGCAGTTGCAACCCACTGGGGAGTGTGTGTTATAGGTCCTCTCCTCTGGGCCCCATCTGCAGAGCATGCGAGTCTGTGACAGCCCTCGCTTAGAGGACCTTGGTGTGGGAACTCCAGCTGTAGCAGCCCCTCAGTATTTTTGCTCTTCAGGTGCCTCCTCCAGTCCCCACCCTGTAAGACAAGATGGCACGAATCACAAAGGATCTGCAAGCCACTGCTCTTGTCACTGATTCTTTTAAAATGCAGTAACTTTTTTTTCAGTTAGGTGTGCTTTTTGCCCTTTCCCCCTTTCAGTGTGAGCCTAATCCTTTTGGAGATCCACATGGCTAATTAGTGGGAACTGGATCTGTTCTCTCTTGTGCATGAAGAAAGCGTACCGCTCACAGCTACTGGTGGTTTGCTTTCTGGTTTGAAAATATATATTGGCGAAGATGCTGTTGGGTTGAGAAATATGAAAGGGGAGAACTGATATTATTTGTCGGTTTAGACATTTTTACAAAAATTGTCTCCGGTGATTTCCCTGCTGTGACTGTGGAAGGGATGCACATGAAAGATGTACAGACCCCACACAGTAACTGAACCTGAGGCCAAAATGATGGGAGGAGAGACTGTTGGAACAGAGGTTGTCAGATATGGTCCCTTTGCCCCGTAGTGGTTTAGACACTGTCTAAATGCTTATTACAATGGCTGCAAGTAGAAAAAGACTGAGCTCAGGTAGTCTTGGCTTGAAAATGCATCTTCCTTCAAAAGGAATATACCTTTCTACAAGGACCTCGGGGCATACCTCAGTTATTAAAACCTCTTTGTGCAAGTTAAGAGTCTTGGGAGACCACTGAGGCACAATTCCTTTAATTCATGAGGTTGGTTTCTTAAACTTTTAATGTTGTCTCTTTGTTTGGCTGTTTATCATGATAAAAAAACCTTCCACTGAACCACAAGAGTTGGAAGGAGTTAAGAAGGTGCCAGAGAACAACATGCCCATTTGTCCAGGGGCAAGATCTAATATGCTACTGTTGATGGGTTTTGGTTTTTTTCCATGCAGTCTAACCCTTATAAAACCATGATGCCTTGATAAACCATAAAGAAAACATTTTAATGGCCTTTTGAATAAGTAAACATTAAGCATAAAATGGTCTTGGGATGCTTTTGGCTACCTTTTGCTGGATTTTCTTTTTTTTTTCTTATCTTTCCTGCCACGTCTGGTAAATGTAGTTTTGCTTTAACGTGATCAACAGCATTTGGCTGCAGCAATACAGCAGGGGGCAGCAGCAGCCCCTGGCATGCAGCTACTATGACGATCTTGGGTCGCCTGTCAAAGTTGGATTACTAAGTACGATGTTCCTTCCTCCTAATCTGTTTAGATGAGGTTTAAAGTCCGGCTGCTGTCAGGAAGGTGTAGACGGAGAGGCTAAGAGGAGACCTTCGTGGAATAAGTAGAGCTGTCTTGCCGAACGAGAGCCATACATTGTCTGTCAAGAAGGGATTAGTAGAACGTACTCTAATGCTTTTAAACCCGCCTGGATAATCCACTAATAAAATTCCTCTGATCTCATCTCTGAAACTACAAGGGGAATGTACAATTTACGCTCTTCACTATAGACAGGACTTTAATTGAGTGATTTGATCAGGTGACACGGTAATTAGTAACACTCAGCACAACCTCTGTGCTTGATTCTTGGACCCTGTGAAGGTCCACTTTACTCCATCGTACGAGCACAGTTCTGTAGGGATAAGGCCATTAAATGAGTCCCGGACAAGAAACGTACTTTTCTAGACTATCCATTTAATACCTTTGAAAATCAACTGAAAAAACGGAGGTGAGGAAAAAGTCCTATGTTGGTGTCAGTCCTGAGAGGTTTAGCACATCCCTGTTTGTGACGGAGCCCCAGTACCTGGTCGTGCTCAGAAGTGCATTAAGTGTCATGAGTAGCCAATTAAAAACAAATCTGATGCCGGTACAGGAAGTCATATATTCCCTTGTATGTGACGGACACGTGGAACTGTTGTCAAGGCAACGTAGTATGTTCTTACACTGTTTTACTACCAGAAAGGAACCATTATGAGGAAAAAACCTTTGTTTCCTGTTAGCTCCAGTGGAAAACTTCCCTTATCCAGAAGGGATGGCAGGAAAGGAATTTGGATGGGTGTCTAAAAGAAGACGCAGAGATTTTCCACTGTACTCAGGTGGCCCTAATTTTTGTGTTTTTAAAACCTGGCCGGCGAAAGATAACAACTGGTGATTGATCCTGCAAACTCCTGAGAGAGAGAGAGAGAGAGACCCATCGTCCTGGTGGGACTGGGCAGGAAACTGAGCCACAGCTGGATGACGCCACCTGCCTAACGTTACATAGAAGGGTTGGGAATAGGACGCAGTCTCCTGATGCCTAGTCCAGGGCCATGTTGTCACTACTGATATAAGCAAGATTTGCACCAGTGCTGTAGAGATCAGAGGCTCTGTATCTGCTAACAAATCCCTGAACCATCTGGTTTCCCTACTTTACCCATTTATATAATAGCGTCTGCTTAATATTCACCCTCCCGTGAAAAGCAGCCCTATGATCTATCCTAGCTGTACACCACTCTAGTTCTGTTTAGATAAGCAACTGTTTCAAGTTGGTCAGTGTTTGGTAGTGGGAGTATCATGTCATGTGTTCCCCTGGCTATTCTTCTGCTAATCCTGTATATACGTGTTTTTTTATGTGGCACTGAAACTGGCACACCGCTTTGCAAGTCATGGCACAGTGCCAGTTGAACAGATGGACCTGCAGAGAGAAAGATGCCAGGGAATTGGTAGGTTCATCTGACTTCAGCTTGAAAGGCCAAGTTCCCATCAGCTTTTGTTGAAATGGCAATTTATGCTGAACTTGTCCTGATTTTGTAAAGGAGCACAGAAAACTGCTCTTATTTTAATAAACGAAGGGGTCTTTCATCTATGTTACACCAAAGGCGTACTGACTCTGAGCTAAACTTATTGTGGAAATAGCTGCTGTGGTTGCATAAGAACTTTTTATCATCCTTGTTGATGAGGAGAACATTATGATACAAGGAACAGGTCTTCAAAAGTCAGGGATGGCCATAATCATCCTCCACATTTTTTTTAAAATCACTGGGTATAAAAGGATTCAATTAATTGACTTAATTTTGCTCATGTAACTCAGTCTTTGATTCTATAAGCTGCTTGAGCTATAATCATCTAGTCCATTAATTTGATGTGGAGGCTTTTATCTGAATTTCAGCTGGGATCCTCCAAATAGCATTGTTTGATTCAATTTACAAAGAAATAATTTAAATAAAATTCTTGGTTCTTATTTACAGTGTAATTGATGTAGCAACGCAGACATATTTAGCAACACTATGTAAGACTGTAATTCTACCGATGCATAAATATGAAGAAAACTTCACTCACATAAGCAGTCCCATTGCCTTCAGTGGCTTTCTGTTGTGAATACATTTATCCACATGCTTGTCTGCATTGACTTTGAGATTTACAAGTTTGAGTGTTGAAATCTGTTTTTTAGAAGTTAAATTTGACTCTTAGGTGACTTAGATGCTTTTGTATCTTTGACCCTAATTATCTCAGAACTTGATGAGGTGTTCTCATACCTTTCGTGAGCTTTGATGCCACTTCCGGCCATGAGACCCAACTTCCGGTTGACTTACCTTGCCTCCAGTCTGAGCCAGTTGTCAGAACTGAATTTCTGCAAGACCTGCAACCCCATTTGAGGTCAGAGCCCTTCAATCCACAAACTCATTAAGGCATCTAAGTCTAACTGGAATTGATTTGGGTGCTTTATGTATCTGGCCACAAGCAGTTTTGCTACTTGGCTCATAGAAAGGGCTAAGTTTTAGAGTGCATGGTGTGAGTGAGGAGAATGTCCTCTGAAAACAGATGGAGATTTCTGTTCAAAAACATTAAATAGCACACTGATGCACAGTAGTTTCTTTCTTGCGTGGCATGCTTAGGAGAGCTGATCTCAGAGTAGTCATCCAGGTGATATCTTTTGATTTAATTGTATTAATGAGACAGGTCGAAGCTTCCTGGCTTCAAACTGAATAAAGCAGTTTTTGTAAGCAGCATTTTATTGATGCAAATGAAAGACTCTGAAAACACAAGCTGTTGAAAGTGGTAGCTGTGGTGGGTTTTTGAAGTTATCATAGGTTTAAAAAAATACATAAAACTTCAGAGAGAATATATTAGTGTTTTTCTGCCATTGCCACCAGAAATCTGCAGACTATTTTTCAGGCATGGGAAAAAATACACAGTTTCTGACTCGAATCACTTCTAGCCAGAGACAAATCCAGGATTTCTTGAAGTGGGTGTGTGGCATACTGCCTTACAGGCCGTGGATGGATGGGGGTGTGGTGTAGCTGGCTCCCCAGTGTCTGCCAGCCCAGAGCTCCAGGTAAGGAGCAGGTGCTGGAAGGAGGAACTCGCCACTGACGCTGTCCCCAGGCTGCCAGGCAGAGAGGAGCCCCAAAGCCACTCCTGTCCTGCTCCAGCTGGGGCTTGCGGGGAGCTGCAGTATGGGATGTCAGATTCAGCTCAAAAAAATGGTGGCGGTGGGTGGGTTTCTTCCTTCCAGTGCCTGTGCTCTGCCCAACCTCCTTTGCCCCCCTTCCCGTGTTCCCTGGTGGCTGGGAGCAGGGGCTGGAAGGGGGAACCTGCATGCCGCCGTTGCCATCCCCAGCTGAACCCGATGCTCCACACAGCTGCTCCCTGCACAGCCCAGCTCCGTGACCTTCCCCTGCCCCCCAAGTCAGCTAAGGACAGTAACAGTGTGTGTGTGTGTGTTGTGGGGGGGGGCACACAGGCACGTTCCTCCTCCTAGCAGCTGCTTCTGGCCAGTGCGGGGGATATCGGGAGGCATGGGGTTGACAGGGAAGAGGTGCAGAAAGAGTCAGCCCCCTTGCTGCTGCTGTCCCCTGCTGAGCCTGGCACCCTGCATACCTGCAGTCCATGGCTAGAGTGGGGCAGGAGTAGCTCTGGGGTTTCCAGTGTGCATGGGTCAGCCAGAGACTACAACAGCAGCACGAGGGGGTGTGGCACCGTACCACTGCACCCCCCCTGGGTCCACCCCTGCCTGCAGCCTGAATAGGCAACAAAAAAACACAAGGCAAAGGGGTAACAAAGAGCAGTGCAGCCCTGACGTATCTTGTTAATTCTGTGCTTTGCTTTGTTTGCGTTTAGTTTATCACTGTTCTGGTAAGTTGGGGGTGGGGGGACAGGGGTTGTGAACACACAGCATAAACCATCCTGGCAAATGCTGGAAGACCTACAGAAGCACACAGCAATCACTGCTTGCTCTAATGCTACCATCTTTATTATAGAGATGAGTAAAACGGACTAGAAATTGTCTGATTATGGTTCACACATGTCTATGGGCACCGGGGCCCTGCATAAACTGCATAATCATCCTGCATCAGCATTTCTCAACCTGTGGGTCATGACCCAAAAGTGGGTCGCAAGGATATATGGACAGGTTGCGAACAGACTTTAAAAATGGATTAACAAACGTTAAAAATGGATTCTCCTTTAAAGATCAAAACATGGGAAATCGTGGCTTTTCCTTTGCAGGCTGGCCAAGTTCCAGCTTGCAAAGGGATGCTTGCCCCCTTCGCCCCCCACACTGGGAGTGAGGGGTGCTGGGTTGGGCCTGGCAATCGATGTTTACAAATGGGACCTGGTACAAAAAAGGTTGAGAACCGCTATGCTAGATAATTCAAGGGACGTGACTTTAAGCAGAACATACAGGTACCAAGATGCACATGCCCGTTTGAGAGGTGTCATCTTTGCTTTTTCTCTATTAACCCAAATGTGCCTGCAGGCACATTTCAGTGTACAGTAATCGACCCTTTGCAGCCCAGAGTCAAGTAGCCCACAGGAGTGACACCTAAATTGCTCAAAAGCCCCAGCAGAAGTATTTAGTCCCCTTCACAGACGAGATATACTGTTCCCAGGCTGAACCAACCCCTCTCCCCGAGGCGGAAGTGCTCTGAGTGGCTCTTTCATCGAATGATTGCACTTGAATGCTAAAAAATGGTACTGTCCCCACCTGGGTCATAATCCTCCCCCCTCCCCTTTTCCCTTTTTCAGAATGGACTGGCCCGGCGACTGCTAGAACGAGTTTCCTGCACAGGCAGAAAAGCCTGGTGGCTCTTTTTGGGTGGATACACTGAACAGCCAGTGGAGGTTGGGGGTGGGGGCTGTGTTTTGGTCAGAAACAAGCTTATATAATAGGAAGCTGCGAGGGCTGGCTCAGTGCAAACAGGAGCTGCAGACTTGTGGGTGTCTGCAGGTCATTTTTCAGACTGCTCTGAAATGTCACAAGTGGAGCGTTCGCCAGGCTGAGGAGGACTGGAAATTAGCCTGAAGAAGCCTTTACAGAAGGTAAAACCCTCTCCTTGCAAAAATTTCCTGCAAGATAAAATGGGGAAATCACCTTGTGGGGAGACTCTGCATCTTTGTAATGTGGCTGAACGTTTTATCCCCCCCGCAAAGGCCAGTGATGACAGAGTCAGATATTAGGACGTTTATTCCCTTCATTGTGTGCAGCGGAGAGATTTATTTCGAGGCGCTGGGTCATTCTGTTCTTTGGAAGAAGGGCAAGTAATTAATGAAGTTTTATGTCTACATATCTTATGGAGAGTGTCAGAAACCAGCATGAGTCAGATGGAGTTTGTGTGGTTTCTGGTTGCTACTTTGTGCTTGAAATCTTGACACACTATTCATCTTGTCTAATTCTTAAAATAATATGTCACTCTGTGATTTATTTCTGCACATTTGCCCTACTAGATAGCCTAGGTATCCCTTGGAAAGTTTCATCGTCTCTAGCTGAAGTTAACATTAAAAATGCTCCATTTTTTTAACAAATGATCAACATTTGCATGAAAAGAAGGAAATGAAAAGTGTAATAATAACACGCGGACATGGGTGAATGCCTCTGTCAGGCTAGCTAGATAGCATGTGGGGGTGGCAGAAAGTGGCTTCGATTTGAACTGTTTGTTCTGAAAACGGTTTGTCCTGATCGCGTACACGACTACATACATGGACTACGGCAGCATCTGGGATCGATACTGTGGTCTACTCTAGTATTTTTTAATCAGGGCTCCAGCATCCTGGAGTGATAAGTAAAGCTTCTTGATGTGGAAAAACTTTCCTACCCAAGCAGCTAGTTTTGCATAAAAGTTAAAGAGATCCTTTTTTTTTTTTTTTAAAGCAAAGGCAGGAGTTAGACAAAAGCGAGGTCTAACCCCTGCAAAAAGTCAGATTTACGATTATGGAAAAAGACTGTACGTAAAGTTGGCAGTGCCCCAGCAAAAGTGTGGTTGCCATGGCAGCTTCAACAAGAGGGTGCAACTCTCACTCAGCAAAGATTTACGGACCAACCTGCAGCCTGCTTTCATTCCCGCGCTGCAGGGAGGAATGTTAAGAGGATGTAGGGGATGCTGAGTAAGAAAAACAGGTTGTGACAAGTCGATGTAAAATAACCCATTCAAACATTATTATTGCCACACAAAGGCTTGTGGGATCTTGCAGGCATCGACTAATACACCGCTTACCTACATGGATGACCTTCTCAGGACCCTGCTGCCAGCCAGAAGCACTTCCCAAACTGTCTGGGGCAGCGCTTTTTGGTTTTAAGTATCATTTTTAGTCATGTGTTCCCTTGGGATTTTTTTTTTAAAGTTTCTAATGTGTTCTGAAAATTCCTGGGCATAGTTTCAGAGTCACAACTTACCCAACATGCCCAAAGCGTAACAGAGGGGTACTGCAGAAAATGCTTTTACACTGGGCCCAGTAAACTGCTTCTTGCCCTGGTGAGATGGACAGCAGCCATCGTTGAAGCATAGCTTCTGTTAATATGCCAGAAGCACGTATAGAAAAAATACAACTGCTAATCATTTATACCCTGAAGGTGCACAGGATAAGTGCACCACCTTATTAGTGGAACAATTACTGCAATGTCCAGGGGTTGCTTTAATTGTTTTCTTCTTGACCTCAGAAGTTAGCCCATTGGTTCACTCTTGCAGTTCAGTTTGATTTGGCTTCCTTTTGGCATGGTCCAAGTTCAGGGAAGCACAGCATTACATCTCTATTTGAAGTTCAGTTCCACAGCCCTGTTCCTCCAGCTTTTGAGTGCCATTATCATTATTTATTTAAACTATGTTTTATGGTAGTACTAACAGTCATGGCCAAGTCAGTGTAAAGATAAACTGCAATCAGTGCCCCAAAGCTCTGACAATGAAAATGAGCTTTGTCTCGGTGCCAGATTTTCCTGGTGTGATTGTGATGCAACAGAGTTAAGTCACAGAAGCCATTTATATACCGCTCCCTTGCTCAGCAAGAGGCCAAGCCCAGCAATTCATAGATTCATAGATGTTAAGGTTGGAAGGGACCTCACTAGACCATCGAGTCTGACCCCCTGCCCTGGGCAGGAAAGAGTGCTGGGGTCAGATGACCCCAGCCAGGTGCTTGTCCATTCGGTAAGTCCAGTAAAGAGGGTGTCTATGAAGGCTTAGAGGTGTCCTAAACGCATTCCCTACCACTGCATTTAAACTGTCCTACCCATGGATGTGTGCACAGGATCCTTTTATGCTGTGTGCACTGACTAATTGCTGGGCTTGGGTACATACAAGTGGGTGGGGTTTGATTCTCAGCGGCAGAGCAGATTCTTCTCGGCAGCTTGGTGAGCATAGGTGACAACGGTAACGGGGAAAATCCATTTTGTGATAACACATTTACGTATAAATGGCATCGAGGTCCAGACCTTTCATTTACAGAGCCTGCTGCTGGGTCATTGGGAGTTTGCTGTTGGCTTCAAGGGGAGCAGGGTTGAACGCAATAAATGGTGCGGGTGAAAAAGTGTGCACCAGGCAGGATGCATCGACCCTTTTGGCATTTGAGATGTGACCACAGACTTGAGAAAGGGAGTATAGCCCATAGGTGCACGTCTCTAATTGTCACATGCGCATCCTAATGAGTTCCAAGCCTTGACGAGCTGCTTAATGAACAGGACATGAACAGGGCTCAGTTTGCTGTCTGGGCTGTCGACATCATTTCCTGGCAAACAGACAAATTTGGAGTCTCTGGAGAGGATTTGAAGCCCACAGGGTTGACACCTGGTATGACTTTCTGCACAGGATCTTCCCAAATGAACAAATCTGACACACGTTGGTATTGTATGGCCAATTAAGTATGTGAAATGGCCACCTGGAGAAGACAGGGCAGGATTTAAATGACACCTTAGAAGGCCGTTAGAAGATCTCAGCATTGTTGTGGGCAGACGTCGGGGGGACAGGAAATTATAATAAGCCTTTTCCCTTGTAGAAAGATAATACATAGTTAGCAGTGCACCTGTTCACCGAAAGAGGCACACACCTACGCTTATATCCATCCAAGTTCTCTCTCAGCCTAGGTTCGGATGTTTACAGAGGTCCCTGAGCTGAGCATCATAGATCATTTGTGAATGACCTACGCTCTGAGGAACTGGATTTTCACAAGTACGCGAGGGAGAGTGGGAGAAGTTGAATGTGCATGCAGGCCGAGCTGTGGCCTCTTAGATTAACAGCATCTGGACTGAGCAACTCAGTCTTCTGACCGTGATTAAACCAATGAAACCTTGTGTTGTTTCAATGGTATCCTTAATCTGCTTCATATATAATCAAGAAGCAGTAACTTTGTAGGCTATGTATTTGCTGTGCAGATTGAGGGTTAGAAAATAGTAGTGCCAGATGTCCCCTCTTGCTTCCTGCTCACCTTACCTATCCCACTCCTCCCTGGAGAATTGGATGCCCTAGTCTGATAATCTGATCATTGTCCCCTGATTAAAGAGAACCACTGATTTCATATGAAGCTGAAGGAGACAAGGTAGGGAATAACATTTCTGTGCGTCTTGGAGGTATTCTCAGGTGACGTTCCTGCAGGGCAGGATTCAGGGGGCTGTTTGCATTGTACTGTCTCCTTAATTGGATGCTTTGTATATCAGAGGTGAGGAAGCTGACAAGAGGTAGGGGGGGAAACTGCACTCTTCAAGTACGAGTCTGACAGAAATTTTCCAGTAGACAATCCTAAGTTATTCTGTTTGAAAAGAATTAGCTGCTTCTCTGCAGTCCCTGTTCGCTAGGTTAAATGATGATCGTTCTGCACTGTCTGATATTTGCATTTTGAACTGAGTATAACGTGAGCAGTCCAACTGGCATTACGAATACAGGACTCCTGAGAAAGTGTCCTGGATATTGTGACGCCCAATTTCATATTTACTTACCTGTAGCACTGGGGTTGAGAAAAATGTCTGGGGCATAGAAATCTGCCCTCTCTATGCTTCTCATTTTGAAAAGCGTCATAGGCACATAATGGTTAGAATAAAGACCTAATAGAGGAATCAGTGGGCACATCTACACATGCCCCCCATTGTGCAGTTGTTACCACACCGGGACTTGCTTTAGGAAGTACTAAATGACAGTGCAGAAACAGCCATTACTGCGCTGTCCCGGCAACGCACGGTTGTTTTAGCAGCTACGTCACCATACTGATGCACGATAGCGAGGTAGCTTATTGCTGTGGCAGCATAGCATCAGCATCATGGCTTGTGCCTGCCAGCGCTGTCACTGCAGTGCAACGCTACTGCAACAAAGCGTCACATGTAGATGCACCCAGTGTCCCCAGAATGGCATTCCCAAGGGATTAAAATGTGCTCTAAGTTCAGAGTGTGCTTTACGATCTTCCCAGTGTATGTTGGATGGATGGTTTTATTTACACTTTGCTTCTTACAGTCTGCCTTTTTGATTTACATCTTATTATTGTCCTTGTACGTTGCTGTGCACAGTCCCTGCCCTCCTGTTTAGTTTCTTCCTTATCCCTTTTGCACTGCAATTTTGATATCTTTGCACTTGTTTGGGCACTCCCTGCAGAATGAATGCAAGCTTGTCTGATCATGTCAAAGCATGTGTTAAAGCTTGCATGTCTCCTGTTGAAGCCACCTTACAAATATGGGTCAAAGGATGTCAGGCCAGAAGGGCAAGAAAATCAAGCTCCAATCATTCAGTGTTAGTGGGAGTGTTTGAAGAAACCCTCATTGCCCAAAGAAGAGGATTATGTGGTGATTAAGCCGCGGAGCTGGGAGTCACAATAGTTGGTTTCTGGCTTTGCTACAGACACTCTTTCAGCATCTTCCCCAGGGTTATGACCACCTACTGCTTTGGCTGCTGCATCGACAAGACGGGACTAATGTTTACCCACTTTGTAGGGTGATGTGAGATTTTGAGTGCTGGTTGCAATGTAAAAAGTAAATGTTGTGACAGTCGGTATTTATTGAGTCTTAAGTGAGTTAATAACTGCCATTTTTGCAAAACCAGTCAGATGTGAGAAGCTGAGCAAGCCAAGGTTTTTTTTCCTTCCTTCTGAGATGTAATAATAAGTGCTATGCAGACGAAGTAAAGTGACACTGTAGAGCGCCTTTCTTCAGTGATGCCCCCCTTGACACCTTTGTGGCCCCATTCTCTGCTGTGAGCTTGGACAGGTGTGGCAGATGGAAACTTAATGCCACTAATACTGCAAAAGAAGGAGTGAGCTGGACACTGGTTTTCGTAGGTGCTCTGGCTGTGTGGTCTCATCAGGAGTACAAAGGTGTGCAACTGTACCCTTCTCATTGAAGTGAGCAAGTGTAGTGTGTCTTGCTGTTCACACAGTGAATAAATCTGTTGAGTTAAATCTGCTGTTTGGAACAGCAACTTTTTTAAGAGAGCAGAACCAATGCCGATTTGTTTTAAAAGGGGCATTGCTATCTTCAGGAGCTATAGAAAGGCAAGGGCTTGTTTTATAAATGCAAAGAAACAGAAGGAAAAAAAAAGAAGAGGGAAATGCTTCAGAGAGGAAGCATGTCCAAACCTCTTTGTAAGTATGATTTGCACCTTTTGGAAGAGATTTTTGTTGGGTTTGTGTTTTGCAGGAATGGATACCTGCAGTAAACACCAGGCGATTCAATTCAACATAGAAGTCATTAGCTGCGTTCGTCTGAAGTCAGACAGAAGGCAAGGGAGGTTGGCATCTTAGAGCCTGGTTCAGAGCGACACGAGATTTCATAGGCAACAGCTTTGTCGAACCTTGTGACCCCCCTGCCTTGCCTTCTGCCTCAGTTCAATATTTATCATTAGGGGGTGCAGCAAGGGATCGGAGATGCTCTGTTCACCAGGGTGCCTCTTGGGGTAACAAGGAACAGTGGTGACAAACTGACAGAGAGCAGATTTAGGCTAGACATCAGGAAAAACTTCTTGATGGTAAGGGTGGCCACAATTTGGAATGGGCTTCCAAGGGAGGTGGTGCTCTCCCGTTCCTTGGGGGTCTTTAAGACAAGGCTGGATAGACATCTGGCGGGGTCATCTGGCCCCAGCGCTCTTTCCTGCCAAGGCAGGGGGTCGGACTCAATGATCTGTTGAGGTCCCTTCCAACCCTGGCATCTATGAATATAAGGCTAATAAAAATACAGCAGTCTTTTCCTATGAAATTCTTAAAAACCCTCAAGTTTAATGTACTGCTATCAGTTGAGCAAAGTAAACACATGCTGTGTTGGAATTTATATTGTGTTGCAGTAAGGCCTGGTGCAGGGTCAGAGCCTCTTGCTCTAACGGCTGCATATAAAAAGCCTGTTTCAAAGAGTTTACAGTGTAATCTGAAACAAGGCCCAAGTCAAGATATGCAGAGGAAAATAATAGTAATAAAACAAATAACTTCCTATTGTGGGCTTAACGAGCTTATTTCCTTTACTTTTGGCTTTCTGTAAAGTGGTGGCATATTAATAACGAGCACTATTAGGTCTGAATGATGTATCTTAATTTGAGAGTACTCTCCCTACAGTTGCAACAGTTTCTAATGCAGTGATCCAGGCCTTGGGAAGTTGCAAGTGTAATAAGCCAGAAACAGTTTGTTAATGGTGCCGGTGCACTGCACGCCGCAGGGAAATTCAGATGATTTTGCTGCTGGGTCATAAGGACAGGTTTGGAGCAGACAGTACCGTTCTCAGGGACTCTTTTGTAGGCAGACAGCTTGGGCCAAGAGGAAGAAGGAGTGATGAATCTCAGTGATGGGGGAGATGCCTGACATCATTCACTAGGCACAAGAAAGCAGTGCGTTCACTTCACTGGTCAGCCCAAGGGAGGGGTTCATTTACTTTTTTGAGATAAGAAAATTTCTTGTGCCAGATGCTGTCATTTTTAGGCACACTTCCTCTCCCAGGAGTCCTACTGAAGTAAGTGGGACACTTCATACAGCAAGGTATTGATCTATAGGTGTAGGATACCAGTATTGTGAGATTCATTGCATCTTTTTTTCAGACTGTTGATGCAGTTTAGAGAGAAGTGAGTATTCTGTGCTTTGTGGTGCACTGTATGAGGACTCGCAATGTATGAAACTTGGAAAAATTAGCTTTGCTTTATCTTAACAAATAATACTTTAAATAAGTCATTGCTGCCAGTAAGTCAGCAGAGGAGAATAAATAGACCATGAAAATCATAGTGACGATGATGGATTTATACGCATGGTAAGTTTTTCTTGATCTTATCGGAATAAACGTGAGGCCCTAACTTCCTGAGAAATGTTTCCATCTTAGACTGTGAGGTTAAGGTGCTTCTCTGTTGGCGTATCTCAGAGTGGTGCTTTCTAGAGGCAATCTTTCAAATACTTTGACATCCATAGAATCTATGGCCAGAAGGGACTGCCATGATCATCTAGCTAGACCTTCTCCTTGGACTTTTCCCTCATATATCAAGCTAAAGTTCATCTTTCAGAAAGATATCTAATCTGATCTTAAATGTTCCAGGCGATAGTGGGTCTACCCCTCCCTGCTATGTTTTCCCAATGTTTAAATTATCCAGACTATTCAGAAATTGCATCTCATTTCACAGTTGAATCTGACTTCAGCTTCCAGATGTTTAAAATTTTTAAACAGCCAGCAAAATTGAAAACTTCCTCCACTCTCTATTCTGCGTATAAATACTTGTACAGAGCGAGCAAGTCACCTCAATCTTCTCTTTGATAAGACAAATTGGTTACGTTTCTTAAGGCTTATTTCATAAAACGTAGTTTCCAGCCCCTAAATCATTTTGTAGCCCTCCTGCATACTACAGTATTTTTATATCTACTAGGGTGGACATAATATTCTAGTAGCAATCGTACCAATGCCGTGTACAGGGGTAAGATCACTTTCCTACCTCTCTTTAATCTTCCCCTTTGTATATATCCAGAGATCACATTAGCCCACCTTTTTAGGCCAGAACATTGGACCGTGAGGTCACGTTGGGATGGCTGTCTACGAAGGTCACCAGATCCTTTTTCAAGTCAGTCTTCTGCAAGATAAGGTCTCCTATGTTGCAAACAGAGCTGGGATTCTTAGTTTTCAGTCAATACTCTACACCTGACTCTTCTTAAACGCATCTTGTTGGATTCTCACCCTTTAGCGAGGTGATTTTGATCATGCTGACAGTAATTTTCTCATTTACCACTTCATCAGTCATCTGCAAACTTTACCAACAAAGACTGGAAAAGCCTTCTAGTAATGGTCCCTGTGATTGTTGCCTGCCCATTAACAGTTACGTCTGTCAGAGAGCTTCTCAGGTTGCTCCTGTGTGATTCCTGATACAAGTTTTCCAGACCTGTTGTTTTGTACATTTTTATTTCAGCAAATGCTACCTTCTACTTCCTTTGTTTCACTTTCTCTTCCACCCACAATACCAACAAGTATAGAATAGAAATAAACAACTTTTCCTTTTCTGCTTCATTATTTCTGGATTTACCTTTTAAATGTAAAACTATGCCTGACCTAGGATTTTTGTTGTTCCTAATAGTTAAAATGATTTTATTTGCTTCACTGTGCTTGCCACTGTTATTTCATAGACTTCTTTAGCAGCCGTGATCAGTCATCTGCATTTCTAACTTGACACATACATTCCCGTTAGCTTCCCCTCTTTTACGATTATTTATATGTTGGGGTTTTTTGTTTCATGTCTGCTTCTTTTAACAAGGATGGGTTTTCGCTTTGTTTTGCTGTTTTAACAATAATAGCATTTCTGTGTGTATTTGTTAAATTGTCTTGGACTTCAATTAATTATTAACTTCAGTTAATTCAATTAACTTGAACTATTTTGCTGGTCAGAATGAGGTCCGATATTGACCTATGCTCTGTTTGAAATCAGGATTTCAACAAATTATCATCTATTTTTCTTAGAAATTCTGGAGAAGCTCAGCACGCGCCTAAAAGCTCATTAGACTTCTCTTGTAGTTGGTTCAATAAAAGATACCACAAAAAAGCCCATGCCTCTCGTGCATCTCCTCAACCATCACAGCTGCAACACAAGAGCGCTCCAACCCTAAGGCGGTTTTGTTACTTACCTCCTAAGAAATCCAGCAAATATTCTCCACGTTGAAGCTGCCTGTGATTCTAAGGGATGAGAAGTGCATTTCTAACTGGACAAAAAAGGACTGTATTCAGGCTTCCTTAATTAATTCTCAGTAGTTGGGAGGCCTAGCTGTTGCAGTGGGGTAAAACAAACCTTTCCCACATTTTAATTTTCCTATTTAAATTTTCAATTAAAATAATTTGCTTGACTATACAGAAATGAAACTTAGAGGGTTCAATCTAGGTATGGGAAAAAACGATTAGCGTTTCATTCATGCAATGGGGATTCATTGGAGAGATTTGTCAGTGTTTTGCTTTGCAACCCACTCGTTTATTATAACTCGGCAGTTTTGTTAGCAGACAAAAAAAGGATGTGCAGGTGACTTGGAAAGTGTGAAGCTTGTGAGGTTATGGAAGGTTGTAGAGCTGGCACTCCACACATCCAGTAGATGATCCATTCACGTTGTCCCTGGACTAGAGTCACATAACTACCACTCAGCCACAAATCAAACACAAGGGTTTTGCTTAGCTTTCTGCCTTTCGGCATGCTGGAAGCTGAGTTTGGAAAGGAGTTCTTCCTCTTGCGGCAAAGAGACTGATCGCTGAACTCTGCTGCTCAGCAGTCCTGCATGGGAGCACTAAGTGTCAGCAGTGGCATTCTGCTAGCAGGAAGGGATGAAATTAAGTTTCATGTCAGAACTGAGAGACAGACTGCCTAGAGCGAACTGTTGGCCCTAAGGCAAAACTACTGTAAACCTCATCGCTGAATGAGTCTGATTACCTCCAAAATAGTATAGCAATATTATCTCTGATTAGACTCACTCAAGTCCTGTAGCTGATACTGCATTGTATACCTATGACCCATACTCCCTGCCTGGAACAAAGTATAATAGGTAGAGCAGTTCACAGTCAGGGAGATCTGGAATATTTGACAAGGCTAAAGGTTACAGATTATGGATAAAGTTCACAGCTCTGCTTATGAGCTGGATCCATGCCATCTTGTTATTTAATAGAGAAGGAATTAGTATTGGGCCTTGCCAAGGAATTTGCTGTCAGGAAATTCACAGTAAAAATTAATGTGCATGAACCTTGGTAGAAAGGAAAGCTTTTTAAGGGCAGTGATTCAAGGGGCTGAATTCTGCCCTTATTTATATCCAGTAAAGGCAGAGTATTGGCGTGGTTGTAATCTCATCCAGAGGGAGGTGGCTCATCTGTGAAGACCACAGTGTCATTTGCTACCTTTTCTTTCTGGTTCATATTTAAATAGCAGTGCAGATGCACACAAAGCTCAGTGCAGATATTCACAAAGCTATGCAATGGGGAAGGTGTTCATCAAGCAAATAAAGCCTTTCCCTGAAAGGACTTCCATGACTAAAGGCATATAAAACATTCTTGATGAATGTGGCAGAACTCTTCAAAGCGTGTGCATGGCTACCTAGGATGGAAGATTTGGTGGAAAGAAGCTGGTGACTGCCTAGGAAGATGATAATTCAAAGCGCATTTCAACTTTGCCAAAATAACTGTGGAGGTGACATTATACCATTCTCCATTTATTATTTCTCAATTATTCCCTCCCAGATGGACACAGCTGACAAATACAAATAGATATTTTATCTAAGTGTTTGTCCTTCACCCCGACCTGGCCTTGGGCCTAGATCAGTGATTCCCAAACTGTGGGTCACGAGCCCAAATGGGGTCACAACAGCAGTGGAAGGGATTGTGGGAGTGGGGGTTGTGGGTTGGGAGTGAGGGGCCATGCTGAGGAAATGGGGCCATAAGTGGGGTCATGCCGAAGAAAAGTTTGGGAAGCACTGCCCTAGATGTTCTCCTGTTTTGCATATCACTGGCAGCAGATGCTGAAAGCAGAATTAAGACCCTTGAATCTCTGATAGAAACAGATGCCAGGGCCAGATTTTATGGTTCTATTCCTATTATTCTATTATTACACATCTAAATAGACCTAGGGACCCAAGTACAATTCTGTTCCTCTCTGTTCAAGTCCTGAAAGCCCATTAATGCATCCACAAACCTCCATTTTCCTCTTAAGACTGAGTCCCAAAGTAGCAGCAAGGAAGAGGAGAACCGACCTGTCTTTTGTACTTGCCTTAATTGCTTGAGCAGTGTGGAATAGTCACACTCCTTGGAGGTTTTTAAGGCCTGACTCAACAAAGCCCTGGCTGGGATGATCTGGTTGGCGATGCTCCTGCTTTGAGCAGGGGGTTGGTCTAGATGACCTCCTGAGGTCCCTTCCAACCCTACTTTTCTATGACTGTGACTTCAGTGCGTTAAATGTGCCTGGTACAGGATATAGCATCTGGCCCCAGGCATTTAGTACCCTTCCAGGTTCAGTCAATCCAAGCAGTCCAGAAGGGAAAACGGGAGGAGAATGAAGGGCACCTTTACATTGAGTATGAAAGTGATGAGACCAAGTCAATCCTGTAACTCCTACCTATGTATTTATCCTCTTCAAAACAATCACACATCCAGCATACTAGCATTGCCTTTGATAGGTTTTGTATTACTCAATAAAAGATAGGGCTAACACAGCTAACCACCTCTATTTCTTAATAGGATTAATCTTCATTGTATGCAAGTATAACCATGGCAAAAGTCTGAGTGTCAGAAGTTTGCCTACATACAAAGTGTATATTTGTGGCTGCCTGCCTATGCAAGGTAGGGAAAAGAGAGGGACCTTCAACATGATACAGTAGCAAGGGTTACCAAGCTGCTGTCTGTAACATGAGTTCAATAGAGGGCCAGATCCTTAGCTGGTGTAAATAAGTGTTGCTTCCCTGAGGTCAATGTACAGGTTTCTCCAGGTGAGATCTAGGCCGGTGCACAACCCATTCCTTTCTGACAAAAGAAAGATGCAACTTCAAGGTTCCCAAGCATTCCTTCACTACTAGCAGCAAGTCTGAGATCTAATAATGCTGTGTCTTGTCCTAATTAACACTAGTTGCAAGGTTTAATGTAATCAGTCTCTTCAGGAATATATTAGGATGACCTTGGCACTCAACATTGGGACACTTGTGAAGTGTTTCTGTACAGTAATCAGGATCTTGGCATGAAATAGCTGTGAAAGTGTTCATAGCGGCACAGCAGCTGCAGGCTTGGCTTCCATATGGTACCCCGGTAAAACAGGGAATAGCCTTTCCAGTGACTTCTGTGATAAGAACTGCATGTTGTCATCCTAAATCAGAGCTACACCATGCTTTGCTTTCCCGACTGAGCTTGAGACTCAGATCCCTGGAGCAGAACGTTCTCTATATCAAATGGGTAAATTACAAGGCAGAAGAGTCCCCGTCTAAGACTCAGGGGGCTTTGTTCCACATTAATGTTATGCGGCTCAGGGACCTCTTAACCTCTGGATTGTCCATGCGTTAAAATGTGTAAACTGTGCCCATCTGAGATAAAGCACCGTATGGGCGCCTTAACGTTATGCCACTCCAGGTCGGGTTTATCTCAGATCTGTGTTGCCCAGCTTGTGTTCCAGGAGTGTGTGGCCACTCTCCAGAGATAAGAAGCTCAAGTTTCAGTCCTCCAATATCCCAGGATACAGTGCCTCCTTCCCCCACCCTCCTCTTCTGTGTGGACAAACTTTCCACCCACACCCCAGGGGATGGTACTGGCACCAAGCCAACTCCTCTTTCCATCCCCAGGGTTGTGACCTGGCTCAGACCAGTCTGGGAGGGAGGGCTGGAGGGGGAGGAGCAAGGTAGAGAGGGGAATTGGGGTCTCCATGAGTTGGGGCTACCCAGCCCCAATCCCAGTTCATTAAAACCTCAGACTTTCTTTAGTTCGCTTACTCTTTATTTCTTTTTTAATTATTTTTTCTTAACTTCTTTTTATTTTGTCCTTCAGCGGCTTGAGTAGCTAACTTCCTTCATTTCACCACCCAGCCACCATTCCCACCGTTGCCTCTCCCTCTCCCATTTCACTATCCAGTCCCCATCATTAAACTCTCCCCCTTCCGGCTTCACACTTCCCCCGCCTCCCCCAACCCATCTTTCCAACCCACCCCGACCTTGAGCAGGGACAGACACCTGTCCTGGCTCGCTAGGTCTCTAGTCAGGCCCCTGCTCGCCTGTCCTCTAGCAGCAAGTCACAGCTGTGCAGGTCTGGGACAGTTAGAGAAGATTTTTAGCCGGAATGTGTAACTAGTCTGAACTCAAGGTAACACTAACGCCAATCAACATCTGAGACTCTTGAAGTGTAATGTGTAACAAAGCCCAGACTTGCAGCTGGCATCAGTCAGGGCATGAGGCTCAAACAGATTCCTGCCACAGTAATGTTTTTCTCATCAGCAGTGTGGGAACCAAATTAAGAGGAACAGACAGATTTAATATTGAATGTTTACTAGGAGATGTCAAACTTCTTTTCGAGCCGTGTAACTGCTGGAACACCTTAGGGAAAGGATAAATGAACTGAGTTGATGCTGCTGTCAAAGGAGATGTTGTGTCAAAGCTACTGTCCTGCTTCCAAGTCTGATTGCACAGAGGCAGAGATTTAGATTTCTTTTCTTGGGGTTTAAATTGTGTCCACTTGCTGCTTCCTGCAGACTGAAGCTCTTGGCAAGCAAAGGAACTGTGAGTATAGCCCTGTCTGAGGATGGATGTCTTTAGTGACCTGCTTGCTAGATAAGTGCTTGGGAAAACTTCAGTGGAAAGTTCAGGACAGGATGTTGTTAGAGGCAAGTCCTAGTTCCCCTATTGCATATGGTATCAGCACCTGCCCTGGGGGATCAGCCGAGCAGTGCAGATATAAAAAACAATTGAACTTGGTTTTGTGTTGAGTTCCACACAGGAATCAGAGTTCTGTAACCTCTGCACGATTGTCCAGATAAAACTTTAGCGCAAGACAGGAGACTGTTGCAGATTTGTGCTTCACAATTCAAAGCATTCTTTTACAGGACTGGGAGCCATTAAAAAGTACCCTAGAAGGATGCTTGTTACAAAAACAGGTTATCATAACTGGAGTCATGGTAGAACTGAATATTTGATTCGTTTCAGTAGTCAAACCTAAATCAGCCTTCGCAGCACAAGCAGGGCAAACACTTTGTCAAACGCACATGGCATTATTTTGAGTGATGTTTAAATAGTGGCATCAAGGTAAATCTTCCTACACATTTCATTACTGTTTGCCAGGTGATCGCAGAGATGTATCGGAATAGGAGGACTGAGCGCAGCTGTACAACTGTAATACATCAAAAATGCATTTAATCATGTTTTCTGGCCAACAGAAAATGTCTGTTGGTAATTAGTGTGCTCTCCACCAGACTGCTTGGCAAAGGGAAAGTCCTGGTGGACTCCTGTTATTGTACATTTTTTGGCTTCCATTCACTGTTGTTTTGGAATGGAGGACAGAAGTGAAGCCATGAGCAATAGGAAACTTTAAGCTCTCTGAATTCAAAGAGGAAAACATCTATTTAATCAGATTGGAGGTTTGAGAGTACTTGCAAGATGAAAGTTTGCCTTGTGGGAGTCAAAGAAAGAAAGAATGGAGGAGCTCTGAAATCCAGGTACTTGATTTTCTTAGTGAGGTAACTGCTAGGTTAGAGTGAATCAAAGGCACTGTTTAGGGAGGGTTTTCTTTGGGATCATGTTATGTCGGCTCTGATACACCTGCTTTTGTACTACACATGGGAAAAAGTTGCTTTGTTCTGTATTCCTGGGCCATGTGCCTATGCCTTCTGGTGGCATCCATGAGTTGCATTTCATCCTGGACCTCTGAAGGCCCCTGGAGGCTTTTGGGCAATTTGGAAGTGGTTCTGAGAGCAGCTCAATATTTTGTGAGATTTAAATAGCAAGTCTTTCTGTGATTTCCTACCCCTCGGGACAAGGTCAAGAAGCACAAAAACTAATTGCTTGAAGTTTGGGGGAAATTGTTCAATTGTGGAAGAGTCCAATAAGTTGCCATAGGTTGTGTGTGCTGTGAGAGGCCCTCTTCTGTGACCTTTATAATTCCATAGGATAGTAGAGGCCTCTCATTTCTCCATTATGGGGGTAGTAGAGGCCAGGCTATAATCATGCAAAAGCTTTGAAAGCAACATAGGTGCCTCAGCAGTTGAAAATTGGCATCACTGATCCACATAATGTAATCAGCTAATGGAGATTTATACAGTGTTGTAATGAAAGTGGTTGGCAGTTTTAAAATTTAACTAGAGGTGCACCAATATATTGGTCCATACCGGATCAGCACCAATAAAAGGAAAATTAACATTATTGGCAATTGGGTTTTTTTGGCCAGTCTAGCCAGTAAGGACTCCAATAAATGCTGTATGCATGTGCACAACTGCAGCATACATGGGGCCAGGAGTGTAACCTGGCAGCTTGGAGAGCAGCGTCCCACTGGTAAGTCTGGGGGGGGGGGGGGGCGGGGGGGAGGGGGATGGGGGGCAGATCAAGGCCCGTATGGTGAGGAAAGGAATGGGGATGGGGCAAGCGCTGCCCAGCTGGGGCCATAAATTCAACCCCGGGAATGTGGCAGAGTCATAGGCAGCTTGTCCAGAGGGTGCAGCAGGGTGGGGAGGGGGGTGGCTCCCTGCTGCTGTATGCACCCCCAGGAAGGCATGGGGGCATGTTCCCCTCCCCCCCAGATTTGTTATCAGCTGATATGGCTGATTAATAATCAGCCATTGATATCAGCCAAAAAAATCTTCATCGGTGCACCCCTAAATTTAAGTGATTTTTTTTTTTTTTTTTTGCTGGCACGCAGATAAGCCAAAGAACCTGATATTTTATGTATGGAGTGAGATTGCTCTTGAGTTGTTCATGTTCCTTTCTATGTAGGTATGTGTGTGCTCTATGTCTAGCAGCCTGTACTGTCACTGACAGCATCCCATACATGTGTGTGCACAGACAGGAAAAGATTCCCTATAAGGCATTGTACTTGACTCGACTGATGGAAATTGCCTTTGTTGAGAGTTGTGAGAGGATGCATCATTGTCAGTTCAAGCCTTTCTCCTTAGACAGTCAGCAGCGCTCTATGGATAACAACAGTCCCCTTTATATAACATATAACCCCTCCAGAGCTCCAGCAGCCCTCATCCAGGTGTTATTGTTGTTACACAGAAGGGGAAACCTGAGACTAGGGTTGATTATTTTTTCCTGCAAAGGCCTGAGCAGCCCCCATTCCAATTATATTTAGTGGGGCCCAAGCAGAAAATGAAGCTACCAGAGGTTCTGCCCCCAAGTCACAGCTACTGCAAGCAGGTCCTTAACCTTCAGGTCCAAAGCAGTCTGTTAGGATTCTTTCAAGAACCTTTCTGAATGACATGGTTTTTATTTTTGCTTCATTTTTCAAACCAAGAGAGAAGCCAGTTCTGTCTTCCAGTCCATCTGTGCATTTGCTGTAGAAGTCAGCAAGTGAGGGAAGATCGGGGCCAACGTGGGGAACCTTAGATGTTAACCTTAAAACTAACAAAATCCTAGAATGGGTAAATTATTTAAACTATATTTTAGGGCTGTCAATTAATTTCCATTAACACATGTAATTAATGCAAGAACAAATCAAAGCCTTAATTTTTTTAAAGCGTTTATCATGCACATAGTTTTGGAGCCTGAGCTTCCCTGTTCCGCTGCCATCACCGCCACCTCCGGGCCACCCAGCAGCGGTGACAGTGCAGAGGAGCCACAGGGCAGCCCGGGCGTGGGCTCCATGTGACTGCAGCAGGAAGGTGGGGTGGGGACATACCCACCTACCCACAACCCCCATCCAGGGCTCTAAACAGCTGGGCTGGCAGTGCTGGAGGTTCAGGGAAGGCGGCACCTGGCCATGGTGGGTTACCTGGCATCCTTGGGCCTGGGGTGGCTCAGAACCGCCTGGGACCCACTGAGCAAGTAAGCTGCCCGCAGGCACCGCTGCTGAGGCGAGAGCGGGGTGAGCCCAGCGCCGTTGGGACCATGCTCAGGTGTGTGTATTCCCTGAGCCCGGGGCAGCTATGCAAAGACCCTGCTCAGATTGAGCATCCTGCCAGGGCATGCAGGGTCCCCCTTCCCAGGGCTCCAGACCCCTCTGAGGGCAACCCGTCTTCCTGGGCTCCAAACCTCACACACACCTTCAAAAATTCCTCTCTCTCTCGCTCTCTCTCTCTTACTCTCTCTCTCACACCTGTCAGCCATACAAATTGCCTGCATAATTTTCCATAATTTTGAGTTTTTAGCTATGTGATCAAAATCACAATTAATTGCAACTAATTCTTTTAATCACACAACTAATCAAGATCAAATGTTTTAATCATTTGAGATCCCTACTATATATGTAACATAACATTTGGCCAATATTTCCTTTATAGATATAATTTGGCCATCCCCTCCTTATTCTTGAGGGCAGAAAGGTTAAACCAGTATTTGGTGAAGAGATGCACACTGTCAGCTTTACGTATGCATTCGCATATCCAGTATGTTTGACTGCTCTTCAAACCTATTACAAATTTGCCTGTGGGGAAGGGAAACCAATAGAAAATTTATGAGCTATATAGCATATAATCATCACTAAAAATTGATAGCAAAGCTTTCTTCCTTCTGCTGAAAAGACCTGTTTGTTTAATGGGGAAAGATTTATATGCACTTGAGTTTTTTGCCAATGATACTTATGTAAGTCTTGCAATGTCAGCATGGGCTCAGGTGACCAATTCTACTGCATGGCTTCACCTGCTAATTCAACCAGTGTAAGTCAGTGCTGTCATGTAGCACCTCTCCAGAAAAGTTTCTTAGAGTGATATTTCCAATATGGATCTCTGAATGTCAAGGGTTTTCATTCCTGATTGTTAACTCTAGGTTGAAATTTGACCAACGGTCTAAGGTCTCAGTCTCAGAAAAATATATTTTTATGAACCTAAAATCAGTCGTTTTGGTTGTTTTGAAAGGACCCCTCTTTCTTTGCTAAACCAGATTTTAACCAAAGCCAAATTGTTGTGTCCCCTCAAGTTGCATTTATTTGAAAAAGTTATTTCCATGGAAGATTCTTGTGGTGGTTTGTGTAGGTCCTGTGATTAATTCTGGATTAGTTCTTCTGTAATTAACTCAATTCTTGAACATGTCATAAACATGTAGACGGCTTTTGATATTAGTAATTGCTCCTTGGGAGAGTGGAATCCAGGGTTCATCTCTAAATCAGCAGGACGAGGAGGCAAAAGAAATGGAACTGCTGAGGACAAAGGGGAAACAACTTCCTAAAGAAAAAAAAATAACCTAGAGAGCAAGGAACAAGAATTTCAGGAGCCTGGGAAAAAGCCAGAACAGTCGCTGTGCAACACCCAAAGAATCAGCAACTTTTAATCCTAAAGGTGCCTGTCTGGGCAGCTCAACTCTCTTGCTCCCAAAACACCTTGCTCAAAGACAAGATTTGGGAGGATGAAAGCAAATTAAGCCTACATGACTTGAGCAAGGGATTTCTGTTCCGTGTAGTTTGTCACGCTAGTGAAATAGGTAGCTTGGTTGACCATAATTGGCTATATCAAGATTTACGCTCCTTTGGCTTAGTATTTGGGAATACTTTTCTCATCAAACCTGCTTCACCTGGTAATGGGAACAGACAACCCCTTTTTTTTGGACAGTTCACTAACGTTAAGAAAGCTTTGGACCAGCAGGTTGTTTCACTCATTTATGTTTGAGAATTCAAACAGAAGTCAGATTAAGCAAAGATAAACAGAAGAATTTGATATAATTCCAGATTGTCTTGCTACTTCTCTTTGATCACACACAATGGTAGCTCTTTCCAGAAGCTGAGAGACTAGATTTTGTTCATGGAAAATCCCTAGGTCCATTGGGATCTGAACCCATATCAAGCTCTCATTTCAGGGCAGAAAAGGGCACCTGTCAGAGCTGTTGCTTAATTAGGGAAAAGGGAGGAGCTTGGAAATTATTCCTTTTAATTATTTTTTCCCTATTTTGGGAAGATCCTTCAGAAACTGGCTCAAATTTCTCAAGAGTCCTCATTCCTCATTAACTAGGAGTTTCCAAAGCCAGGAGGGAAATCAAAGATCTGTGATGATTTGACAAGCAACTCTGCAACCCAGGCTTCTCCTGAGAGCCCCAAGGATTGCCTGGGAGTGACTTTATCGAATGCAGGGAGAATTTCTGTCACTCCTTGTATCCTGTACTGCGTGTGGTATGGAGAGATGTTATAAGAGATGGTCCAGGGTCCCCATTTCAATTGCAGCGTTCTCATGTTGTGAGTTCGGCTTGAAGCCCATTTCTTGCACGTCTTGGTGTGTACACTGCGTACATTTTTCTGGCCATTTCATAGATTTCATACATGTTAGGGCTGGAAGGAATCCTGAACATCATCATGTCCAGCCCCCTGCCCCAGAGGCAAGAAGTCAGCTAGGGTCAAAGGACGCCGGCAAGATAAGCATACAAGTGTTTCTTGAATAAGTCCAGAGTAGGTGCCTGCACCACTTCTGGAGGGAGTCGATTCCAGGTCTTGGGGGCTTGGACAGTAAAGAAATATTTTCTTATGTGCAGCCTAAAATGGTCTTGTAGGAGTTTATGACCATTGGTCCTTGTTTTTCCTTGGGGCGCTCTGGCAAACAGACGTTCTCCCAGATCCTGATGAACACCCCTTGTGTACTTATATTCTCCCCATGCCTGCATGCATTCAGCATTAGGCTCCCTTTGGGTGGAAACAGATACAACTTTTGTGCTACCAGAAGAATTTTGAGCTAAGCAAACGCATGTCAATACCCCTTGTTGCCCCACAAATGCCCCACATTCACAGTGGTGATATAGGAAGTATGATTTTTCAGCCAGTCTGCTTTAAGGTAGGAAAGCACAGTCTGGAGCTATCTTTGCTTTCCAGTCACCCTTGGCAGGCATTCCCAGGGGCCTGATCCTGTGCACCCCGGTAGCTGCCACCTCAGTGAGGGTGTGGGGCTGGGACAGCCCAGGGGAAGGTTTGAAATGTGACACTTGGGCAAGGGTCATGGAGTGTCTGTAACTCATGAGAACGGGAATTCCCGGGGTGTACATTTGAGGTGTCCCTGGCATCCCAGATGTGGGACTGCAGCATAGCCAGATTTCACCACTTACATTCCCTGGGGCTTATCTCTGCACGTGGGGAAAGCCAGGCAAGAACTCGTAGGGGTTAAGGGGGCCCATCCTGCATGGGAATTCCCTGGGATGCACAGGACCAGACCCCTCAAGCCCCAGGAAAACATGTTGCCTGTGGTCCCACAGCATCCACGGTGGGACAATGGGTGAGATGTTTGGTTTGGTGGACACGTGTTGGCACAGCTGATTGGGTTCACTCGGTAATGTCTGTTTCCAGCCTTCCTTTCAACATTTAGTTTCAAATGTCTCTTTGTTCCCCTCCTATCCTGGATCTGCTGGAAAGCCACAGGATCGCTGAGTCAGGCTTGGAGGATCAGGGCCAAATAGGCGGAACAGATATATGAGAGAGGCATTGAAATAAGGGATCCGTTCTACTTGATTCCTATCAGATTTATTTCAGTGGAAGTAACAAAGAGATTCTCTTGTTCCTCCCTGCTTCCCTGACCTGTCCTGGATGAACCCTGCTGGCGTCCCTTCCATCTCGCGGCAGCATCTGTGCTTTGAGCCATGCTGCTGCTGTGCAAAGAACACCTTTCCCTAAGCTAATACACCAGGCCGTCACCCTCAGATCCCATTTAAGCTTTGCTGAGACGAAAGGAGTTGGCAAAGACTTTCTCCTCTGGCCTCCTGTGCCCTAGCTTTTGCTGGGTACCTTTGTCTTCTGGTTAGTGTTACAGCTGCCCATCCTCATTCTGCCTGCAACTTCCTCATCTTCACACTCCAGGAGCACATGAAATACTCTCCCAACACCCTCTGTGGGTTTCTTAAAGAGGAGGAATCGAGACACAGGGTAGTGCAGTGACTTGCTCAAATTGATGCAGGTTTAGGGCAGAACCAGGAACTGAACCTAGTCATGAGCCCTCAGTCAGGATTGTAATCACTTTTCCTTTTTGTAGCTGAGTCCTTTACTATGGTGGGGAAGAGACCCCCATTAGCGTATACATACCACGGACTGTGCAGCACGCTCTTGGGTGCTGTAATCCTAAAGCATTAATCGTGCTAAAAATACCATAGCACTCTCTCCCCAGGCACCATTCTGTTGTTGTTAGAGATATTTTAGGGAGACAAACTTTGTTTTAATAGCAGTAGAAAATAGGGTGGAAATGAAAAACAAACATTTTCATTCTAATAATATAATGAAAGGCTCAGCCCTTCCTGTTGTAACTGTGGAAACAGCCCAGCTCCATGCTTGAGCTCTTAGGGACAACATTTAACAAGGGGTGTTGGCCTTGTCTGAGTATGCCCATGGTACAGGTCATTGCAACACTTTCTGTAATCTGCCATAAAAAAGTAGGAAAGATAAAACTTCTGTTAATAATTGCACAAAGGAAACTGTTGTTGTGTTCCTAAAATAAATGGGAGGTAGATGAGCAATACCACTTGTGTCCCAAAGGAGACAGATTTCAACTTGTCCAGTTTTGCTTATGTCCTGAAATGCTTTTTGGATGCCTACAAAGGGCTTTGTTGGTATCATGGTTCTAAATCCCATCTGAATGTCATCTATAAGTGGGTGTCTGTGTCTTCTGATGCAATTTAAGGATTTCCCTTCCTTCTCCTCAGTTCAGCTTTGTACATGATGGTGTACAGAGGAAAAATGCATGATGGTGTACAGGGTGTCTGTGCAGATATTCTGATTATCCTTGAATGTCCTTGATAAAACTTCCTGTAATGCAGTCCCAGGCAAATCCTGTCCTTTTCTTTACAGCTTCACCCAGATCTGTGTGAGGGTGTGCTGTTCATGGGACACATGTTCAGCAGGTATTGCCCCTTTGGGCAGGAGCCAGCAGCAGCACTACTGGAAGTACAGGCCTTCTTTGCAGCAGTAGAGCAGCTCTTAGCTTGGATAGAGAGATTTCTTCCATGACAAACCTCTCTCATGCCTCCATGGACCATGCTTGCAAGTTTCCATGCCCACCACCAATGTGTACTGCAGGCACAGCTGCTCTTAAGTATGCTTGTTCAGGACTGCTCAGTACGCATGTGATAACTCCCACTACCTTGAAGTCCAAGTAAGAAAATGAGCCACTTTTCTCAGTGAATCAGCATAATCTCCCAGCCTGGTCAGCACCTAGTTACTGGGTGCAGTATTGCAGGTAAACACAGCCATCCTTCCGCATTTATTTCTGTGCAACTTTAGACAGGGTCAGGTGGACAGGTATCATTTTTGCCTAGGTGTTTGAAAAAACAAAGAGAGAGCGTCTACATGTGCATATTAATGCTGAGCATTAAACTCCGGAGCTTGTTGCACCCGAGTGTATTGCTCCCAGGTACTGTGGTTACACGTGTGCTTGAGACTGCGGCAGATTGAGCTGGGTCCGAGCAGTCCCAGCTGGCAGGGGGCCCAGGGGCTCAACCTGGCACCGGAGGGCTGCTCTGACCCTGCTGAACGTGCTGTGTGGGGCTGGCTGGGGCATGAGGGTGCTCCAGTGTGGGACTAGATGGCAAGCAGCCCCTGCACTGAAGCACCCTCGTGCCTCAGCCAGCCCAGTCAGCATCTACGTGTGCGGTGCTGCAGAGTAAAAAAACTATGCAGCAGGATGGTACTTGTATTTACAAGTACTACCCTTCTTTTTAGTTTACTCCAGCCTAATAGCCCTGCATGTGTAGCTGGCGAGACATCTACTGCGGAGCTAATTAGTCTACTTCTCAGTAAGCGTCTCATGTAGACACGCTTAGAGTAGATCAGTACCTGGAATAAAGAAGTGAAAGGGGAGCCAGTGCTGTGGAACAGAAAACATGATTCTTGCTGTTCAAACACTTTGTCCCACAAAGGTTTGGCTTGAGTTTCAATGTTGCAGTGTTCAGCTATTAAGCCAAACCCCTAGCGAGGGTCAGCAAGGGATTTGCTTTGGCCTGCGTTACACACACTGCGCAGTGAGAGAAACTCCTGCTAAGTGGTCTGACAGCCAAAGCTACCCCTTGGCCCAGGGAGGGGCAGAAATCCTGGATGCTCCCCATGCGTCAAGCCAGAAAGCTGTGCTGCCACGTCAATGAGTGTGTGGGGCTGGGACAGCCCCGGTGAAGGTTTGAGATGTGACATTTGGGCCAAACATCACGGAGCGTCTATAACCGATGGGAATCCATGGGCAATGCAATACCAGCAAATTGGAGAAAGGGCGGAGAATGCGTGGAGAAGAGGGGGAAGGCCCAAAAATCTAAATATCCGCCTCAAAGCACAGCTATAGCTGTAGCTTTACAGGCACTTGCTCCATGAGAGAGAAGTTCTCTTGATCTGAATTTGTTTGTAAGTCCAATAAAATGGGCCTATCCTGGGCCGTGTAGACACTATTAACCTAAAACGCTTAAAGAGAATTTTTACGAGAATTATTCTTTCCCCAGCTCGCTAAACAACCATCCATTCCTCTGTGGCTTCTAGGGTTCATTCTCTAGCTATTATGTGAAATTGTCATGTCCTATACATGGTTAGAAGAGTGGAGAAAAGAGAAGAGAGTGAGGGGACGCTGTGATCAGAGACCAGTGCTACGTAGTTACAGCGCGTTGGAGCAGCCCTGCCGCTCGTGTATCGGCACCCCGGGAAACTGACATTTCAGTTAAAGCAAAAACAAAACAAGCTTAGCAAAAATTGTTTGCAAAAAGTAGAAGGGAGACAGGAAAGGGAAGAAGACTAACAAAACCAAGGAAAACCTGCTCTGTGCACCCTCAGCCTTGCATCAGTTGAATCAGTTCAGTCAAATTGGTTCAGTCCCCAGGGGAATTGTGCATGTGAACAAGCCTACAGGTTGATTGGTACTCAGCAAACTCTTATTATTTTTAGCAGCTGTCCACATGTATGGTGTTAGTTGTCTCCAGCTAGAATTTTCTAATTTAGTTGCCAGTGAATAAACTTCAGAATAAGCAACCGTCTTCCTCCTTTACATTTCACTTGGCATTGGCAAATGTTGTACCTCTCATCCTTAGCCTGATAGGTGCCCGGGCAGTTTGTCAGATCTTGCTGAATTCAGAAAACGGTGGGCTGGTGCTAGTTAGTACTAGTAGGGTATTTGGGGTTCGTTCCCATCCAGTTTTTCTGTGTGTACAGAAAATAGTGTTTATGAAATAATCAGATTCAATCCTCAGCTGCTGTGAATCAAGATCAGCTCCAGTGACTTTTATAGCCATAGAGGGTCCGGCTGAGAGTGGTATGGGTGTGCCTGTTTGTCATCGTGAACAGATGGAAGCACCCTAGGGTGTAGTGTACTCTTAAACAGCTCAGGAAGTTCATCGTGCTGGTTTTTGCTTCTCTGGTTTCTAAGCTCCTTTTGCAGGTTAGGCTGATGGAGGCTTTGAATTGGACCTGACTCTGGAATATGTTGTGTTTTGTCTGATATGCATAACATATCACACAGCATGACTGTAATGTGGTTTGACAGCTGCGTATGGCATTGCTCAAGTGTCCACTCGTACGCTTGCTTTGAGCAAGATGGCACGTGCGCTGATTACAATTGAGATGGCATCTGTCACATTTAGGATTGCTTAGTTCACATCAGTATCACAGCACTACAAGCACTAACTTCATTATTTACTAAGCAACCCTTTGGTCTTCCGATGAGATGAAGTCTCTCTTAATGTCTGTCCCCTTGCTTTCCCATCCTTATTGCAGCATGGAACCCTATGCGCAGGTTATTTTGAGTATCGCTGTATTATATGGACTGGAGTGACTTCGGAAGATTTAGCTTTGCTAATGGGATCTGAAGTTTTAGCAACTTGAGGTCTGTAGATCAAATCCAGTTCAGGTTGTTGGTGCTACTCCATTACTTATTGCTGCCCTGTGAAATCAGTAAGGTGAAATGAGTTGATGGTCCTGGCTACCTGCCTCAAAACCCTTTCTTCATTAGCACCGTGGTTAAAAAAAGAGGCCAAAGAGTGAATTGGCTTTGAGAACAAATGCTTGAAGTGGTCGCTCTTGGTCCAAATTGACTGGTATTGGTGGGGAGGTCCATGCTGTTCCTCTGTGCTCTGTTCAGTCATATTCTACATTCTGCAATGCAACAACTTCAGAGCCTCATATGTTTACACTTAAAACTAAACTGGAGGGACTTGAGGAAAGGCACAACCATGAACAACAGTGAGAGGCATTAAAATGTGATGCTGTGTTCGTGCCTTATCTCCTTTTCTATTTTCCTCAGGCAGGTGACAAGCATTACCATCCGAGCTGTGCACGATGCAGCAGATGCAACCAAATGTTCACAGAAGGAGAGGAAATGTACCTGCAAGGTAAGGCTACCTTCCCCAGCTCTGCCAATGTAGCTGTTGGAGTAGTTCTCAGGAAAGCAGCAGGTCATCAGTGACCTTCTGGTAGCCCTCTCGATGTCAACACAGGAAATCAATCATATGCCGGTCAGGCAGGAGACTGCCATTTTCATGTTTCCCCTCTACAAGCCACAGTGTCTAAGCCTCCATCCCTTTACCTAGCACCGGTAGGCAGAATTACAGCTGTCTTGTCATCATCACAGACATTACCATCTTGATGGACACTTCAGTGTAGGAAGCCATAACGTTGCCCCTGCAATTGCACCAAACTGTAGCTATATCAGATAAAAATTATAGCCAAAGATAAATGTTGATAGCCTCTGAGTTTCAGTGGCTCCTATACAGCTCAGTGCTCAGATTACCAGGTATGAATACCAGAGTGCACTGGAGTTGGTTTTGAATGCCTGTGCTGTTTACTTTCTCTTTAATTATTTTGATCCTAGTCCCTCCTTTGATTTTTAGGGTCTGATCCACAGTCATCTGGCAGTGGCTTCAATGGGCTTGGTTCAAAAAATGCTTGGATTTCATTCCCTGCATACACATACATTTCTGTAAATTCCTTCTCTTTATTTTTTCCTTTTTTTCTTCTCTATCTGGCCAAAGTTCCCTTTGTCTGGCCATGTCTCTGTCTTATCCCTGTTTTGTGTGCTTAAGTTGTTGTCTCTTTTTTTAAATCTTCTTTTTTATCTTCTAACTCCCTCTATCACTTCCAAGTTCTGCCAGCCACATTTCTTGATATTCTTCACAAGCAGCTCATCATCCAAAAGACACCACTCTTCTCTGGTTTAAATAGACCCTTGATCTGAATTTTCCTCCAAGGAGAAATGACTTTACCAGTTAGGTTCCAGTTATTTTCCCATTTTGTCTAATTTAAATGAATATAGGTAGGAAGGCGTCCAACATCCATTTCATCTAGAAGTTGAAATTGATGGGCAGCTGACCTACTGGGAACCAGCTTGAGACTTCTCTTTTCTAGGGGGCATGTGTAAGAGAGCTTCCTAAATACACAGTAAAGGATCCTTGGGAAGAGATGAGCAGGGCGTGGAGTCAGGAAGTGTTGGAGAGAGACGCAAACCAGACAATAAACATTAAGAGAGGGATCCCCAATGGAGCAATTCTGAAAAAACCCCCACATTGTTAGAGGAATTATTGGGCTCGTTCTCCCTCTGTGCTCTGATTAAAGATGTTTGTGTTCACAGTAAGGGCTGTCCTTCCTTCCCCAGCTCCTTCCTCCTTATTTAACCCTATAGAGAACTCCCCGCCCTGTATTATCAACTTTTTTCCAACCACATACCTAGGATTGAGCTGTCAAGCTGTGTATTAGCACCTCTGCAGGAATGAAGAGAAGGCAGAAGGAGGGTTCAGTGGTACATTTGACAACAAAGTGGGGTACCAGGGTAGGATTAGACTTTTTTGGCCCCAGGGTGGGATTAGACTTTTCTGACACCGTGGTATGAAAAGGGTGTCTAATGAATGGTAAATGGATTTCTTCAACCAACTGTCAGTGGTGATGAGACTGGGAATAAGGGGTGATGCACCAGATGGGCAATGAATGGGAGGGAATGCGATGGGGAATTCTGCCCCCATCCCAGCGCAGCCCTTCCCATAAACACGTGCAGATCCCAGGAAGCCAATGGGAACTGCATCCAGGTACACCCAAGACAGACTTGGCAATGGAGATGGGGCAGGAGAGGTGGGTAACTGGCTCTCATACCTCACCTCCATTTTATTTCTGTCCTGCTTTACTCATTGGTTTTCTACCTTGTTCCCTAGTCTACAATAACATGCCACGCAGTCTCAACGGCAAGTCAGTGCAGACAATACATTACTGCCTCTAGCTGTAGTGGCAAGCACATTCTTGTGACTAAAATGTGCACCTCATACTTTTTAGCCAGACTTTTCCTTGCTTATTTTTGGCTGATGTACCTTTACCATGAAAAAGCCATTGCGCCAGCTCGTACGCATATCCTGGAACCAGCGGTTTAAGTTCTCCATAGGAAACCCCTTTTCTTTCTATTTACTGGAGTGGTAAAAACATCCCAGGCCTTTTGCTGAGGTAAAAATATAAAATATGTCCAATAACACATCAGTAAAGCAAATAAAGCAGGCAGGGTCCTTCTTTTTTCTAATTACCATGCCTATTGGGCAGCAAAGCGTCACACATGTATGCTTCTCACATGCAACATGGATGCAATTGGAGCTGCACTGAAGTGATGGGAGCCAGGATTTCATCCAGCGTGTTCATCAAGAGCCACTTTAATATTTTTCTTTATGCAAATGAGAGTCTGTGTCTTTAAGAGGGAACAGACCAGTTGAGAGCCCAACTGCAGGGCATTTGGATATGGAGGGAGTATCGCACTGGGAGCTTAAAACCCCCGGGGAGATTGGAGAAAGGAAGAGTTTGCAAGCAGGAGGCAAACTATGAGCAGGACAGACTTGCTGCCAGGGAGGGGCCAGGCTCCTGCGCTGGGAGTCTGGCGTCTGCATAATGCCCAGAACAGGACACAAGGGTTTCGTTTTATTTGCGTATTTGTTTATTGATTTACTGCTCAAAAATTGAGAAGCCAGCAGGTAGGTAACGCACGGACAGGCTCCTGTCAAAAGAGCAGTGCATCTAAAGGCCCTGTAAGCCAGCTGGGCTTCCCAGCCCCAGAGCAGCTTTTGGCAGAAGGGTTGCGGCTTTCTGTCTCCTGATGAAACAACAAGGAGCAGCACCCAAAAGCGTCTGCTTCCTGTGGATCGCCTCGTAGCATGCTATCTTACAGGCTGAGCAGGGGGAGGGTTGCCAAGGTGGGGCACAGCTTAGCATTTTAAGCCTGCTCTGGCTGTTTTTTCTGCTGCCTTTTGTGTTTTCCAGGGGTATTTATTTCACTGGAGTTTGTGCAGCTCGGAACAAGCTGTGTGTTACGGTAACACAGAATACAAAGTTGAACAGCTGAGCATTTTGTTTGGTGCCTGCCTAATGAATGAACAAGCATGTTAATAGGGGGATTAACTGCCCCGAACTGTTCCATTTCCAGTAGAATAGAGGGATGCAGCTAGAAGAGTTATACAACTCTGGGGTGTTTTAAAATAAATGAGTGTGCTTTGGCTGGACAAAATCTAGAAACTGCAGTTGGCTCAAAATAGGGGATTGTGCAAAACATTTATATCTAAACTCTAGCCTGCTTGATGGGTGCTTAGGGACAGGAGGGCAGCATATTATTTCAAACCTCACATCAGGTTAGTAAATTTAAGGTTGCTAGCTCAGCTGTACCTTGCAAATTACAGCCAGCCCCTGCCCCACTGCTGTGTACCCTCAGAAAGCCCAGGCACAGCCCTCAAATTGTGGGCTCCTGGCAGGTGTCCCTATGATTAGTGTTACCCTGAGAGGCCCCTTCCTTCCAGGACAGTGGTAGATGTTGCACGTGCACATGAGAGACATCAGAGTTTATAATCTAAATCTTTAAAACAGGTACCGGGTATGAGAAGGTTGGTTTTACGAGCCGCACAGTGGGGTAGTAAGTGAATTTAAGCTCACCCTGTCGGGACCTGAACACAGATCCTGAGCCCCATCTCAGGACGTCCAGGAGCCTCGTTCCCTATGTCTGACCTGTGCAAATCCCCAAGCCCCTGCTGGCTGCACTGCCGCTGGAGCTGGTGTCTGTTTGCACAGAAAACCTTGGATCACTCCTCCGCTCTCTGAGTTCTTCCCTTGTTGTATGAGCAGCTTCCTCTTCTCAGACTCGAAGCCAAATATCTAATTCAGTGCCTTAGTGCTCCCTCCCAAGTCCTGACAGCACTGTTTACATCATGCGAAGCTGATAATAGGAGTCAGTCCCAATAGCTTGAACTTAAGCCTTGAGCCAAAGAAGAGCTCTTCAGAACGGTCCTCAGAGCTTCCCTCCCTCACCCTTCCCTTGTGACGTGGCCTTTTTGGAGGGGGAGGTATCTGGCCAGCACTGGAGAAAACATCCTTGGTTCTTGTTTTGCTGAGAGGTGGGCTCAGGGAGTTTTTTGGCCTGGTAAACAAAAACAGCACTGGCCCTAGAGTGGTTGACAAGCATTTGGCTTTGCCCACAATCTAGTTTAAAAGTCCCTTGTAGTTAGTTGAGTTTTACCCCTAGAGATGGAGCAGTTCTAGGCTGGATAATAACTGCTAGCAGCTCCTTGATAGTGAATACTATCAGGGCATTCCCACCTTGCAAGGGTCACTATTCAGGGGCAAAACTTGGCCCTTTCTCTGCAGATTTGGAAGCCTTGGAAAAAGCAGAACAGAACTGGTAGCTGTAGTGTCGAAGAGGAGCCCACGTTTCAGCGTGGGATGGGGGAAGACTCTTAGCCCTGTTACAGGGGATCAGGCAGGTGAACTTCCCTTGATTATTCATAGGCACCAACTGGCCAGACAGGAAATCAAATCCAACACATGTAAATCCACCATGTTGGATTTGCACAGGTAGCATGTTTCTCCATAGCTGAGGGAAGGATCCTTCCTTACTGCAGCCTCCCATGTCATGCTGGCCATTCAGGCTCAGCACAGTCAGGGGGTAGAGGGCCTGTTATAGCACCAGGCGTGTCCTGGTCCTTTACAGGTGGCAGTAAATTTAGCCACTTAGTATTGCTGGTGGATAGCTACACTGGTCTTACCCCCTTTTGCAAATGAGAGAACAGGTTAAGGGACTTTATAGAGGAGTGAAAGGTCCGGCACAAAATCTCACTGGAAGAGTCTGCCGGGGCAGTTCTCCTGCTCTCACCTCTGTGTCCCAACCACCAACCCATCTTCCTTCCCGACCTGCAGTCCCATGTCTCTTTGAGCTCCAGCATCATATTCTCATTGACTTCTTTGCTACATAGGATCATTGTAAGTGCAATGTGCCTTGAACACCTCAAACGTAGGCCAGAGCAGGATGCTTTTTGTTATATTTCTTGGGCTTTGGAGTGGGATGTGGGCGATTTGCGGCGTACGGGCTCTTCCTAAGAACTTGAACGTTCAGCAATCTTTGCCCTGAACTTGGCTGATTTGCACTGAGTAATGAATTATCTTTTTCCAGGTTCCACTGTCTGGCATCCTGACTGTAAGCAATCCACAAAGGCAGAAGATAAGCTCCGGGTAAGACAAGTGAATGTGAAAGGATATGTTAAGCTGTGGGGACGCTCCAGATCATTTGCACACAGAGTAACTGAGCATTCCTCATGAGAGGCAGTGATTTCCCAGGGTTTTTATTGCCTGGCCATGACAATCCTGGCAGAAACACAGTGGCATTACTTCAGTAGTGCTGGGCTTCTCAGCCTGACCACCTGAATGTATCTGTTTCAGTTCACTGCTCCAAAGATCAGTGTCACTACACTGAGGGCATTGTCTCCAGTACAAAATGCAGCTTACAGGATGGTTCCTAAGAGAAAAACCTCTGGGGAGAAATGTGACCGGTGCAAATGCTGCCATGGCTCTATTTTTGCACATAGCCCTGACATCTGTGTAACTTGCGTGTCACTTCTGATATGTTCTTTGTAGCCGTTAGGGTATTATCCAGCCCAGCCCATTCTTCCTTCGTCATCTCAATGAACCCTTTAAAGCTAATTTGTCCTAATTTGGGGGGATTTGCTTACCCTGGTCACAACCCAGAACACTTAGGAACAAATGTTAGGTTTGAAATTACCTTAACCTTGACAGAGGAAAACCTTTTGTGTCAAACCCTGAATGACTTAAATAGAGTAACAGTGATTTATTCCTGGTCTTTTGTATGGAAGCAGGCATTTGTGAGCCCAGATTGGCTAGGTCTCCCTGCAGAAAACTATTTGTGTTTCCCTGCACCTGCCAGGATGCAGCAATGAGGGGTTTGTTCACACCTTCAAGCTTGGTGAAATTTTCTGGCCTTGTGTCAGGCTGCAGATGAAAAAATTGGCTTGAGGATATATTTGCAGAGAGAGCCAAGAGATACTATGGTTACATGTACCCTGCATATCATGCTGTGTCCCTTGTGTTCAGGGCATAGTAATTCAAACCGTTTGAAACTTGCTCCTGGCACCCTACTTGTTTAACATGCTCCATGAAATATTGACTGTGAATGTAGCTAACCTGTTGTTTCATTTATAGTGAACATCATCAACATCAAAGCTAATGTAAGCAGGCGTAACAGTCCAGCAACAGAACTAGCCCTGAATGAAAAATGGGCAAAACTTTGTTGTACAAGCTGCAGCAAAACCCAGCACTTGCAAATTATTCTGGCTCGATGTTGTGTCACTGACAACTTACAAAAGGGAGACTTTTCATCTGATACTTGCAGGCAAAATTAACAGCCTGAACATTCAGATCTGTCTGGCCTTATGAAGTCTGTAGCTTTGGGAACTCATTCTTCTCTGATTTCATAGTTTAAGGGCTAGTACTAGTATGTTATACTGGCAGTGTGCTTCTAGTCTGAATGTAAAGCTCTGCTTTGTAACAATACAGTAAAGCCCCCTTGCCACCAACAAAATAGATCAGACTGGTAAGAGCACAGTGTGGCCAGTGTAGTCACATCAGTGCGAGGGGCTTTTGCTAGTCCAGCTTAATCAGATGCCACGCATTGGCCTGAGAAAAGAATTGGGCCCTTCCAGTAACAGATAGGTGACACAGCAAACTGGCTGGTGTGATCATCCTAGATGCCATCCACTTGGCTACAAACACGTCTCAAAATTACTTCACAGGAACCAAGAGCATTATTATTAAATGATAAAGCTGGGCAAAAACATTCAAGGAAGCTGTCATTTCTGTTATATTCTCCACCATTTTGTCACTATTTTTCTATTTGCTTTGAAGTTCTGGGCTGATTGAATTTGGAACATCTTGGAAGTTGGGAGGCATCTTGGATCATCTCCCAGGCCTAGGACAGTCTGGGTTCAGGTTCCTGTCCAGTGACTTTCACTCTGCTGAATTATCTCACGTGGTCAAAAAGCTGCCGCTGACCAGTTGATTGTCTGACACGGCAATGTTAGCCCAAGAGAGCAGTGCTTTCAAGACTGATACAAGGACAGGATAGTCTCCCTAGTACCAGACAAGTTGAGTGTATGGGGAAGAGTGTGTATGTACGTGGAATAATGGTCACAAGTTGACTGAGAGTAGGTTCAGGCTGGATATTAGGAGGTGCTACTTCCCTGTCAGGGCGGCTAGGATCTGGAACCGACTTCCAAGTGAAGTGGTACTCACTCCTAGCCTGGGGATCTTCAAAAGGAGGCTAAATAATCACCTAGCCAGGGTCGTTTGACCCCAGTACTCTTTCCGGCCCATGGCTGGGGATCGGACTTGGTGATCTGCTCAGGTCCCTTCCGATCCAAACATCTATGAAACTATGTATCCCTGACTAGTCAGCTGGAACTAGACTGTGGATGTACACCCTCAGGCACAGAACATCCTAAAGCAATCGGGTTATTCCCTGGCTAATGAGCCCGGGGCTGGCCTGCCTGTAAGTCAGCTGCCAGCTCACTGTGCAGCGCTGTGTCAGACTTTTCTGCTGGGTTAATTTTTATTGCACATTTAGCCGTTTGGGTATAAAACAGTGTGTTCTGGCATTTCCAGCACATAATGCCTGCGTTGATTGGTGTATGGCTGGTATACAATATGCCCTTTGACTTTTAGCCATGACTATAGCCGTGACTACATCCCTGCCATTGCAAATATCCTCCAAGCTGACCTTTCAAATCCTCAGGGTTATTTAAAGTCCCTATGGAAACTACAAATGTTCCCTCCAAATATCTTTTCCCTTTCTCTTGCGCATCAAAGCACGCAAGTGCTTTTCACTTAGTTAATTTGAAGTTAAAGTTAGTAAAATGAATGAAGTCACCCACACCTGGAAGAGCTTTTTCCAGGGGCTTAGTCAGGAGAGCTGTCGGCAGATCAGCTGGAGGTGTGAGGTCAGTGTGCATAAATTAAAGTATATTCATTCACAGGATTAAGCTACAGTGACCAAAGGCCATTTTACTCTTGAATGCATGCATTCAAACTAGGATTGAATGCTGCTGAAGTCATGTGCAGTATCTCCAAACCTTGATTTGCTATAGCTTTCCATACTGTACCCATGTAGACGCAGTGTAAATTAAAATGCTGCCTGTGCGGCGGTAGACAAGTGTTTGCAGCCTCACAAGGCTGAACCCATATTTGATGAAGTGTCTGCAGAAACCTGGTCAGGTAGACTCTTGAAGCTGCTGGGTTTTCTTCCAGTTAGAACCAAGCAAAACAAAACACTGTATTGTTGAAGCAGCTTCAGAAGTCCTCAGCAAGCTCTGTTTTCTCTCAATAACTGAACTGGAGTAGAAGCTAATCAGCGTCCTCACTGGCTAAGATATGAGGTGGAGCTCATAAAAACAAGGGTTGCTTAAGATCTTTTCCCGCTGGATTTTTAGTGGAGGGTTATGAAGCCAAAACAAGCAGGAAATAAAACAATTCTGCATAAGCACCGAGAATTTTTTTTTTATGGTCATCTGCCAGTTGGTGATTCTGCAGCTAACAGTGTGCGACATTGCTGTTATGCCATATAGCTGTCTCTTCAGCTTATACAAAGTCAGCGTGAGTACCGTTGTTGCATAAGACCTTGAGCTCTTGATTATATGCCTTGTTCTTTATCTAGGACAAACATTGCTTTTTCACTCTTTTTTTCTTCCTTTTCTATTCCATGGCAGCATTCCTCATCTGAATTCTTTTACCCTAAGAGTCTGGTTCTGCGGAGACCACGCTCTGCCGAGGTTGGCTGTTGTGTTTTCGTGGAGTTGTTAATAGCTTTCTTTCTTGAGAAGATCGCTCTTCTGCATTATGGTGTGCTGCCACACTGCTACTACTCCTCCTTTCACGCAGCTTTCCTGGCTTCTCACTCCGGCACAAACTCTGTCTTTTGCATCATGCAGCGCATCCTTGGCTAATCTCTACATGTAGCTAATATTTTTATTTAATGTAATAATTGGTTTTATTTATTTTTAAGCACATGATAGGGGTTTTTTTGCTCTCTCTCACTGTCATGTTGTTGTTCTGGGCATTATAGGAAGCTGTTGGTGTGGAATAGACAGCTAGGGTGAGGAGATGAACATAATAATAGATATAATGATAATAATAGACTTTGCAGAGCTGACTGAATAAAACAGTGAAACCTCCTCATGAAAAAATGTGATTGAAATGTCCAACTTGAAATAAACTTGAACCATCTCCAACCTCATACCGTAATGGAGATTATGATTTTCTTCATCGATGTCCTGTTTTTGGATGGGTTTTGAATATGGGCTGTTTCATATGCTCCTCAAGAGCCTTTACCTCAGCACAGACCTCTGCCATATCCAAGCTGGAGGTGTGAGGCCCTCTCTTAACCCTTCGTTTGGCACTGAATTTCTCTTTCAGACATGAGCCTTTTCCAGAAAAATGGAGGCATATCTTCTCTGCTACTGCAGTGCCTGCCTCTAGGCAGCATCTTCAGCCCAGCTGGAAGGCAGGACTGAGCTAGCTTCAGTCTGACTAGCCTGGGAACAGCATAGGGAACAATATGGGCATGGATTGGCCACCTGGATGAGAAATGAGCATCTCTCAAAGCCTGGGCAGATTTAAAGCCAGCTCAAGTATGCCTACACCTGTTGCAGTCACAGATCCCAGTTGTCACAGAACTATAACTATATTGTCAGTAGGTGCAGAGTGTTTGCAGTCCATAGCACAGTCTTCTTGATCTGAATGCAACATCCATTAAAGCGAACGAACAGAGGTCTGGTATGAGAGGTTCTGGTTAAGGATCTATATAGCCATTGCATCGGTTTGTTAGACCAAGGTCAAAGGCTCCCTCTCCTTTGTGTACAGTAGCTGATGAGATTTCATATCACAAGACTGTTAAAACCCAGCTTAATCCAGGAGCCCTAACATAATCAATAAATCCTATTCAGTGCATTAGAAAAATTGGAGAGGAAAAATCAGACTGCTCAGACACCAGATAAAGAAATGGTCTCCTCCTTACGGGGCAGAATTTGTGGCATGATGTAGCTATATTAGGGTCACACAATCCCCTTTGACCTGTGCATTCATCTATCTGGTCAGAGTCAAATTCTACCTAGATTTGCATATTATTGGTGTGGAGTGTAACTCAGGGCAAAATTTGAGTCATTGTATTACTGTCTGGGTGCTGGATACAAAACTAGTATCATTGCTGCTGTAGGTCTGAGACTTCACTTCTCCACTTTTCTCAGTGAAGACCAAGTTTCCATGAAGCATCATACAAGAAAGAAGGGAAGGGATAAGGATAAAAGAAGGGAAGGGATAAAAATCTTGCCCTTCATTTTTCTCTGACTTTAAGTGTTGAGAATACATTTTGTCTTTTTTGGTCATGCCACTTACTACTGTGGAAAGCAACACAGTATTGAACCCAAAAGCTTAGAGCATAGTGTTGGTCTAGCTTTGGAAAAGTACCCAATCTTTATCCAGACCGCAGGTCTATAAAATGGGGCTGCAGTTCTCTTGGGAAGAGAGATACTTGTGAGACCTCGTACTGCCTGTTGCCAGAGATGACTCTTTTGGTACTTTAGGGGTTACAGTTGCAGTACCATCAGAGACCTTTACATAGAGAAAGGTAGAAAGGGAAAATGAATGGATGATTGTAATGTTGCAGTAGCTTGAGAGACTCTGGTATATGTTTAATGATAGCCGTGAACAAGGGCTTAAGGTTACAGGAGAGGTGCAATTCTTAATTATGTAAGTGGCTTTTGCACCTGCCACACCAATTCCTTTAGTCCATTTTGTAAATACAGTCTGTGCTTTTCTGCAAACTGGTCTTTCAGTCTTATTAATTCCTGACTGATTAAACCAAATATGGGTCAACGCACCAGGACAGATCAGCCTCTCGATGGAAATCAGAACATTAGAAAGGTGAATGCTCAAGATTAAACCACTGGTATACATTTTTTGGATTTGGAGGCTAGAGGCAAAGCAGTCTACGGGTCATTCAAATCACATCGCCCATGAGAAATATGTAATATTCACTTAGCCAGAAGAAGTGGATAAATGTTATAACCATCCAGCATGTCTCGGATGAAACTGCAGGCTGACATTAATGACTGCTCTGGTGTACGGAACATCAAACCCTGCCAACCAGTGAGCGGCTTTCTCGTCTGTAACAGGTTTATTGCTGACAGCAGTGCTATGTCACTTCTCTGACGGGTCCAAGAACCAGGCATCCTGATCCTGCAGTCTCTAGTCACAGGAGTAGCCTGGTGAAGCCAAAAGAGCACTTTGTATGCATCAACTGTACAGGACTGTGATGAGCCAGAAAAGACACAATATTGTTTCTGTTCCCAAGCAGAGCTCATTTCAGTCGCTCTATAAATCAGATTCTGCAGTGTCCTCATCCTAATGCAGCAATGGGCATCCAAGCAAGCGCTAACATGGGGGCTCACAGTGGATGCATTATATTCAAATGCCTTTTGCTGTTATAACTATTGCCTTGAGACCTTAATTGAAAGGTGTCGACAGTTTATAAAAATTTGTAAAGGCAAGTTACAATAGTAAACTAGCTGATTGGGGCGGGGGGTTATCTTGAGTTACAGGTATACTGTAGCCCTTGAAATCCGCAGTGCCAGCTGTCAAGAGAAGTGTGCACATTAACATCTGTAGACAGTAGGGCCAGTAAAATTCAAGAGGAGTAGGTGAAAACTTGCCCTTTGGTGAAGCCAGTGGGAGTTTAGCTGTCAACTTCACTGGTGCCAGGATTTCACCCTTTCTTTTTTTAGTGCTTACTTACCCCTGCCACCAGTGGAAAGTCTACGTTTGCAGGAGGAGTTTGGTGCTGTGACTAACATCTGGCTAAAAGGAGTTCTGCAAACTGACACGTCTCTCTTTTCCTTGTGTTTGGGATGGAGAGAAACACTGCTTCTGTTTATGAGCTTGTGTGTATGTGTGATTTGTTTTTTAAACCACCCCTGCTCAAAATCTGGTCTGAAATGGTTGCTGACTCACTAGGGTAAAAGCTGGAGTAAGAGTCTACAATATGCATTGCAGATTCTTAGAAGAGAGAATCAGAGGCTCCATATGAATGCACTTAAAAGGAGAAACCTAACATTGTCATGAGTTGTCATAATAATGGACATGCATAATGAATTCTGTAGGATTTTGTTTCTTGATGGGTCACATCTGCACCACCACTTAGACTGAATGAGATACACTCAGGGCTTGACCCCAGAGCCCACTGAAATTAATGGGAGTCTTGATTTCAGTGGGGTTTGGATCTAGGCCCTAAGTAACTCATCTCCTTTGAAGAAACCTCGAATTAGAGGAGATGATCAAAGTAATGAGTTGTATGAGGGGCACCAGAGGGCATTGGTAATGCACAATCCTATCTGGCAAGTCGAAAAAGCTAATTGAAGTTGGTATGTAAATATACACGGTCTAGAATCAGCCTCCTGCCCTAAGGAGCTTTTGCCTTCATTGTGTTAGAAATGTTGTTCAGTAACTATTGTAGAATGAAAACTTATTCCTTCTTCTGCAGCTGTTGTCACCGCCTTGCATAATGAACTCGATCAAAAAACTAAGGCAGGTACTGTAAATACTGGCAGTGTCCTGTAGAATAGTAGTGCATCCCTTTGGTCCAGATGTTCATGGGATCACTTCTGATCTGGTTTGCCTGCCCCCCATATCTTCCTATAGAGCATGACTGATCATCTGTAATATAGAGAACCGCTGCCATCACATTGCCTCATCTGGACGATGTGGATGGCTCTGTCTGTCTCTTTTTTTTCTCCTTTAAATACATGATCTGTTTTAATGATGTGTAATGCATGATGAGATGACCTTGGTATTCAGGTAAATCAAATGGATCAGCCTAAGCTTTGTAAACTAATATTAAAAAAGAAGCCGATCAAGTTGGGGTGTATGTATGAGTGATATCATTGGTATGGATGGGGAGACCCCAACAGGATCATCATCAAAATAGTACAATAGTTGATGTTACTCCTGCTAGTCTACAAATGAAGGGAATGATGTCCTTGTGCTTTGGAAACAAAGGCATGAAAAGAGGAACTAGAAATAAAAGATTTCTGAAGAAATGAAAAACTTTAATGATATGAATACCTGCTTTGTGATTTGATTCCATCTTTTAGATCACTTGATGATATGCATGAATTTCTCTTTGTTCATGTATGTTGTTAGTGTTCCAGTATTCAGTACAGTCACTCCAAATTTTGCAGCGCAGTGGTGCTCAGGGAGAAGAAGAGACACAGGGGAGGAGACAGATCTTCCCCTCTTAGAAAAGTAGGGTAAAGACTATAACAATAGCAGAAAAAGGAGCTTAATAGAAGCACCTACTGTATTGCTGCTTTAGACTGCTTCAGATGCAGACAACTTGTATTGAAGATCCCAGTCCAGTTCTGCAGGGACAAACAAGAGGAAGTACATAATGCACCACAGTTGGGTGAAAAATTTTCATGAGCAACAAAAGTAGCCTAAAAGTCCTAGGGAGACATTACACTTAAGGAGCAATTAACTTTATTCATTGAACCTTAAATAGTAACCTAGCCCATATTCATGCAACTGACGGCATGACAAAATGGGAAACCAGCTACAAAATTAGTCCACAGAATACATGTAACATTTTGGTATTTGGTTTCAGTTGCACCTTAAACTGAACATGTGTCAGAGTCCTCATCATGCTGCCTGATGCTGGCTGTATGGCAGGGCTTTGTTGACAACTTCCCCTGTGTTCCCCAAGTCTCAAACTGGCTCCAGTGTGGTTCCCCAGGGCTGGGACTGACACTCAGCAGATTGTCAGTCCTGACCCCAGGACCACATTGGTTCATGCCAGGCTGCAGGAGCTTGCCAGTACAGAGGGAGTCTGGGATCACTGGCAAGTAGTAATGGTGCAGTTGGGATCTCGTCCCAAAATTGCATATCCTACCATACACATATATCATGGCAGGAGGCACAAAAATGAGCATGCACCAGGGGCCCATCTCTCTGACCATCAGTGGGGGTTCAGAACACATGGAACCCATGTGCTGTGATTGGAATAGGAAAAGCAACCACCAGCAGGAGGATAATGTCGACTTTCATTAAAATAGGCCAAAAAAAAGTGTATAGTTGCACATCCAAAGCTAAGTCAGTGATGCTTAACTCTGCTTTTCCAGTTTCATTTACTTGCTGTATAACTTGCTGCTTACACTTGATTGCTATTTTGACATGGATGGAGAATTTGGCTTAAAGTGTTTGTGATACAAAGGTGATCATGGACAGAGAGAGGAGCCTGGGACTCTGATAATGCACTGTGCTGTTTAGTAAAAGAAGCACGTCCCTTGAGGGCTGCAGTATCATTGACAGGTTAACAGGTCTCTTCTAGACCTCTTGGGAAATGAGCCGACTATATAGCAAGTAAGGTTAGGTCAGGGGAACTGCGAGGCTCCAGTAATCATAATATCTTTAATGTAGGTCTGATAAGCAAGCAGCACACAATGTTTTTGACTGTAAAGCAGCTGCCTTTAGGGGAAGGTGCAAAGCCCTGAAGAATTCCTGCGTAGCATCGTCAGAAATGTTTAGGAAACAGCAAGAGAAGCTGCAGTTGAAATCCATCCTGTGTAACTTTAAACAGGAAAAATAAAGGGCAGGCAAGGCCGTGGTAGGTAAGCAGAGATGTGGAAGGTACTTAGAACAATGAGCAGAAGGTCTCTCAAAAAAAATTCTGTCTTAGCAGGAGGTAGCAGGACACAGGATGGGAAGGAGTAACAGAGCCCCAAACTGCTGAATAAAGAGTTTCTGAAACGTTTAGAGGAAGTTTCTCAGGACAGGCTGCCTTTTTGTAGTGTGCATACACAGTGCTGAGCAGGATCACATCCTACTCTAAGAGCAAAGTCCCCTAATGAAACCAGGTTGCTAATAACAAGAAAGGGTCTCTGCAGATTGATGCTGAAACCAGTGGACTCAGGAGAGAGAGGACTGGGCATCAGGGATGCCAGGTCTAGCAAATAGCGACTCTTAAGCGAGTTTGCAGATGCTTGGTTAGGTCTGAGAGCAGAAGAAAGGGAGAACTGAGGAAATGGGAGGTGATTCCTAATTGTGGAAATGCTTCTGCAAGTACTGTACTCCAGCTGACCTCCATTTATGCCAGCCCAGCTACTCCTGTACTTAAAGCTAAACTGTACAAAAGTGTTTAAGGAGCAGTTGGAAATCAAGGTGAGCAGATTTCTTAACTGTGAAAGCACCCGTAGGTAAATCATCTGATTGCCTAAGGTATTTCTGGGGAACAAACTGGGAGATGAGGTAGAGAAAAAGTACTGCAAGACACTAGCATGTCTGGGCCAAGCAACTGTTGAACAGCAATTTCTGATCTCCTGTAATAATTAAAAAGACCCTTTCCCTCGGTGTAGAAATGCTCACAAGTTCCAGTCCAAGGGTGGGACAAGGGCAGAGAGATTGCAGCTACTCTGAACCGGCACAATCTGTTTGTACTTATTAGAAAAATAAACAAAAAGTAACAGCAACATTTGGCAGAAACTAGAAGGTGAGTAACAAGCAAAATGCCCCAAATTGGACCTCAAACACTGAACCTTGTTCCTTATGCGTTGTGAGAAAAACAATCACTTGCCATGGCAACTGCAGCAACTTGCTACATATGACTCTGCTCAAACAGGCTGCAGTGTGAAATGTCAGAGAGGGAAAGGGAATGTTTCTCATTAGCCAACAGATTTCCCCCAGCTTAGATCTTTTTATTTTTCCCCTAACACAAACAGTTTTTTTCCTCTGGTTGCATCATGCAGGGGAGGAAGCTGGGGCATCTCAGCAATTTATCTGCAGTTCGGGATGTGGGATTTTATGGCTCCAGAAATAGGTATGGAGCACTATTCTGGCCCAGTTGTGAAAATGTGATCAGACTCACTATGGAGAAAGGTGGGGCTATAGCTTAGCCCTCAGCATCCTCATCTGTTTTCCATGGTCACCTGCTGCATTTGATCTGAGACCTCTCTTTTCTTGGTCTACATTCAAAGTCCTTGATGCCTCTGCCCTCCCCCAAGTGTGCTTGTTTCCTTTGCGGACTTCCCAAAACGCATCTTGAGGCAGATGTGAAGGAGCATGACCTCAGAATGCTCGTCAGCCAGCTTTTTTTTTGTAAATGTTGCTTGCTGTCTGGAAAATGAAAGTGAGAAGTACCACAGGAGAAGGACTGCCACTCAGCTGAAAGGCCCCTTTCAGGAAATATCTGCTGCAAGATAAGAAAGCTCTGCTTGCCCCGCTCTGTTCTTCGCAGACATTTCCTGAGCGAGTTCTCCAAGCTGGGCTGTCAGATGTTGCTCGTTTCCCTGCAGCGGGCAATCTCTGCTGCCTCCGGTCTGTGCCAGAAGCCAACAAGAGGCAGAAACAAGTAACTGAGAGTTTGTTTCATGGCATTAGCTTTGAGTACCCCATTGCACTTAAACTGTGGGAATCACCACCTGGCTAGCAGCTTCGTGCTGTGGAGAGCTTCCTTGCATCTGGTTCAAGAGAAAGTTGGTGCAAGGAGGAGGCAATATGATCTTTGATTTCTTCCAGGTGAAATCTTGACCCTGGTCTACAGCCCTTCAAAGTGAGTCTTTCCATTGCTCTGGATAAGGCTCATTGCACATTAATCTTTAGGTCAGGACAGTCTAGTCTGTGTATGCTGCATATTAGACTTAGGAGTGATTAACAGGTCTTGGAGATCAGGAAGATTTTGGGTTGGAAGAAGTGTTTTTTCTGATTCATGAAGGTTTGGAATCCCACCACACAGTCCTAATGACACTGAATTAATTTCGCTCCATACAGAACTGCCTGCACAGAGTCATGTCAGTTGGATGTTGATGAAGTGCCAAAAACTGGCACCCAATTTGCAAATGGTCACAAAATGCTTAGACACAGGAATTGAGGAAGATGTCATCTACTTGGATTTTAAGAAGGCCTTCAATATGGTATCTCATATTCTCATAGATAAACTGAGTGACTGTGACGTAGATGTTTACACAGTCGCGTGGGTGGCAAATTAGCTTAGGGGTTGCACCCAGAGAGTGGTGGTGGATGGGTCGGTATCGACCTGGAAAGATGTGGGCAGCAGAGTCCCACAGGGCTCAGTCCTTGGACCAATGCTGTTCACTGTCTTCATCAATGACTTGGATGAGGGCGCGGAAAGCACTCTGTCCAGATTTGCAGATGATACCAAATTATGGGGTAAAGTGAATACACCAGACGGTAGGGAATCCAGGCGGATCTGGACAGGTTGGAAAAGTGGGTAGAGCAGAATAGGTTGGAGTTCAATAAGGACAAGTGCAAGATGTTGCATCTAGGGAGAAGGAATCACCAGCACGCTTACAGGCTGTGGGAGGACCTTCTCAGCAGCACGGCAGCAGAAAGGGATCTTGGATTCACTGTTGACACCAAGATGAACATGAGTCGTCAGTGTGATGAAATGATCAGTAAAGATAACTGCACTTTATCATGCATAGCAGGTGCATGACAGACAGGTACAGGGAGGTGATGTTTCCCCTCTGCAGCTGGAGTACTGCGTCCAGTTTTGGGCACTGCACCTCAAGAGGGACGTGGACAACCTCGAGAGGGTTGAGAGTGGGGTTATTCCTATGGTTAGGGGCCTGCAGGCAGAGCCCCATGAGGAGAGATTGAGGGCCCTGGATCTTTCAGCCTCCGCAAGAGAAAGCTGAGAGGGGATCTTGTGGCCATGTACAAATTCATCAGGGTGTTGGGACAGCAAGGAATAGGAGACGCTGTGTTTACCAGGGCACCCTTTGGGATAACTAGAAACAAACTGACGGAGAGCAGATTTAGGTTAAACATCAGGAAGAACTCCTTTACAGTGAGAGTTGCCAGAATCTGGAACAGGCACCCAAGGGAGGTGGTGCTCTCCCCTACCCTGGGGGGCTTTAAGAGGAGGCTAGCCATACACCTGGCTGGAGTCATCTAACCCCAATGCTCTTGCCTGCCCAGGGTTGGACTCAATGATCTGCTAAGGTCCCTTCTGACCCAAACATCTATGTATCAATGAATTGCATTGAGCACATGCATATAAGTGACCACATGGGTTTCAAGTTGCAAGGAAGTGTTGCTTACACATTAGAGTCACTGGAGCGAGAAGGACCTGACTATTACCTGCAACGACAACAGCAAAACTCTGTTACACAAACTATTGGCGCTGTTCCAAGTAAGAAAGTCTGTGGTTCCTCTACTTGCAAGTCATTTACATGGGTGTAAGTGCAGTGACTAAGGCGCCCCCGTCATGGCACATCACGTGGATACACAACCATGCCCACCCCAGTGGCTGTGACTGCTCTGCGGTCTGCATGTATGCCGTAGGGTTGGACTTCGCCTGATTTCCCATTCAGTGTAACCATAAGAGATTAGTGTACAATATCAACCTGGATTGCTGTGTAGCTGGCTACTACAATGCCTCAGTGGGGTATTGTTTTTTGTCCGTCGCAGTCAGTCTTGCTTTTCACAGTGTACCTTTAAACACTCCCTTTTCCTCCCGCAACCCTTCCTAAAAGAGAAATCACAGCTGCATCATAAGATGGAAATTTGCTAGAATGCTTGAGTTCGTTGCATTTACGTTTAAACGTATGTTTACATTTTTCAATTTGAATCCATTCAGGGATGAAGGCAAGCCTTCTGTGTCTTAATAATCTAGATTATCAGGGCTGTGGCCGCAGCGGGACTCTTACAAGTGAATATTTGTTTTTCAGCCAACAAGAACATCCTCTGAAAGTATTTATTCCAGACCAGGTTCCAGTATTCCTGGCTCACCAGGCCATACTATCTATGTAAGTAACATTTCCTGTTAATAGGCCATTATTCCCCTAGTTAAGTAATGGGCTTAGCATATCCTGGTTTGGGAAGTAAAATAAGATACACTAATAAAAGATACCCTTATTCTGATGTAACAGACTTCATTCCAGGATTTCGCATCAGGATAACTATGTTAGTAAAAAATCATTCCCCTCTGTGGGTATAGACCGATGGAAAAGTTGTAACCACATGTTATCGGTATAAGCTGTTACAATATAACTGCTACATCTTCATGATTTTGTAGTGATACAAACATAACAAAACCTATCCAACTTCAATCTTGCTTCATTCAGGGTCAAAGTTAGGGCAGTTTAGCTACCTTTGTATCAGTACAGGTTCATGAGATATAACAGGTAGTAACAGCTGATATGTGCACATCTTTTAAAGTGGTTAACTAGTAATAGGTCCTATGTAGTTATACTAGGACAAATTGTTTAGTAGGGATCGCACCTTTTGAAACCATGCTGTCTTTGGAGAATGTTATTTTTTTTTTTAAGTTGCAAATGATATGACAGCCATGCCATTTTTCCTGGTGTGTCAAACTTAAGGCTCCCTGGGTACATCTGGGTGTGCACTTTCCTGAGGGTTGGTTAATTAGCTCCGCAATAAAACATCACCCCCTACACATATGCTGGTATTAGGGTTCAGTAAACTAATTAACTTTGCCATAGGATAGTACTGCTGGGGACAGTACTATCTTACAGCAGAGTATGTACTATGCTGAAATGCACTTGTAGAGAGTGACCAAGGGCGGAAATTGCACTCAGCCAGCTGCCTAGGCACACAGTGACTCTCATGCCCCAGCCAGCCCTTCGCCACGTGATACTACCACTGGGAACCTGGTACTGACCCCTTAAGGCTGCTGCCGGCCAAGGCCTGCTCTGCCCTGGCTCAAAGTGTTGCTGTCCCAGGTGCACATGTAGATGCTGCTTCCAGGAGCAGGTCACTCCAGCACAAACTGCCCCAGAGTTTATCATGTCCCATTAATTGCACAAGTAGATGCACCCGCTATATAGGATGTTACTGCGCTTTCCTGCCTGCTGCCCTGGGGATTTATCATCTCCTATAGAGCTCATGGAGATTCTGGTGAAGCAAAGCTTTGCCTCCTAAATACCTACAGGTGAAGAGATCAGGAATTTTGGTTTTTGAAGATTTTGTTTTAAAAGAAAGGAAAATGGGGTTGAGCATGTTTCAGTTGTTATGCTTTCCAAGATAAACATGGGACCATCACTAGCATTTTCATTGTGCCACTTCATTTGCATGTGCTTCACAATCAGAGAGTAGCAGGACACCTTCCTATTGCATTCCTGATGAACCCTTGTTGGAGTCTTAGGTTTGTAGTTTTTGATCTTATGGTAAAGTAATTGGAGATGGACTCAACAGTTTAGAATTGGCCCAGATGTTTTAAATCTACTTTAGTTTTTCCCTGTTTTTATTAAGCTTTCTCGGGCATCTGAAGGGTTCACCTTCTTCCTTTTCTAGCTAGAGGAAGTCCTTTGGTCCAAAAGGCATTGCCTTCCTGCTCTATGCTATTTAAATTCCTAGCTGAAGAAAGGGGCTGTTTGTAAAGGCAATACTGGGGAGGAAATCAGGGGAGAGCAGGATAATAGAGAACATGCTACACTTGAACTTTTCAACTATATCAGATACAAACCAACTGATGGCTCATGTAAAAACATGGAAAAACTGAGCAAGGGGTCCAGCAGGCCAGTTCTTATACAAGTCAACTCTAGTTTTTCAATGCCTTTGAACTACAGAAGAAGCAGTCAGTAAATTAAAGCTATTACACACTGCTGATTTTAAACCATGAAAGAAGTTCTGGAGCACTGCCATCCTGCTGACAATGTGCTGCTTCATACCCCTCGGACAGTTTATGAATCTTGCCTCTTGTCACACAGCACAGCCTCACCGTGCAGGCTTAGGCCCATCTGATGTATTCCTGCTCTGCTGCAAGCATTATACAAGTGTCTGTTTTAACTTGTACTAGTTAAAGTTGTCCAGACATCCTCAGCTCAGAAATGAATATGTGTATATACACTTGTTCATATCATAGACCTGAGTGCATGTATATGTGTGTGTGTATACACACAAACACACACAAATTTGTTACAGATGTAATTATGCATCCATGTGTATAATTATACATTTTATATAGAGCATTTAGATTTAGATTAATGATGTAGATATGTATATAAAATTATATTCATTTATGTGTATAGGAAGTATTAAGGGTTAAATTTCCTTAGCTCATTGTATGGCAGCCAGGGAGACAAAGCTGGATTTTTGGTTGTAGCCAAGTTGGTCTAAGGCAGGGGCAGGCAATTATTTTGGGTGGAGGGCTGCTTACTGAGTTTTGGCAAGCCATCAAGGGCCGCATGACAGGCAGCCGAGGAAATTAATATTAATTTTCTAAAAATTTTAGGGGCCTCGCGGGCCAGGTAGAATAGCTTGGCTGGCTGCATCTGGCCCATGAGCCACATTTTTCCCACCCCTGGTCTAAGGACATAATCAGGCAAGGATCTTTGAGTAGATGTGATCTCTTTTATTAGGCCAACTGGGTAGTTGGAAAAAAGTTCTTGACAAACTTTGATGTGCAATCACCCTTCGTCAGGCAGAGGGAGTCTCTGTTGTCCTGAGACTCCAAGGAACAAAAGCTCAAAGTGTGGCAGGATGTCAGTGAGAACGGAGATAGGTAGAAATTAGGAAAACCAAAGGTAGAGCAGGGGAGGGGAGGGGGGGAAGTAGAGTGAAGAAAAGCCAGGGAGACAAAGCCAAACTGATCAAAGGTAGTTAATTTTTTTTAGTTGTTTCAGGTATTTAACCTCATACGATTTTAAAGTGTAGCATTTAGTATCTATTTGGCATGGAAAACTGCCCTGGAAACCAGCTCTGAAAATTGTAAATATCAGCCTAGGGGACTGGATGTAGGTAGAAAGATGACCAGCCTCATGAAGTGAGCCAAAGAAATCATGAGGTAAAAACAAAATCAGACGCCTGAAGCGCTTTCAGTTTTAATAATCAAAGCTGTTTGCATAGAACAAGCAAGAACTTGAAACGATTGATTTTTAAATTTCAGCAACATCAAAAGAAATAGATAAACAAGCAAACTGCTGCCCCTCTAATCCCTCTCCCCGCTACAGCAGCTTCATCTTCATGTTCGTATGCAAACAGCTCTTTTTGGAGCCTGCTTCCAGGTTCAGGTTTCCACCCTTGCATTAGACAGAAACTTGCCCACATAGTGGCATAACCAAACTGAATGTCTGTCCTGCCTGGCAAAGAGTTTGTCACATTTTGCTAGCGAGCTGCGGCTATCTTAGCCACAGCTGCTGAATATGAGGTGATGGTTGCTAGACATGGATGCAGATAGATGGTAGGTAGTTTTGAAGACACCGCAAAGGGTGCAGTCTATTTAAACTGTTAGATTCTTAAGATAAAAAACACTTTGTTCTTCACATATGCTGGTGAAGAACAAACAGTTGCTGCGTACATAAATGGAGCGACAGCAAAGGATTTTCCCTAACTGCATTATGAAAGTCAGTTCCCCCAGAGCATAAAGCGTGCAAAATAGAAGTTACTGGTGCATTCGTGTCTCTTCATTTATTTTCTGTCTTTGACCTTCAGGCAAAAGTAGACAATGAGATCCTTGATTACAAGGATTTAGCTGCCATTCCCAAAGTCAAGGCCATTTACGACATTGAACGTCCAGACCTAATTACTTACGAACCGTTCTACACCTCCGCCTACGAGGACAGGCAAGAGAGACAGAGTCTTGGAGAGGTAAGGAAATCCTCGTATGACCCCTTCTGTGATTCAAAGCCAGCTGTGTCTCCAGACTCTATAACTGATACTCTTCAACGTGGCTGTCGCTGTGATTAAAAGCGCTTTTCATTTCTCTTGCCCATGTTTGAAAGAAGGAACCGTAACATTGACTGAAGCTTTGAGTTGCGATGTGTGGGCAGCTACAGATGTAGGTAGATGGCTCCCCTCCATTTCTTACCTTCTCTAATACTAGCAGCTCACAAAGGGAAGGGGTCCTTTCTCAATACGACTCAATACCTTATATTCAGTATTTGATGGTTACATGAGACAAATTCAGATCCGATGCAGTGTCATTTACTAAGTTCTTCACCTTAAGAAGCTGGTATTCCTGGTGGAACAGGCTATTCCAAAAGAATACCAGAGCATTTGGTGGCTATGAAATGGGAGTGGGATGGTCTCATCCTCATCTGATGGGAAAAGTGAATGCCCCAGGGTGTTTTGCTAGGTACACTGGGTGGAAGTGAGGGTTTGATCAAGAGGGAGGCACTGGTCATAGGATCATAGAGAAGAAAGGCTCTCCAGAGGTCATCTATTTCAACCCCTTGCCTGAGGTAGGATCATCCCTATCCAAACCATCCTAAATAATTCATAATCAAAACTCTACATAAGACTACCATCAACCCTGAGACAACACAGACCTAACACCCTAACCTGCCACAAGTAAAGCAGAGGAACCATGGCCTCCAATGTCCTGCTTCTATAAAAGGTTGTCAATATATGCTGAAGAAATCCCAGGTAGAGGGCCACACTCCTTGCTACAAAGGAAGGCAGAAATCCACACAGTCTGTACCAATCTGAACATGGGGTAGAATTCATTCCTGACCCTAAATATGGCGATCGATCTGACCCTGAGTGGAGGGGCAAGACCCTCTAGTCAGGAATATGCAGCTTTGGTCCCAGCAAGAGCATTGGCTTACCCAGCCAAAGTCTCCAGCCTTGGCTATAGCCAACATGCAGCCTCTCTGAGAGAGGCCTTCCGCTGGGAAGGGGGCTATGGGGGACAGGATGGGGGGGCTTCAGCCACCCCAAAATTCACTGTAGCCCCCCTCCCAGTGCCACTGCCGCCTGCTCCAAAGGCAGCCCAGCTCAGCCACCCTGCTGGGAAGAGCCTGGTGCTGCCCCCGGCCCCAGGCGACAGCACTAGCCTGCCCTTGCCCCACATGCAGATCTGGGGGCACAAGCCTCCCATGGCCCCCCCAGGGTGCATGCAGCAGTGGGAGCCACCCCTGCACCACCCGGATGAGCCACGGCTCCATCCCGTGCCCTGCCCCAGCTATGTAGTGCCTTCCCCTGCCGCAGCCCCACTCCCTCCCTCACCGCAGGGGCCTCGATCTGTCCCCCCACCATGCCCCTTCCCTCACAACAGACTTACCAGCTGGACGCGGCTACTCTCCACGTTGAGGGGTTGTGCTCATGGCTGCTCGCGCGCTGCATTGTGGCTGTGCGAGGAATTTATTGGCAACGTGATCGGCCATATCAGCCAAAAAGGCAATTGCTGATACCGTCAATTTTCCTTATATCGGTTCTGATCCAATATAGGACCAACGTATCAGTGCACCTCTAGTTTCAGCTTCAGTTAAGCAAGAAAGGAAGGGCAAGTTAGCTGACGATCAAACTCTGTCCCTGCTCTATGCATGCATAACTCTGGAAAGATCTTTTGTTCTTTATTCTCCCTTTCAAAAACAAGTTCCATATTATATGCCAGGCAGTGCTGTATATGAGAAAAAATTAGCAATGTGGGACTGCAGTGTTCACATCTTTTTGTAATAAGCCCCTGTGAGTGGAGTGACTTGCACAGGGTTTGTGTCTGATTTAGTCTTCAGTAAATGTTATGTGAAGAGGGATGGGGGACAGAAATTGATTAGTTTATACTTTAAACTCTTATCTTTTTACACATTTATTGACACTGAGAGGTGCCAAGGAGCTCAGCTTACTGACATTTACTCAGACACCAAAGATTTTGGTTTTTAATATTGTGTAGCTACCATTAACTCCAGATAAAAATTGTACTCAGTTAAGGACCACAAAATCTGGCCCTAAGAAGGGAGTGATTTCCACTCTATCATCAATACTGCTTTTAAACACAAATTTGGCATGCTGACAAGCAGTGTACATAGACCTTATTTGCCATGTCCTGTTATAAGCCTTGGGCACAATAAATATATTTGGAGATATCTTCTGTGTAATGAGAACACCTTCATCACCAGTCAGGGTTTTGAACTACATTGTACTTGCAAACAATACTAATAACAGCCACCTTTGTAAATATTTATCTTGCTGAGTAATGATTAAACATGCCACAAAATTGACTTTAAGATTTGGGAGTGATTCATGTATTTTACACTAAAATCTACACTCAACAAAAGCTCTTCAGATGAAGCTCAACTCATTTCTTACATTGTGCACTCCTGGCTACATAATTTATAAGTTCTTGCTGTTTGACTTGACATTTAACACACACCCTTTCCTTTTCCCCTTGTGGTATTCCCTGGAAAGGTTTATTTTGGTAACCAGTCATGAGCCCATTGCATCCTTTCAGAAATGTGTTGCATAGGACTGGAGGGGCCTCCTGGGCCATCAAATCCAGTTCCCATTAGCCAAAGAATCCCCAAAATAGCCACCTTGACCATTACCAGTGTTGCATACAAGCTGTACCTTTGTGTAGCCCTGATCCTGCACCACTGGAATTAAAAAGAGTTTTGAATTGATGTCCGTGAGCCTTGGATGAAACGTTCAGTAGAGCCAGATTCTCAAGAGCTCGGTCCCCGTTAGGCACTAAAGTGAAGCAAGAGTTAGATTTCCAAAGAAGCAGAGCGGATGGCTACTGAAAATCAAGAGGGGTTCGAGCATCCTTGGCTCTCAGGATATAAATCACTTCCCCCACCTTCAACCCCACTGACCCCTTGACACACACCTGTATCAGTGCAAAGCTGGCTGGGTACAGATGGCCCTGAATGTTGAGAGCCTTTGATAATCCCCTCCAGCTCAGACAGAAAAGTTGTACAAGAGTAGAATTGGTGACAGGCTATTTCAGCCTTCCCCTGTGCAGTTGCTTTGTCCCTTGCTTTCTCTGTGGTTCCAGGTGGAAATAGGGACACAGGGAGAACTAAGCCAGCCATTAGATGCACTGGGTTTGCTTATTTGCTTGGTTGTTTCTGAGCATCACAAGAGATCCGGGCAGGAACTTCCAAACCTCATCCATCGACAACTCAAATAGAGAAGTCCCACACCCTTCTGAAGAAGACAAAGCGCAGGAGTTTCCAGTTAAAAAACACCTTCTACAACACAGAGCAGGGAGCTTCTTCATTACATGCCACCCTCTTCCAATGGTTTGCCTCATACTGCAGTTTGAGGTGTACCTGGCTGAGGCTGGGGGGAGCCTGCACCTCTAAATGGGTCTTTCAAACTGCACATGCCTTCTGAGTGTCTTGAGGACTTGGGAGCGATTGTATTTCCTGAGCCACACTCCCTTGCATCCTGATATAACTGCCAGGCCCATGGGACACTTATACACACGTTCTGGGAGTCGGGGGGGAGGTGCTTTAATTACAGCGACTCCAAGAGCTGTTCTAATTAAAGCACCCAGAGCATCTCCTGTATTAGCATCCCCATGCTGAAAAATGGTGGCAGGGGTGCTTTAACTAAAACTCATCGAACAAGCTTTTTCTGCACGGGGATCCTGATACACATGACACTGGATTCTGCTGGAGCACGGTAATTACAACACTCCAGCGGACTCAGGTAATTGCAGCGCATTGGAGCAGCCTCGCTGCTTGTATATAGGTGCCCATAGGGTGTATTTAATAGACAGAAAGTCTGAACCCTCGGAAGACTGTTTTATAGAAACGCTTCCAAAGCAATATCAAAATACCTCTGCAGTGAAAAGTCCCCAACTTGCAAGGTGAATTAAGAAGAGAAAGATGGATAGGACAGCATTAGACTTTCTTCCTTTTAAGCATTTCACAAATGGCTATAATAGCTTCTCCCTGTAATCTGCTCAGTTTGTTCCTTGATAAATCCCTAAATTGCTGGTTTAGAAGTGTGCGATGAAAAACGTTTTTAAGTGGCACCATCTAGTGGAGCCCAACAACCTAGCACTTCAGTGAATACGACTAGCACGGTTAGGTTAGCCTAAGGATACGATGGAGTGAGGCAGTTTTTAACAAAGCAGGAGTCGAGTGAGGAGTAAGTTGTGTAATGTGAAGTGATGATAAAACAGCATGTTGCCCAGAGGCTGTCAGTTAACTTTCTAGAAGAAAGATTTGTTAAGCGATACCTTTTATTTGTCCAGCTTTACATTTGGGAGAAATGTTAGGCAAGCTGGGCTGACTTTTGAAAGGTTGGCAGTTATTCCAGATGTTGAATGTATTTGAAATCTGCCCATTGTTAGATTCTGCCCCATCGTCGTATTCTGATCCCCGATGGAGTTGGATGTTGTAGCTTTTGGAGCGTAAATACTGTGGAAGGTTTCATTTCCTCCGAATTCCTTGTATTTCAACTGTTTACTCTGCTGCTGCCATTGCAATTGCAGTTTCTTTAACCTGGCTTTTGCTCTGAACGGGGGGAGATCATTCCTGCAGTTCTGAAGAAAAGAAAGCTCTTTTGGGAGTCCTGCCACAGGGTCAAGCCCAGAAATCCTGAAACAATAATTATGCTGCCAGTAAAATGGCACATGCCAGTGTGACATAAGGTAACATGCCCTGATCCAGCAAAGCACTCAAGGACTGTAAAGTTAAACCTTTGGTTTCAAGGATTTGAGGATGAACTCTTAAGCCTACTAAAATGAATGAGAGTTTGATCACTGAGTTGAATGGGAAGGGAATTTAATTCCCATTGTGTGTGTATGTGTGGGGGGCTTTTAAGCAGGATTTTAGTTTTGAAATCACTGCTTTCTGTGTTCACTGGTTTGCTCCTGCTGGACTTTGTTTTTTTCCTTCTAAATATACCTCCTAAACATCCCTAAAAATGTTGCTGAGGAATTGGAAGTCTTCTATGTTGATTTTTTTTAAAGAGCCCTTTCAATGTCCCAACCAAATATGATGAGCTAAATTTTCCTTGACAGACTCAGGGTTTCAGATATGGCAGTTCACCAGTGAATGAAGAAATGGGTGCGGTTCCCTCTCTTCAAAGCCATAGAAAACATGGTGGGACCATTTACCCAGCACTGGCACATGTAGAATAGATGTAAGGGAAGTCGCTTCTTATGTTATCTTCCCAGCCTCCAGTCATTTAATTATATTTTCCAGTAGAAACTGACTCCAACTTTCCAGATCGGATCAGCGGATAATGTTTATTTGCAAGTCAAGGACCAAATTCAGTCTTCAAAAAACCAAAAAACAGAAACAAAAACAAGCATAGGACTTTGTTTTATGTGGATAGTTGAAGAATTTTAGCTTACAGTTAAACAGTTGTTTTGGAGGCTAATCTGCAAAATGTTTTGTGATTATATGCAAGTATATATATGCAAGTAGTAAAACTTGTATAGGTCATGCTCTAAAATATGTGCTGACATGGTGATTTGGTGTTTCAGGATTTTTGTAAACTTAGAAGGGCTCCTCTGTGGTTAAAAGTGGTCTAACAAAGCCATGTGATAAATTGCACATGGTGAAATCTCTTGCACTCAAGCCAAAAAATTGGTCCTGTCTTCACATACTTTGCATTCGCAGCAAGGCCATCTCCTCTGGAGGTGATAGTCTTGCACTACAGAGTGTGTAGGACATGGAGGACAGCGCAGCCTGCTGTACAGATGATGTGCATGTTTGGCATATGCACAAGGAATTGATAGATCCATTTGCCATCAGAAATTCTGTGTACATTTTCTACTGCTGTCACCATATTAGCAGTAGTTAGGCCAGAACAGCTATTTTATTTCTGACGCACTGTTTTAAAAGTAGAATTGTTTTGCAATAACTATAGTATTCCTTAGGAGCACCAGCCATCACCGGATTTAGTATGGCAATCAAATGAATAATTCTAGTGTTCACTACATACGAGAAATATTTAAAATTCTGATATTTGGAGGAGGAGAATTTCTTGTGCTGGAAATCAGGTAGGACTCCTATTCCCAGCTGGGTTCCCAACTCTATAGATGACTTTGGGCAATACTTTAGAAAAACTTTCCCTATCAGTTTAATGAAAATGATACCATTGCCTCCACCTTGCTGGGTGATGTTAGCAGCTCTTCCAAAGCAAGGTGCTGAGAAATATGATGCATGCATGCATGAATCACTATAAAATAAGTATGATTAAATATTAACTGTTTCTTCATTTTACACACACACACGGCTTTGGAGGTAGGAGGGCAATTGCCAGTGTGCAGCTGTTTAGGAGATTGTCCTGCATTTCTGTTTCCCACTCAGAGCCCTGAGTTAAAATGCATTTAATTGCCATTGTGAAGCTTTCCACATAAGCACAGTTATTAAATTAATAGCCCTTTTTTCTCGTCGCCTTTGCAGCTACATTTCGATTACTGCCCTAGTTAGATGTTTCAAAGATGCTGTTTCAGGATATTTAAGTGAATTAATCATACTTGCTTTTGGGTAACGTGAACCTAAACTGCTTCACTACTTCAGAAACCAAGCTCTGGGCAGTGAGGAGAAACCACAGCTTTAGAGCTAGATACCACATCACTGCCAGATCTCTGGGGCTGTTTGGATTAGCATTTGCTGGCAAGGCAGGAGACGTGTTGTTTCTGTAACCTTCTCTCCTTTGCCTCCTACAGTCTCCAAGGACGCTGTCTCCTACACCGTCTGCAGAAGTAAGTTTGATTGAACCCTCCCGGGGCAGTGTGTCACCGCTGCTGGAACAGTTGATACCAGGAAGTGGAGTTACTGATGGTCCTAGGCAGCTTGATGCCTATTTCCATTTTCTGTTTACATAGCATGAGTATTAAAAGACCAAGAAAATCAGAAGAATAGAGGGTATTTCATGCTGACTGGCAGGTTATATGGAGAGTGATGGTACCACGGGATGTGATGTCTGCAAACTTATCTTTATTGTGATATGTAGATCAAGGCTGGAGCCCCAGGAACTGTGCTTATTTACAGCAGCCAAAGGTCTGGCCCTGAGCCTGCAGTGGTTACTGTTGGGATCTGTGTGAGTTTTGCTTATGCTTGAAGGAAACATTTCTACAGTATTCCCCTAGGCTAGGGCAATACTCTTAAACATCATAGCGATGTGACATACTTGGAAAGGCATTTGTCAGTTTTAATGGTTACTGCTGTACATAGGTATGGTGACCAGCTAGTCCAGTTTTTTTAAAGTGAAAGGTGTCCTGCCTTCCCCATGCTATGAAGTACGCAGTAAATTTATGAACACGCTTTTGGTCTTGGAGCTTCCCAGTTGCCGTGCTCCTGTAGGAAAGGTTTGCCCCGCTCTGCTTCGCTTTTGCCAGGAACCAAGACACCAGGATTTCAAATTTTCAAAAGTAATTAGTGATTTAGGGTGCCTTGGTTTTGGGGTGCCAGTCTGAGACACAACAAAGCTGTCTGAATTTTAGAGGTGGGAGCCTTAGTACTTTCTGGGCACACATACACATCAGACTGCAGTATAGTGAACAGTTACCCAGGCTAGCTTTAAACTGGGTAGTGGCGGTGTCGGTAAAGGTATAGGTATCTCTCTACACTGGGACTATCCAGCTTCCCCACAGCGGGGGGGTCGCACTTGGTGCTGGTGTGCAGTGCTCGAGTTGCACCCTCTATCAACCGTATGCTGCAGAGAGGGCACCCAGGATTCACCCTCCCGAAAGGCATGGCCAGCATGTGGACTACATGTGGACCAGGATTCGCCCTCCCGAAAGGCATGGCCACTGTGTGGGTAGCGCTGGTGATGCATGAGTACCCCTTTCCCCTCTGCCCTGCTGTGGGATAGGTGGCTGCAGCCACAGTGTACCACTGTCTCCAGTGTAGGCATGCCCTCTGAAAAACAAGTCCTCTTAAGGAGTCCTGGGAAATTCAGGTACACAAATTATTAGTGACTTGAAAGATTAGGATTAAGTTTTAAGTTTGATTAAGTGTTGCTCAACAGAATTCAGTCTGCAGGATGCATAGAATTTGGAGGCCCCAGATTTTAACACTTAGACATAATGGATTGGATTGTATGAGCAGCAGTCGTTCATATGTGAAAACTAATGGACAAGAAATTAACACTGTATGATAATAGGCTAGAACCTGGAAAGATGTTCTGTTGCTCTCTTCAGGTCTTTGAAAGCCATATGCAATTGGAAAAATGTGTGGAGTTCATTTAATTTTTTGTAATTAATTCATCTAATGCTTCTTACTTTCCAGGGTTATCAGGATGTTCGGGATCGAATGATTCACAGGTCAACTAGCCAAGGCTCTATCAGTTCTCCTGTATACAGTCGTCACAGCTACACACCCACAATGTCACGCTCCCCTCAGCATTTTCACAGACCTGGTAAGGGAAATTGCTTTATATCTAGAAGCAGTTTGTTTTCTTATTATATCACTTCCCTGTGGAAATAAGAAGCTGTTTCTCTACCTATAGCTTTGAAAAGTAGCTGCAAATTTTAAAACCTCCATTCCTGGTGATTGTTCTGTCATCAACATATGTAATATCAACTAGTGTATTTTATGGATGTGTCATATATTGCTGACTTTTTTTCCTTTTAATATGTAAATGTGGACATATGTGTATGTATTTGAAAATAATCTGCTATTTGCTTCAGTGAATCCTGCTATTCAGGGTGGTTCTTTTTTGTTTGAGGGAAAATAACACATATTGGAAACAAGAATAATTGCTGACATTTTTAAAAGTCACTAATTATCCTGACTGTAGGTAGGCTTGTTAAAGGGGCCTGGCTTTCAGAATGAAACATCCACTGTTAAAAAAATAAGAATCCTTTAAGGCGTCGCAGGTGGAGCACACAAAATCACTAGTCATTTTTGAAATCTTAAGCAAGTATCCACCAAGGAGATTCTCCTAATTAAAAACCTAGGAAGTTATGAATTGTTAAAGGTGGCGTTTTCAGAAGTGTTTTGAAATAATACGGTTGTATGTACAAAATAGGCAAATGCATGTACTGCTGGAGGTTTCCAATGAAATAGATGTATAAAATTGTTCTAGTACATACACATGCATAATGTATTTTTAAATGTGGTTCTAAAAGATATGTAGATAATGTACTGATATAGATATGCTAAATTTTCACAATAGATTGATGTATCAAATCTTGACCATCAGCTTTTAAACAGTGGAGTCATGCAATGATGCCCTGCTCAGCACTACTGAGCAATAACAATGGTTGGCACACCAGATCATATTCAGTAGTAACTGCATTTTTTAAATCGGGGTCACTGAAGAAGGATCAGTGCAGAATGAAAGTTTGCTAGTAGTAGTGGGCTGAAAATGTCTGATTATATCAAGCAGCCAATGCTTCATTTCGAGGGCCCAATTTAATGCACAGAACTTTGAATCAAATCTTGTAAGGTACATCATGCTGATAACGTGATGATGTTGTTTGATGATGCTGATTGTAGCTAGAATCAAAGGAGGGTGATAAAGTCTGAAAAAGTTGCAAACTTCTGTGTTCCTATTGGAACAGGCTCCGTACAGTTTTCACATCTTGATGTGTTTTACCACAGACTTGGAAGAATCCAAGGTTTATTCCAAACTTTACTGTGATTGTGGGTTTCCCTGTTTCAGTTCCAAAATACCTTTTGTTTCATGTACCTTCCTGTGGAGTAATCTCACTCCATTTTTACATTTCTTAACTTTCTTTTGATGTCCAAGTGGGCCCAAGCTGCAAAGTTTGGATCTAGATTTGAAATCTACCAAAGTTTGTGGCCCTTGGGATCCTCTGGAAATTTCTATTTAAATATTCCCCCCTCTGGGGTATTTCTATTTAAATATTCCCCCCTCTGGGGAATTTCTCTATTTAAATATTGCGCTCATCTCTATTTAAATATTGCACCTTTAGCAAAGTTCCCAAGAAATGTGTATTGCCCCCCCTGTAGCTGTTTCATACATAATACAGTTTTCCTTTAGCATCCTTCATTTTTATCTTTCCCATATGTTTTGGGATGGTTATTAATAATGGTCTGTGGTTTTCACCTGGTGTTATTCTGCATTGGTCAGCTATAGCAGTACATGCACTTTTCTGCAGATGACCCTTGTCATCATTATATTGTTTGCAGGAGTCCAAATGCCTTCTGTTTGACTGAGTGGCTTCACATAACTTCTTTCTTTGCTTGGCTCTAGAGTAGCCCTTGCATAAGATTTGAGCCACTCTGCAGTAGCCCCTGCTCATAGACACTGTCAGCATAGTGTTTCTCTAACTTTCAAAAGACTTCCATGTTCTGAAAAAGTTTTCAGCCTTTCCCCTCTCCCCTCCACTGGTGCCCCAGTTGATGTTGGCATCAACTTTGGAATTTCTTAAAAGGACAGAAAACCTCTTGCATGCCTCTTGACTGACACTGTTTGATCAGATGCTTTCTCGAAACTGCTTTCTAAACACATTTGAATGCAGAGTTTGCAATGTTCGCAGGATGGTGGCAGATTATTTTCCAATAAGCGAGTTCAGATCGGTAGCTCCTTCAGCCAAAGAATGTTAAATGGGAAGAGCAATACAACTCTGAGCCTGGTTCAGATTCTTCCTATAACTTTGCCTAACATTTCTGATCCCTTTTGGTACTTTAACCTTTTTTTCTTCCTGCTTTTCAGAATCCTAATTGATCAGTGCTTTTTGTTTTTTCCTTTGAAGCCTCTTTCCCTGCCTCTCTCTTATTGTTTTTCTTTCTCATTTTGTCCTGCCCCACGATCCTTTGCTACTGCAGAACTGCTGTCTACTGGTGTGCAACGGTTGTCATACCTGCGCACTAGCAGTCTCAGCTCCACCCACAATGACTCCCGCCCTTACTCCCCCTTCCGACACCACTTCATTCCCCATATCAAAGGTAAGGAGCCAGGTCTTTCCAGTTAGCGCCCTAAGAGTGGAGATTTATTAGCATTCTGCCTAAGCTAATAGATATATCTCCATAAGGTAGTGATTGGCTGTCTAGCTCTCAGCATGCCTTAAAATGTGCCATTACACTTACAACTACATTAGATCTGACAGAATGTTTTCTCTCTGAGGAAATATGTCATTTCTAAGGGCCCTAGTGGAAGAATCGTAAGATATATTGCATATTCTAAATACATAGGAAAGCATTATCATCTGTCATTAAGAAAACAGATGCACTGAATTTTGCTCATTTCCAATGCAATGCATAATGCATATAGCAGCTAGCATATCAAATTGAACTCTCGTTAATTCTGGATGCTTAAAATGTGAATCCCTGAGTTAAAAAGCTCCTCCAAGTATTGCCTGGATGAAGTGAAGGCAGTTGAAAATATGAAGAAAGCAGCTTTTACATCATGCAAAGATTAGTGGCAACAAGGAAACTCATTATTGTTAATTATGCTGGCAGTAATTAACATCAGATGAAGTGTTACCAGCACCTAAGGGCATATCCTCAGCTAGTATGAACTGCTGTGGCTCTATTGACTCCACCAATCTCACTAGAGCCATGCCAGCTTAGACCAGATGCGGATACTTGTGTTCGTGCTCTCTGTCCCTTCAATGAGCTCATTTCAGACAATAGTCTCTTGTTTTGCTTTTTTATGCATGTGAAAATGTTGTGGGGTTTTTTTTGCCTCTGTTGGAGCAAATACCAGGTGGGGTTCTTGTTCCCTCAATACCCAAATACAAGAGAGTGTTGATGGGGTGAGACATTCACATGTTGCAGTCCATTACCTGTAAGAGCTCAGAGAAGAGAGAGTAGCATGATCTGACATACTGTATAATCTACTACCTCTACTAATTGCATATAGCAGTGTTGTTAACCAATAAAAGAGCTGCAAAGAGGTTGTTGCCACAACATTTTAAGTAATGCTAATAGATCTCAACCTTATATTTCCTCAAACACTCTGACTTTAGTCTTTGAATTTTGCTAGATCTTTTCATTAATATGCACTTCTCACTGTTTTTATTGTGGGACTAAGAGATCTCATTTCATACGTAAGAGATGGGGACCCTTAAAAATCGATGCACCGCTCATTTCAGCATGAGTTGATCCATATACTTTGCAATTGCAACATTTACTTCGCTGTCAATCTAAATTAATGCTCACACTCCTTCCAATGGCACTTTCATCCCTTTTCCATGACTACTGAGCAAATAGCTTTTTAAGACAGCACCACGAATCCTTGCTGGCTGTTTTTAGCGTTCTGAAAAATGAACGTTGTTGAGGGTGAGGATGAAACTGTGGCTCAGATCAGCAAGTGGGATTTCATGCCCAGTAGGAAAAAACAAAAAAATTAGTAAAATTCTCCTGGCTAGATTCTTAGGTGGTGCCAGTCACTATTGCTTCTCAATGGGCACACCAGCTGGAAATCTAGCACTTGGTTTCTGTGGAACGGCTGGGAGTGGGGATTGTAATGGATGCAAAAGAAACACGTGCCTATAGTTTCAGTTGTACAATTCGTTTCAGCTCTCTTGGGAGGATAAGGGTGCCCAATCTCTACAGGAAGCTCTAGGGAAGGAGGGAACCAGAATCATAATGAAATATGTGCTGTGTAAATGTTACTCAGCTCAGGTGACATTGTTGAATGTGTTTATCTGTAACTTAAGAGAAAATGGAAATTCACTGCTGATCATTTACGCCTGACACACAGGATGGGGTGGTGGTAAGGAAGGAGGAGGGCAGATCACTGGTATAAAAAGACCTGGACTATTTAGTAAGGCAAACATGGGCCTCTATCTAGGAAAGTAATGACTACAAAAAAATCCTAGTAGATCATTAGTTGATCATGAGCTCCCAGTTCGATACTCAGCTGAAGGGGCTAATGTGATCCTAGGAAACATAACAAAGAAATATTGAGTGAGAAGGAAAATGTTGTACTACCTTTGCATTAGCGTTGGCGTGACTGCTGCTGGAAAACTACATCTGTTCCGAGTGTCTACCATTCAAGAAGGATGTTAAGATTGGAGAAGATTGAGGAGAGAGCCATGAGAATGAGTAAAGCATGGGAAAAGACATAAGGAGCCTGGTCTATTTAGCTTATCAAAAAGCAAGTGAAGGGCTGATCTGATAACATGGTATAAGAGCCTACATAACAAGCAGTAATTTGAGGGATCTCCAGTCTAGCAGAAGGAGGCATAACAAGATACAGGGGCTAGAAGCTGAACAAATTCTAACTGGAAATAAGGCAGGGATTTTTCACTAGTAAGGGTAATTAGCACTTGGAGCAATTCACCAAGGCTTCGGGTAGATTTTCCATCACTGGAAATTTTTAAGTCTAGAAAAGATATGCTGTAATTGAAATGCAGCTGTTGGGACTGGAAGCAGGATTTAACCCAGGGAAGTCCTGTTGCCTGTCTAATGCAGAAGGTCAAACTGGGTGATTATAGTCGTCCTTTCTGGCTTTAAAAATCTGTGAATCTCTGAAGCTTTATAGCAAAGGCCAAGAGTTCTGTTTTGTGATTGGCCCGGTGCTCTTCTGATAGCAGGATAAATCCACTGAAGTGAATCGATTTTATTTGGATGCAAAGGGAAAGGAGCAGTTTACCCACAGGCCAAGGACAGCGTATGCTGGAGGTATAGCGTATGCAGCATGTGATTTGCTTTTTCTTTCCAGTTCATTGATATTCAGGATCTGTTGTATGGGATTAGATTGCATCCTCCCTCCTACTTGATCTTTATACCTGAGCTTTCTGTTATCCAGTGATAGGTGACAGATGTGTCTTCCAATTAGATTCTGTACTGTGCTTTTCTGTATGCCCAAGTACACCTTTTACAAATCTCCAGCAGGGCAAAAGGTATTGGCACAGATAATAATGGCTCTATTAAGGACTTAAGAAATACACGATTCTAGAGAGATTCTTGGTCAGTCCGTGCCATTCTGCTCGGTTACATTGAAATGATTGGTACCTTCAGCCCAGTTCAATGGGGAAGTGCCAAGGTGTCTGCTTTTCATGTGGTTGGAATCTCATCTCTGCTTACCAGTGTGTAAGGGAACCTAAGTAAATGTTAATGCATGTATGATGGGGAATTGGAAGAAGGGGTAAGTATTTTCTTAAGATTAAACAGTTTTGTTAGCTAAGGCATGAGATGTCTGAGTCATATTGACTTGGGTTCACTTAGGTATCTTCTACACCAGGGGTGATCAACCTGGCCGAATTCGGCCCATGGAGTCAAGGTATCTGGCCCGCGAGGCTCCCCACAGGTCAGAAATTTGGTAGCAGAGAGCAGTGGCAATTAACACTGCTACCCTTCTCCTATGCCAGATTCCCAAGCTGGCTCTGGGCCAGACCATGATTCCTCTCCACTGCATGGCTGGATTGGAGCCAGGTCAAACTTCCTTCTCCTGTACAGCTGGAGAAGCCACATGATCAAGGCCGGGGTACACTTCTGCATTGCCCTTCCCCCCGTGCGGCGGGATTGGGCATGCCATACCTGCCCATGTGCCGGATGAGGCCCACCAGCTGGATGCAACCTGTGGAGGGATGGGCACTGCCCGTCTGCAGTGTTGAGCACCACTGTCCACCACTTGAAAAGCTTTACCAACAAAGCTATAACTGTGCTGGTAAGCTGTACAATTATTTACTTGTGCCAGCAAAAGCCCATGTCAGCAGTATGAGGCACATCAGGGATCTAGGGGGCCAGGAGGGATGATTATACTGGGCTGCCATTTCCTCCATGTCTGCCAAGCACCCCCCGCCCCCAGCACGTTGTCCATATGGCAAGGCATTGCCCTCCGCAGAGCATGCCCCTACACGAAAGAGGGGTCATTGCACAGCTTCCTCCAACCTCTGCCCATACCCTGAGGCACTTTATACCAGTGTAGCTTATTTTACTTTGCTGAACTGAGGCATACTGATGGATGCACTTTTAAACTTTTATAATGACTGACATACAATGGAGTTAATTCAGTGAAATGTTTAAGTCTAGACAAGGCTTTAATTTAGACTCCAGCCTAGATTCAAACGAGATCTGTGAGGGGCAAGCAGTGTTAGCTACATGTCGGGAAATCTGAGTTTATTCATGTAACATCTGGGTTGAGGGGGTTGGCAGAAGGTGTAAATTACACCAGCTTAGACTTCCTCTAGACTCATGGGGACTCCCTTCTGACTTTGACCTTGTCTCAATTCACTACTGTCTCTACTATGAAAGGCTCCAGAATAAATCCATGGATGAAGCCCTGACCCTATTGAAGTCCATGACAAGACCCTCATTGACAATAGTGAGGCCAGGGATTTTCACCCCACATGCCTGGGATTTTTTTAAAGACATGTAAGAGCATTGCAGAGCCCTCATCACAGTCATGGGTGGTGCATGGCTTGGAGTTAAGAGATGGTATTGTGCGAGAGGTCATGAGCCCACCCTCCAGAGTGTGCCAGTTGCCTTCCCCTCTGCCTCTGTAGTCACTTTAGCCTTAAATTTTCCCATGGAGACACATAACGTCATCTCTGCTGCTAGTCAGAGCAGTATCCCTTCATCCATAGCACCGCATTCAGTGCCAGTAGACTGCAACAGAGCCTAGATAATACAACAGCCCTACCCTGCAGGAAAAGCTGTGCTTTGGCTCAGTTTCCTGGCTTTTTATTCCCTGTAGGAACTAGAGGCCACAGGCACTTACCAACTGGGTCACCACATCCTGAGGAGGGCTGGAAGCTGTCCTTTTGTGTTTATGCTGCAGTTACTGGGAGATGCAAAGACCCAATCATAGACGGAGGCAAGGCTTAGACACAGAGTCTGCTTTTTGCACTGTGTCTGATTCTGTGAACTAAGTGCTTCTGTCTGTAAGTCACGGGACAGTTGCCATAGAGATTATTGTTGCTATTAGTTTTGTTATCCCGTGGCATAGAAGCCCAAATGGGACCAGATCCCTGTTGAACGAGTTTTGCAAACCCGGAGCAGAGGCTTGAATTCCTCAGGGTTGTGGTTGCTGGATTAGAGGTATCCACAGTGACCTGTGATCCAAGCCAGGTCTGGCTGTTCAAGGGAGCTGGCTGCATGCCAGTCCCACACACAGCAAATGTAACACTGGTAAGGCAAAAATCTGCAAAAGGAGAAGGAATGTGTGTGAGGTTTAGGCATATGGGAATTACTATTCAGCAAAAGGTCACTGTGAGCGTGGCCAGTGCTGGACAATGGATAGACCAGAATTATGATATACTGCATCACAGGAGTAACCTTCCTGACCCTCTCTGATGAAAAGCCAGTTTTCTGTAACGTGACCTGGTTCAGCCAGAAGAAGTGAGGGGGAGGTGGATAGTAAAGGGACTGGTATGGAAAGGGTGAGAGCTGAGAGATATCTCTGAACTCTGCTTCCCAGGCTGCCATGTCCCCATGATTTTGTCTGTTCATCCCTGCGTCTTAGACTTCATGTCCCTGGAGGGTTGTGCTTCTGTCAGTGCTCCAGACTGCAGTGCCTCCATGCGTATTGGGGGATATGCTGCCACTGCTGCTGCAGCACTTGGGAAGTGTCATAGGTTTGCATTTCGGGCAGTACAAGACAGTTTCCTTTACTGACATAGGACATATGACACGCTGCAAGGAAGTGCCACCCCTGCCTGTAGGCAAGGCTGAGAGCCCACTCTGGGGCATTGGTAGAAATGAAGAAGCAGTTTTTACCCACACTTATGGAGTTTTGTTCATTACCCTCCAGAGGTAAAAGCTGTGGAGATGAAGTGACAGATGCATACCATTCACTCTGGAAGTTATTGCTCCAGGGACCATTTGGTTCCTGAAGCAGCATTTCCTTGAGCACTGTTCTTCCATACCAGTGCCCTTCTCACATTTAATGTTAGGAAAGGGACAAGATAGATGCAATCCCCTGATACCAGTAGAGGTGGAAGCCCAAAGAGCTCGTGGTCCCCTCTCACTGAAGGTTTGAATTCAGGGCATCCACAGAATATGTCCCTGGGTACAGCTGGGTTTATCTTGTTCCTAAAAGCAGGTCCTTCTTAGGCTGGTTTTCTCCAAATGAAATAAACTGCATCTCCTTAGCTAGCACATAACAGAGCTCCTGGTTTGGGCATCAGAAAAAAAAATCATTCGTTCTGCTGAAAGAACGACCACTTTCTGGTCATTTTTGCTGATACGATGGTGCTTTGTTGTGCATGTTGGCACAAGCGTTCTCCAGTGAGACCCCCCGATCTACTAGCATGGCATGCACCTCAGAGTTGATGAGATCTTCCTCCCCTTTCTGTTAATCCCGTGTGCTCTCTCTTCACCCTCATTTTTTCCCCTGGTATTTTTTTTTTTACGTTTTCTTTTTCCCTTCGTTGCAGCTTTATTCTACATAGGTATGTCATCCCTCACCTATGTGGCTGATCTCCTATGTATCGGGTGGGTGCAATGGTTTCATTTCTCCTTGCTGTCTGATAACCTGCATGGCTTCTTTAAGGTTTTCTGTCTTCAAATGCTGAAGGAACAGTTTTTTTCCATTGCTTTGTCTAACAAAATTTTTAAGAGTTATAGATTCAGCAATTTCAGACCACTTTTTGGAGCAGCGTATGAAGATTTGTAGCAAATCCCATATCAGTTTGGTTTTATTTGCCCACGGCTTCTTGGGCAGGTCGGGGGGGCTCCCTATATAATGAAGTGTGACTTAGGGCTGATGTAATGACTCAGGAGGGTGAACGGGATGCTGGGGCGTGCACTCTGGACTGCACCAAGTCATCAACTTAGTCTGTAAGCCTGGCTGTGAAAAGTCTCGACAGAGCTTAGTTTTCAGCAATGTCTTGTCTCACTCAAGAGTCCATGTAGACATAGCCTTGGAAAATGTTACAGGGAAAACACAGGAAATAACATAGAATGGGAATATCTTTAAAGCAACAAGTGCAGGGAGACCTAATTCACACCAGATCAACAGTCTGTAATATGTTGCACGTGTTATACGACTGATAGTCCTATTTATTGTAACAGGTCATCCGGTTGTGCCAAACGTGGGATATACCATTATATTTTAGTCAGTGTGCTCAATGATTTCCAGTCAGAATAAAAGACGATAGAAGTGTTCCTTCTGTATATTCTGTATACTTGCAGAATGCAACATAGAGCAGTTACATGGAGCACATTCACATCCTTGCAAAGCCATCATTTCCCTTCCCTCAGAAAAGCCAGCCAGAAGTGTTTCATGCTTCAGGATTTTATAGACGTTAGGGCTGGAAGGGACCTCAGAAGATCGTCGAGTCCAGCCCCTGCCCAAGGGGCAGAAAGTCAGCTGGGGTCAGAGGATAAAGAGCTGCCATCTAGTGATCCAGCTGCAGAGCATTAGTTGGGGTCAGGACTCCCATTCTAGCTCTGATACTGGCTTCCAGTGGCCTTTGGTTAGTTTCCTTTCTCTTGTCTCCATTTTCCCAGCTGTAAAAATGGTGGTGAAAATGTTGGTTGCACAAAAATCAGGGATTCCCACCTTTGGTAATTACCAACCTGAACCAGGTAGAAAACGCCTCTCAGCAGCAAGGTCTGAGCTGCATCGTTTATAATGATGTGACATTTTAAAGCTAGTCCATTATTGATTGGTGCAGAGTTCAGGAAATCTGTGGATTATTCGTTCTCATTAACTGATTTATTGCTAAATGCATGAATGCACACCGGATTTAAACATTTCTATCCAAGCTAATTTTATGTCAGACTAACTTTGTCAACATATTTGCAGTATTTTCTTTCCTCAGAACACTGCTCTTGCCAAGTAGTATTTTATAATATGACAGGGAAAAAGTTACATGGTTAAAATCAGTAAAATCAGAATAACATGTGACTGACAAGAACAGGATCACACCATTGAATTCACAAACACAGGCTATTCAACTGAGACACGACAATGTCACTTTAAATTTTGCCGTCCCAACAAGTGTGTAGCTTTTTCGACTTAGCCACTGGCTGAATAGGACCTCAGCATTGCTAGACCTAAAATTAAAAAAAACACATTGCATGCAATGACAGATGCAACAGCATGTTTGAGGCCAGATGCGAGACATTGAGGACCCAAGACACTGACACATCTATAACTTAGCACCTGCACTCACATTGACGGATCTTGTGTGTGCAAATCATGCCTCAAACCAGGGTTTGTATGCGGATCCCATCATGTGCTGGGGTAGGGGTGGGCCAAGTCTGGCCTGCAACGGACCCCATTTCTGAGCAGCCCCTGTGACAGCAGTTTCTTCTGGATGCTGCTGCGCTGCCTGGGCATCCTGGCCCGTCCACCCCGCACCCACTGCCAGGGGCAAGTCCCACATAGGCAGGGTACATGGCTGGGTAGCTGGGATGGGGCTACAGCCAGGAATAAGGTGGGCAGGCAGGGCCTGGGAGACCCTGAGATCTTGGGGCAGTGTCAGCGTGGGGCCAAAGCAGAGCCCCACAGTCCACTGCCCACATGCCCCTGTGACGAGCCTGGTTTTTGCAGGCAAGGGCTTACATACAGCAGATTGCATCTGCCCCGGCTCAAGCCCTGGGCCCTCACTGCCCCAAGATCCTGACCCCAGAGCAGCTGCCCACCCCACCACATGCCCTGCCTGCACTGCTTCTGGCTGTTCTCCATGGAGATAGGAGCATGGGGCCATGACGGTGCAGGGCCAGGCCAGGCTGGGGCAGAGCCCTGGTTCTGCAGCCCCATGCTGTCATGATTTGCCAGGGTACTGGGGTGTGCTTGCCCTGTTAAGTGTGCAAGCAGCCAGAGGGTCAGGTAACAGAGGGGGATGATTGGAGGGTCACCTGAGCATCGGGGGACCAGGCTGGAGCTATATAAGCCCAAAGCCTCAACTGACCAGGCAGTCAGCCTTGGGAACCATGCAGCAAGGAGTTTCTAGCAGCAGAGCAGCAGGCTCCTGAAGTTGCAGAGAACAGGGTAAGCCGCTCTGCAATCCTGGGAGCAGGGGAAGCTTACCTGGACAGCAAAAGACTGAGTTTGTACAGGCGGGGGGGCCTTTATTTTCTTATCCAACTCAGAGGGAGTTGGAGTGTTTGCCAGAGCACTGAGATACTTCTTTTTAGTGCACCAGTAGTTTATCTTGGAGTCCTCCTAGGGATGAATTCAGGCCTACCCTGAAAATCAGTAGCCCAGGAGGGGCTGAGACTCAGGCCCAACACAGAGTGGGGCACAGCAGGAGTCCCACAAGAACAGTGAAGGGCTAAGACTTGGACCAGCGGGTCCACAAGCTCAGTGAAGGGTCGCAACAGAGGGCCCAGGAGTCCAGGAGGGGCCGCGAGCCGGACCAGAAAGTTCAAGAGTCCAGAGAAAGAGGAGGCAGGCTAGAGGGTCCCCAAGCCCATAGAGGAGGGACTGCATGTGGGACCAGGGTTTCTGCAGGCCTCGGGAGGGGACTGAGCATGAGAACAAAGAGCCCAAGAAGTGCTGCATGTGTGATCTGAGGGTCTCAGAGCCCAGAGGCAGGCTGCACAGGTGACTATGTGTCCGAGAGCCCAGAGGGAGGAGCAGAAAGTATCGAGGATCCTGGAAAAGGGTAACCAGAAGGAACAGTAGTTGACATCATTGACTGGTAACACCTGCAAGGCTTGGGGTATGGGGCAGAATGGAGCAACGCAGTTAGCCCTTAAGGATCCAGGTGCAGAGACACGGGCAGGTAGAGAGGGTCCATTAGGTGAGTGGGGGTCCGAGAGGGACCCGGTGGCGATCTGTACTGATGCAGGCTCACTCTCAGGCCCTGGGCAGCCTCCTTTATTTAACCTTTTAATAAGAACAAGGTGTGGAGGTGAGTGATTAATGGAGGTTTTACCTTAGGACTGAGCTAGGCAGGAGCCACGGGCCTACCAGGGGGCATCACGGCCACCCCATGGCATGGACCTGCCACACCTGGCCCCACACTATCACAGCCCCACACTCTTGGGGTCTCAGTGGGGACTGGCCAGGAGTGGCACGGCAGGGGCTGCTGGGAAATGCTGTCAGGTCACTGGCCGTATCTGCCATTTTGCCTGTGCTGGGGCATGTCATCCGTGCACACAAGTGGATACCTTTTTGGCACTGACATTTGCCTCATGGAAGGTTATATAGGGCTGTTTGGGTTTGTCCTGCTGCCGTATTTTAGGCCTGTGGGCTGCCTTTCTAGGGAGAAAGGAGTAGGTATAATATACGTCTTTATTTCTGTACATCAGAATGTGTCTTGCTAAGACTGTTGCTCTCATTGCTTTGGATTTACGGGACTAAGTTCACATCAAATTGCTGATCTGGAAAATGTGGCCCTCTTTTGGGACTGCCCTGCCCCTGTTTGTCAGGTTTTAAAGTTCAGTTCCTGTTGTTTCTGCTTCTCCCTTTCCCCTGTCATTCAGCTCCTGGGAGTATTTGATACAGTTTTTAAAAAATGGAAGGAACCTGATGCCCTGGCCCCTTTCACCATTGTAATCACTCACATCTGTGCAAAGGGAGTTGGTAGCCATACGCTTTTGGTGGGATACTGCTGGTTGGCTATTTTGCACAGGTGCAAATGATAGCACAAGATGCCACACAGTGCACAATTTTGGCCAAGGTTTTCTTACTCTTGGTTAGCGTCTGTGCAGCCACATGGAAAATCTCACTCGAATCGCATGGAAATCTCACTCAAATTTTGAGGCCTGGGCTGTGCTGAGAAGCACTTTATACCACTCCGCAGTTTCCTTCTGGCTGCTTTTGGAGCTGTCCATGCTGAAAGAGCCTCAGGGCTCTCGGTGGTGGATCTGTGAGGAGGGTTAAGAAGGTTACCGATCAGAAGATCTGTAAACTGGATCCAGAGGTCAGGAAAACAGCCATTATGATGACAGGCTGAGAGCCTTGGGTCTCTTTAGCCTGGAAAAGCGCAGGCTCAGGGGTGATCTGATGGCCACCTATAAGTTTATCAGGGGTGACCACCAGGATCCGGGGGAACGTTTGCTCACCAGAGCGCCCCAAGGGATGATGAGGTCGAACGGTCACAAACTCCTGCAAGACCGTTTCAGGCTGG
>NW_017728951.1:17466265-17524151 GCF_001723895.1 Crocodylus porosus
TATGACCCCAGCTGACTTCCTGCCCTTTGGGCGGGGGGCTGGACTCGATGATCTCCCGAGGTCCCTTCCAGCCCTGATGTCTATGAAATAAATCTATAAAATGTTGAGACATTGAAATCCAAGATGGCTAAAGGTTATGTAGGGAAGAAGGTAATTTGTAGCAGATTATTTGTAGGGAACAAATTTGCCTTCAGGTGGGGTGGGTGGCCTAACAGCGCTTTCCGTTCTCTTAACATCTGTGACCCTTTGATGTAGGGAACTATACATCTGCCTCTTCCCACTTAGAAATGGGTTTTCACATCAACTGCTCTCCCACATGCCTGTGACTAACCGAAAATGCCAGCCTCGATACTAAACCATTGCCAAGTAACCAGCCATTTCTCTCCCGCACCCTGCCCATCTAACCACTGGCCTGCCAGTGCACCACTCCTGCCTGCATGCCACCAGTATGAACGTGTGCTGCTTTGAACTCCGATGCCGGCCCAAATGGGAACCCTTGTCTCTGCAGGAACATTGAAAGGCAGACGTCGCCCCATGCTAGCCACGGCTGATTGTTGTTTGCGTTTTTCTTTTTGGTTGAAATGTCTCTCGCTCCCTCGAGTTTTTGAGTTCGCCGTCTTTGGGTTGAGTTTGGGTTATGCTTTGCTTTGTGACCGCTCTCCCTTTTTCTCATTTTGTTTTCTCCACTCTTCTCATTGGAGGCAATGAGCCGTCCAGCGGTCGGAACTCCCCTGTCCCTTATCGGCCAGACAGCCGCCCTCTAACTCCAACTTACGCTCAGGCCCCTAAACATTTCCATGTTCCAGGTAGGAGCTGGCACTGTGTGTGTCTTGGTGTCCTGTCGCAGTGTAGAATGTAGCCTTTGTAACCTCTGTCTTGTCTCCATTATTTCACGCTGTTTTTATCTGAGGTTTGCACGCAGTCCGATTTCAATTGCCTGCCTCTGAGCTTTGCTGAGAGGAGCATTGTACAGAGGGATGGAGGGTCCCTTTCTTGCCCGGTCAGTCAAGTCTCTCAGCATGAGGATGCCATATGGTTCAGTTCAGTTAGTGGAGAGCATGATGGATGTTGGGGCCTGATTCTTCTCATTAGCTTGTTACCCAAGTAATGCCGCCCAGCTGAGAGGAGTGATTTACACTGGTGGACAGAACCAGAGAATCAAGCCTTGAGCATTTATGATGCACTCTAGTAACAGTTAATTCAAACTTTACTCTTTATTGTCACGTCTGACACCTCCTTGGTCAGACGTGACAAAACCAAACCATTTTAATTTAGGTTGTAGGGTTTTTTTAATTGAATGGGGAAATTTCTTTTGCATAATAGCATGTCTTTCCCAGAGCTGCAAAGATGCAAATAAGTCAGTGTGCCCTTTTTGCAAGGGAAATTCTTCGTTGTAAGAAATACAGGCCACTTTACAGTCTCTGAAAAGGTCTTCTGTTACCATTTTCTATGTTGATGACATGGAAGTAGGTATCCGTAGGCATAGTTTTCCAGATTAGGCAGGTGTGAAGATATGGCACGATGATATGGCATGACTTAGCTGTCCTAGCAGTGTTTACAGTCATTTGCTATTCAAGTAGAGGCAATGGGCCAGTAGCAGCAATAAAATGCCTCAATGTCTCTGTGAGCTCTGAATTTGCCTATTCAGCGAGAGATGGAGAGTGTAGTCACATAGGAATTATTCTTACCCTCATTTTCATAGATTTCTAGGGCTTGCTTTCCCTCACATCACAGATAAAGTTGTCCCCATTAGCACGTCAATAGGACACATTATATGCACTGTGTACTTTTAAAATATATTTGTGACACTTGACCAGAAACTAGATAATACAGCAGTGAACTGGTTAGTTTGCAATGCAAATTCCCAGCACCTAAGACAACTCAGGCTTATAACAGGATTCTGATCCTTGGTTTTTCATTAATTTGGGGCTCTTTATTTGGGAAGAACGTAGAAGGTATTCCTTCAGCCCCTTTTCTTGTTTCAGACCTAGTATTTAGTAAAAATTTAGTTTAAATTCTTCAAAATGTACTGTAGAAATCCTGTATAAGAGCTCTGGGATTTGCCACTAAAGTCTAATGCATAAGGGTGTGTGCTATGTGGTATCTCTTGCAAAAAAATACATTTCTATTTGTCCTTTTGGGGCTTGATATTAGGACCATACTAGGTAGCATTTCTTAGAGTATTCCTGTGGCCCAGTGCAGTCTTGTAGTTGACTTTTAAAATATGCATGTCCAATGGATTTTAATAGAAATTGTGAAATAGAAACTATGAAACTATGTACCTTCACTGCATTGTTCCACACTCAATCCATCCCCTAGGTTGGAAGGGAAATTGAGCTCTTACGGCTGAAGCTCAATTTCTTATGAAAGTCATTTGAGGTTGTTTTCCCCCAAATTACTTACGTGTCACTACTGATATATCTTTGACTATTGATATATCTTTGTTGCTTCCATTTCTTCTCTAACCCTTATCCCACTAATCAATTTCTAAATATTCAAATGAGTGGGTCATGAGTTTGGTTCATCAACATGTTGCAGAATAAATGCCAATGAATTTCATGCCCCATGTCTGTGACTTTTCACCTGTTTGTGTATTTTCTGTTCTGTGAGTAGCCCAGCTCTGTGTAATGCTAGAGTTAGCTTTCTGGCTTCTTCTTGTGCTAAGTCCTTAGTTTGATTTATCTAGTGGTTTAATGTCATGATTTTTCTTTTTTTTTTTTTTTCATAGCTGAACTGATCCTTGTATATTCACACCTTTTTTTTTTTAATTCTACAGATCAAGGGGTCAACATTTACAGAAAACCACCCATCTACAAACAGCATGGTAAACCTTCTTTCCTCTCTATGTTTCTAAGTAGGAAACGCTACTCAATTAAATCTACACAGCACAGGATAAAAAACACTAATTAAAAATGAGAATTTCTTATTTAAAAACAGCTCAATTGTTCAAGCAGTTAGGTAATTACATCTTTGAAAAAAAATGTAATTTGCCCAATGTAGATGGCTTGGGTGAAGTCTGTAGCAACACTCCCTTTGACCTAAACAGGACAAGGATTTCACTCTGTGCCTTTAACATGATGCATATACCCTAGCTGTGTCTCATGGCTTTGAGTTTACTTTTCCAGACTAAAGAAATTCATCATGGTAAGATTAATTTGTCATTTTTCAATATGGTGAAACAGATCTTGTTCCTTTTGTTTTGGGTAAATAAAGCACGCCCTTAGTTACCACATTAAATGTACAGATGGTGATTAGCAAGCTAGTATTCCAAATGCATATTTGCTTAAGGAGCTAGGAATATTTGTAATTTTTTAAGATTTTGCAAGTGACATATCTCTGGTGGGGGCTGATTTGACTGTCAAAGCCAGTGAAGGACCTTGGATAGCAAAGTCTGTTTATTTTCCCAGTGTCCTGTTACAGAAGTTGGTTCATACCAGTGATATTCTAATTTCCTTCCAGGTTGGCATTGTTTCTGCATATGCCATAACAATGGTATGAGCAGCTAGTTGACTTGCCGCGGCCTTATGCTATGGAGCATGGTCTTTGTTATTACTGAACATATTCCTCTTTCTTGTAAATTCAGCACTGTTGATAGGATTAGCCTTTTTTTATTTTGGTGAAGGGCACCGTCCTGTTCCTTTTGAGGGTTTTTCATTAGCTTGTGGAGACCTTTCACTCAACATAATTTCTTTCTGACATTAAGCAGCAAAAGACCAGTAACCATAGGTGTTAGATGAGTAGCCAGTGGAGAGTAACAGAGTTCATAATGAGGAAAAAAAACTGTGAAGGTTCCTATGATGGATTGAGAAGTAAGAGTTTCACAGAAAAACACTGCTGTCGATGTAGGTCATCTTTTGTTAATTTTTCTTTTTGTTTTTTACCCATTTGCTTGTTTAAATTTTTTTAATGTTATTTTTATTTGTTTTTTATGGTTTTATTGTGTCTTCTCACCCTCCCATTAACATGAGAATGTTTAACTACTGACCTCACCAATTCTAATCCGTAAGTACTGATCGAAGTCATGCTTTTGTAATCCCCAAGCAGCTACCCCACATTTTGTGTGTGCTTATACGTAGAACCTCCTCTATTTTAAAAATTTCTAACATTCTCAGTAAACACTAATACTGATGTTACCCGAATAGCCTGAAGGGTTGGGGTGGGCTGTTCCCATTAATTTTAATGGGAAAAGGCTAGCCCAGTCTCTCGTGTTACTTAGATAATCTCAAGCCAAAGTGCTGAACATTAAGAAGGTAAAGCTGAAATGAATCGGTTCTTTAAACATTTCCTTGTTTTCTTGTAGCAGATGTCGTTTGTTGAAAAGAGGTCCAAGAGTGCTGTCTCTAATTTGATAATCTAATACAAAATGAATTGATTCAGGCGAACATTTAGCATATTAAGAGATAATTAGGCTGTCATAATACAAAGTAAATCATATTGAATTTTTCTGGTCCGTTGTCATCAGGTGAAACTCATAGTGTGCATCTCCATATTTTAAAACACTTTAAAGATTTTCACCCAGACTTCATTCTTAAGTTCATGCCGTGCTGCTGAGAGAAGATTCTGGGTTTCCTTTGGAGTACATGATAACTTTTGTTTCCTGGAGACTGCACATGCTGAGTTGGTCTGGATGGAGTTTACTATTTATAATAAACTCAGACCTGCTTTAGTCACTGCTGAGCAGTGAATTAGTACATGCAGCATAGACGGTCCAGTGATAGATGCATTTGTTTATTTGCTGTAAATTCCTTTGACCCTACAATTTTTTTTACAAAGGGATAGGAGATATTTTTAAATGTAGTACATTTCAAATTAGTACAACTCCACTGAACTTTCCTTTTATTATTGCTCAAAAGGGAAGGGAACCCATGCACTGAACTCTTCATTAATGATCAGCTATCATCATAAGATAGCGTCACATACTGCTTGCTATATGTGCTTGCATTCTCTTTGTCTAAGAATTCGAAGAGTGCTATTCTAATAAAATCCAGGGTTTTGTGTGGGGTCTGCTTATATTTGATTCTAAGACATTAATAAGGGGAAGAGTTTAGTTTGCTGCAATTTGGAACAAGAAAGGCAAAGAACAGCGCATATACTTCAAAACTGATGGTTATACTCTATAAAATGTTGCCAAAGTAAGGAAAGCCATGACATTGATAGAGGTTGTAACATAGCTAAGTTCCCCTGATTGCCATCTAGATGCAGCTGCTTTGGCAGCACAGAGCAAGTCCTCCGAGGATATCATCAAGTCCTCCAAGTTCCCAGCAGCCCATGCGCCAGCACCCAACGAGATACCAAAGATTGAGACGGACCACTGGCCAGGTCCTCCCTCCCTTGCGGCCGTAGGTATGCAAAAAGAGGAAGTATCTAAGTGATGTGGATTTAAGAGGTACAACTAAATGACTCAGACTTGTCTTGAAACTGTAATCTCTTGGGGTCAGGAAATCTGTCTGCCTGTGTTTGTTCACCATCTAGTACAATGAGGCCTGGGTCCAATTTGATCTCTGGGCACTCCTGTACCACAAATGTTTAATCAAGGAAAAAGGTTTGACAAAAGAGCATTGACACTCTTAACACAGATGTTAATCTAGAGAGGAAATACATACATTTCCTGTACAAATGCTTACGGACAGAGTGACTTCTTGAAAATATCACAGAAGCCTGACTTCTTTCAGTTATTACTTATTTCATCTTCAAATTGTATGTTAGCAGCAGAGATATAGCAGTGGATGTCATTTCTTGGACCACAGAGCCTTTTCCGGTGGCATGGAGCACCGTGGTCCAGTTCAGGCCACATCAAGGCGTGTTTTCTGTCCACCCCATTACCACAGAATATATATACATATTTGTTTTCTTCCACAGTGTTATGTCTTGGGTTTCTCATATATCGTGTTTTCTTTGAACCACATACACAATCCTATTTTGTTTTAGTATTGTATCTGTTGTCTTATCTGTGCCTGTGCTGAGTCCCATCGGAAGAGAAGTGCACGCCTAACTTAAATGTTCCAGGGATGAACAGACACTTGAATGCAATTATGTCATGAAATCATCTCCCCAGCACAGTGGGTCCTCAGCCGTTGCTTCTGTTTTCTGTTGAAGAACTTAACACTTGTCATATGCTAGTACATTCGGTGTAACAATCTGGAGACCTCTGCCAGGGTTTAGAAGCTCGTTGGTGGACAATGAGGCGAGCTATCTGAAGCAGAGAACATCAGCTGTCTGGCAGTGTCCCCTGAATTCTAGCTGAAACTTCACAACCCTGAAAATCAAATTGGTAACACCTGGGTATATTCAATTTTCTTGATAATAACAGTGGTAATAACACCCCAATAAATTCTCACAGTGGGAAGATCCATGATCCCCCAGTCAACAGCCTCCTGGCAGTGGACTGCACCGTGATGCTGCTGTATTTTGTACGGTGGCTCTCAAGTGGCTTCATTTTTCTTAACAATGTAGTCATGGCATTGAACACTGTAGTGGCCAAAATGCCCCTGAAGCTATTTTATATTCAGAAATAAGTATGACCTTTACTTATTAATGTGCATGGTTAAAAATCAAATGCATTAGGCCAAAGCATTTAGTTTGGTCACCTGATTTCACTGAGGACCCTGCTACATGTTCAAATTAAAGCCAGATAGAAACCAGCTATAGCGTTATTGCACCGTTTCCAAGCACTAACTTTATAGCTGGTTGACTCTCTTTATAGCAGGATAGTCATTTTTACCATGCAGTAATTACTTTTCATATGTGGCTGGTCTAAATGTATTGTACCAGTTAATTGTGCGATAATGACTTTACATTTGGGGCTGATTTTACCTTGCATGTGTGACTGGTCTAAATTTAGTGGTTAATCTGGTTGTGTGATTAACCAGATATTTGTGTAACATATGTAGCAGGGCCCTGAATCTGGTATTTTGTTCACAGAGCTAAGCTAAACATTACAATAAAAAAATACACCTGTTCCAACTATTGTGCAAAAAGCAAAGGGCTGTATATGTAGCACTTAGAGAATTTAATCTCTATAACCTCTTAACTATTTCCACACTAGCAGCAGTGTTACAATTTCTTGCATCGCATTATATTCCATGTAAATATCCAAACGCCAGGGCCGGCAACCTGCGGCCCAGCCTGCAGAGGGACAGAGAGATTCAGTTCAGCCTACGGAAGTGCAGGGCACCACCTTAGAAGGTGCTAACCACCTACCCGGCTGGGGTATGGCTCACCCACCCTCCTCCTCCTCCCTGCACCGTGCAGTGCTCTGTCCCTGAATTCTCTCCCCACAGCCCTTGTGCATTACTCCAGCCCTGCCTGTTCTGTGCTGAGGGCTGCTCTTTTGTTCTCATGCTCCCTCACCCTTGCTGCTTAATTCGTCATTGCCCATTGCTGGGGATGGGAATTGGTGGCACTTGGTGGCATTGCAAGTGTTGCCTGAGCCGGGGCTGATTGAAAAAATGACTGAGTACATGAGGAGATGGCCTTTGAAGAGAGAATACACCTGGCACCAATATTGTTGCATCCAGTGTGTTCACTAAAATAGTCTCACCCTCACTAAGCCGATTCCATGTACAGGAAGTACATTTACACACAGGAAAATGCACAAAAGTAAAGATGAATTCAGGTGAGACTTTAAAATGCATTGAATCGATGGAGGATTATTCTCGCTCAGAAGTAAAGTGATCTTCATTCACTTTAGCATAATCAGAGGTGTTAATTTGACTGATCTTATTTCACTTTGAAACTGATGGGAACCAAACTGAAATAAGGCTACTTTATTTCTGAAGTGTATCCACATAGGATTTTAATGCAATGTAATTCCTCCTTAAAATAGTTGTTCAGAGTAATTGCCTTAGGTGGCCAATGTAGACAAGTCCCAAGTATAAATGACAATGAGGATATTTGTTCTTGACTATTTATGCATGTAACAGTACTCTTCGGTGACCCTTCTCCAGACAGTTGGCTCTTGGCTTCTTAGTAGGCCCTGATACGTCACTGCTGTTCAACTTTGGTTCACTTGTACATGTTCCAATGACTCTGAAGCTTTGGGCTGTTCCAGACACCAGTCCTGCAGTTGTGTAACTAGGGAATCTCCAGCCATGTTGCTAGTTAACTGGATTTTGGAACGGCCTAAAGGGAGCATGTGCATGGGAGATTGTGCACACTGTTGTGTCTGGCCAAAGTGGTTTTTTTTTTTTTTAACATCTGGTACAGTTGCCTAACAGTTTGGAAACCCATGTTCTATTTAACAATTTGCTGACTTTAGCGTGAAGCCAAAAGAATGAGAGGAGTGGGTGGGACTGGCTGTTTTCACTTCTTAGTGTGGATCTTGAAAATGTCTGGAGGCCACAGGCAAACTTGACTTACATTGTTCAGCAAAGCAGCAAGCTAACTAGTACTTTGTAGTAATACTAAGATCTTGAAGGTGTAGTGGACCTGATGTGAGAAGCTCTCTCTGTACTGTGGTTTTATGGAAGCAGGCGCTGACATGAGACGCAGATCAAGCGGCAGAGAGGAAGAGGATGAGGAGCTACAGAGACGTCGACAGCTACAGGAGGAGCAGCTCATGAAGGTTGTTAATGACCCCATCTTAAATACTTTGTCAGAGTCTTCAATAGCCTCTGGAATGGACAATGATATTTTCATTACATATATATTTTCTCTTCTCATTTATAGCTCAACTCGGGGCTGGGACAGTTAATATTAAAAGAAGAAATGGAAAAGGAGACCCGTGATAGGCCATCCCTTTCTGCCAGTCGTTATGACTCTCCAGTGAATTCATGTAAGCAGCAAAACTGAAATCTAGCTGTAAATGGCTGTCAGTGGTCTGTGGTGGCCTGGGCAATGTATACCTGGATATTGCTTTAAGTCCTAAAAACCCTTTGGCTTCTTAAACTTAAGAGAAATGTCAAGTTGAGGACATTAGAAGAAATTTCTTGGAGAATTGGCCACGTATACATAGTGAGTGATGCAAAGCCAAGGAACTGGAACTGTTGCAAACTATTAAATTACAACAGACTAAACATCCACCTTGCCTAACCTTGATCTTAGCCTTTTAGCCTTTCCCACATGACAGGAGGAAATCAGCAGTGTCTTTAGGGGCAGGGCAGCACCTGACAAAGAGCATAGCAAGTCCTTGTCAGTCTTCTCAGCTAGCATCTTAGTTGGACATACAGCATTCCAGAGAAAAGGCAAAAGTATCATCTCCACTTAGCTGGTGGCTTACAGAAAAGTCAACAGTGCAGCCAAAAGTGAATCATCCATAGTGCTTTTTTTGTTTTTAAACTTTAATACATCTCTGTAGCCTTCCCAGAACTCTGAGGATTACCCTTTGTGGGTTTCTGTCTCTCTTCACCCTCAGGACTTTGCAGCTCAACATCTGCAGCTCAATATCTTGCTTCAGGCCAAGAAAGAGCAGGAACAACTCTCGGTGGAGTTTGGCATTTGTCATTACTGAGTCATCCAAAGGGATGGCTGCAAGCAAAATGAGACTCTCTCATCTTTCTCGGGCAGCGTGTTCTGTCTCTACAGCTCTTCCAGCCCACTGTATTATCAGGGAGAGAAGGGCCAGCCTTGGACGTAAAATCCCTCTGTCACCTTTTTGAGACCTGGAGTCTCTCTAGTAATGTCAGGACTTATGAATGTTCATTAATGATGCACCTGGCAGGAATGCCACCTTAGTGCCAGCCATGCCATGCCTTTCTGCACAGTTACATCAGTGCCAATCCACAGCACCTCTTCCTCGTGTGAATTGCTGCTCAAACTCATTCATGCTCTTTTTTCAAAGCCCCTTATCTTCTCATGTTCCTCATGTCCTTCGTCCCACGTCACCTGTGCCAAAATACATTGTCTTGACCTGGAGATTACAAGGGCAGCAAGTCTAGTTGAAAGAATATGTCCAGGAGCGTGAGAAGGAACGCTCCTTGTGCAAAGGGGAAAAAAGAGGTTTAATTGTGGAAAATGAGTAACACCATCAACTGTGGAAATGCAGCTGTAACACCATAATAGTCTTTAGTAGTAGCTACGAGTATGCATAGCCAGAATTACACAGTTACAATTGAAAGTCATAAAAATGCCTTTATGCCTCTGCATTTTCTGGTCTCAGCTAGAATATTAGGCAGAAGCTCCACAAGGCAGCCTAGTTCCTTGTCGTTTCACACCACTCCTAATCGGGTAAGTTACCCATATGCAATTTTGAGATAACTTTGGATCTGAAGGTTTGATCACGCCAAGCCCCAAACCTATTGAGATTCAACCATTACTATTCACTTGGATCTTGATCCTGATGAAATGAATGGCAGAACCTCAGAGTGCAGCTGTGTAGGACCAAGCTCAAGTTTTTTTTTTCCCCTTTTGGGATATTACAATTGAGGAATCAAACTGCAAACTGTGCTAGGTTTCCCGGTCTCCATTTCAAATTTGCTTAAGCTTCAGTTTCAGCTGGGAGTTTCATGATTGTTGTGACAGTTGCAATAAAGAGAATATAGAGATGAAACTCATTAGATTTCAGGGGACGTGACAAGACACTACAAGGCGTTGTACTATGTGAGGAATTGCCTGTGGCAGTTTAACATGGACCCACCCAGTCCAGCAATAGTAAGTGGATTTTCCTGCCTCTTGTTGCTGTTTTTAATCACATGAAGCTGCACAAATGATGTAAGCAGTAACTAGGCCAGTGGTCCTCAACCTTGGTAGATTCAAGGCACCCCTCAGAAAATGCCAGCTCTTAGCTTTCATTGGTTTTTTGACTACAGGAAAATAAAAGAGCAGTTCTTCTGTTGCAAAAGAACTCGGAAAGACCACCACGGGGCAGAATGTTTTTGACTCCTATTTGACATCTCTGGGTGAATCATTTAGGTGTCTGCACACCTAACAGTACTAATACTGTATTGGTACCCTTTAAAGGATTTCGTGGCACCCTAAGGTGCTGCAGCACCCTGTTTGAGACTCACTGAGCTAAGCAAGCCTTGATTTCTTGCCAAATTCTGAACTATGCAGAGGGGTCCTGATTTTACTTGAAGACTCCCTGTCAAAACAGTTGGAGACTTGCTTGAATTTTCCCTGCTGCAGCTATTCAACTCAGTGCCACTCCCTGATGACCTCCGTTCATGATGCCACAGATGAGATGATATATTAGCTTAGGGAACAATTGTGGGGTCATAACCCTTTGGCCTATGGGGCACAGATAAGGACATGTTGATTGGTTGTATACATCTTTGGCTCTGTCAGTCATGTTTGTAGACTTTGGTCGCTAAAGACCCTAATTGATTCTCACAATGTTGAGATTTTCACTTTTCCAGAGCATTTGTAATGTTTTAATAAGAGATTTTTCTCCTCTCGATTCCACAGCACACGCTGCGGCCTCCAAGACCTCCTCTCTTCCTGGCTATGGAAGAAATGGACTGCACAGGGTAAGATGCCAGCAGTGGGGAGAAGCAGAAGTTGGCATTAATGTACAGTTCAGAGAATTTTTTTTCTTCTTGATGCCATATCATTTCTTTAAATTTGACCGGTCTCATTTATTAAATCTAGCACAAGTAAAACAACTCTCATCTTTCCTTCCCGCAACTGGATTCTGTCACAGATTGTGTAAACTGCAAACAAAACCTGTAAGCGCAAATAGTACAAATCTAAAGCAAGTTGTTATGCAAGACAAAAGTGGCATGCTCACGAAACATGCCTAGGGACCTGCTCAAATAGCAGTTTCGTGATTTTTATGGAAACGGCGAAAGACAGCAGTTTCCTCAATTTTGTACAGAATCATCAGGAAAGAAAAACTTAATAAAAATAAAATGCTGGTTTCCCAATGGGATCGGCCCACAAAATCACCCGTCTGCTGCCTCAATCTTAGTAGTTCCCTAAACATGACCTGTGTACCCACACCTCTGTCTCTGCTTTCCTATCACAGCCGGTGTCTACAGATTTTGGTCAGTACAACAGCTATGGTGACGTGAGCAGTGGTGGTCGAGGTAAGGTGAAGGCATTTTTTCATACGCTGCTTCTGTCCCTGAGTGTGCCGTGATGCTCATGTTGGTTTCTACTCTTCCATTTGAAGAGTATAGACATGGCTGGTCTTGGGCCTGTTCACAGCACTTTACCCCTGGCTGCACTTTTTAAGCTAGTATTTTTGTTTGATCTTCCTTATAGTTCTTATTCTCATTTATAGCAAGGCATGGATCTGGCACTAGTGTAAATGGAGTTAGGCCATATGGATGCACTCAAGGATGTGCACAGTTCTGCTCTCCTCTTGGTACTTATTCACAAATGATAAACCCTAGACGTTCTGGTCTGAAAGGCCGTGAGCTCGGCAGTTAAGTGCCAGGTAAACTAGGAGCGCGAAGCCCAGCTCTGCCTCTGGCTTGTTATGCGACTTAGCTAGGTAATGTGTTTTGTCCAGTGTCTCATTTTCCCCTTTTGGCACGGTGAGCATGCAAATAGTTATGTTCAGGCAAAGTAGAGGCTTTGTTTCTGCGGGGAGCAGCATGCAATGTATAAGTCGAAAGGTCTTTTTGCAGAGCACTTTCTGATCTGCTACTGAGATATGCAGTCTCATTTTTTGAGCGTACAAGTGCATCTGGGATTTGAATGGGCTGTTTTAAAAATGAAACCAGCTGTGTAAAAGCAACACCCTTCTTTCAGATTCATTCCTAAAATTCAGGATTGTAAGGTATTAAGATTGCATATATAGGTTCTGAGTTTGATCTCCCCTGTACTGGTTTTATTCAGGACTCCATCATAACCAGTAACCCTCCTGACAGCAAGATAAGGGCTGTTCATAGGTGTCAATCACATGTAGTACTTCCAGCTTACGTTAGAGGTTGTACTGGTTCTGGTAATACAGATTCCCAAGCCCAGAGTGACAAAAGACATCAAGAGAGGAGTGAGCCTTCTCTAAGGGATGAGAAATGCTTTACAACTTTTAAAACATATTTGAACGTCCACTTTTGTGGGCCACCCAAGTGGCTTTGGACCTAGGGCTGCCACGTGACATCCCTCACTCCTTAAATTTGCAGCTATCAAAGCTCTCCTAGCAGTACTGGAGATTAGATTTCCTAGAATTACCTTTCTGGGCCAGGAAGAGAGTCCCATACAATCCTCCTCAGCCAAGGGAAGCTGCTTTAATCTGGGGAATTGAGAAGGGGAAGCGGAAATGAGTGCTTTTTTCTGCTTTTCCTATATGATTTTACCTTCCCTTGCAAATGGGTGTGTGGAAAATAAAGTGATTAATTTTGAATAAAGTTTATGTTCACGTGTGTTTAAAGCCTGGTAGTTACTCATGTGTCGCATGGGTTAGAGGCCCTAGTGGACTCGTTGCATCTTCTTTTGAGGAGGAGATAATGAGGTTATTCTGGTGCTTGCATAGGACTGCTAACTCACTTGGCCAGTGTGCAGTACGGCGCTCCAGAAAACATCATACCATACGCTGCTGGTAACTCTCTGTCTACGAGCTCCCATTGAGCTGCGCTCCTCCAGAGGTGGTACAAGACGCCTCCCCACATGTTTTCATGACGCAGACACTGTTCGATTGTTCTGTAGGTGTTTGTGGCTGGTCATTGTGGGTGTTGTGATCTGCTCACAAAACGCATGATTATACTTGTGGTGTAGGCTTAGACTGGAATATGAACCTAGCCCTCTTCACATGACAGCTGGATTTGCTCAACCATCTTATGTTGTTTATTTGGCTTACTCCCCTGATATTTTTCCAAAAAATTTTAAGGTTGATCTTAAGGTCTTAGTACCTGGGATTTCTTAATTTCCTCTCTGGCAAGCAGGGAATCTCTTATAATAACCTTCAGTGCATTCAAGCAGAAATGATGGCCCTGTGGGTGTGAACCACTACTCTAAAGCAGGGGTGCACAGTCCCCAGTCCTTGGGCCAGATCCAGTTGTCCAGCCCACAGGAGTCTCCATGGTCCCCTGGTTATGGCCCTTCATGCTGGATTGGGTGTACAAGGCATCCTGGAGCACAGTCCTGGCACATAGGGCCTAAGGGTAGTGTAGGGCCCCAGAGTCCGTCCCCAGTGGGTGGGGGCAGCAGCCCAGTCCCAACGCACAGAGGCAGCACTGGACCCCAGGGCCTGATCCTGGGGGGGGAGGCGGGGGGCACGCTGTCACAGCACAGAGTCTGATCCTACCCACAGACCAGCCCTGTACCATTTTTCTGGCAGGCATAGCCAAAATGGTGAGCATCACTGCTCTAAAGGTTCAGGAGGGCAGGATCCTAATGGACTAGTTGTGTGCACAGATGAAGCCTTTGAGTTTCCAGTGAGCTAGCCCAGAACTGCAAAGTAGATCCAGTATTTCAGTTTGACCTAATGAATGAGTCACTGAGAAATGAGTCTGCAGGGGTCTCTTCTCTGAGCCTCACCTGGATTAAACAATAGAAAGCCTGTATTTGTTCCCTTCTTTCTGACTTGCACTGTTGTTTATTATGCAAGCCAGAACAAGAATAACTGCTATGTTTTAATAGACATGATATTACTGGGCATGTGCACGCACACACACATACACATTATATAAGGACAGAGAGAGAGAGGGAGAGTGTTGCTACAAGGAAGCCAAATGGCAACTTCTGTATATGTAAAAAGTTATAGGAATAGTCCAATGTATGTACATGCATCAGCATATTAATTGCTATAGACACGATTATATGGTAATACAGCTAGAGGTGGACAGTTTGTCTTAAACATCACAGTTAGTTTAGGGAACACTCTTCCACCTTCATATGACATTTTCCCACTGCATTTAAGAGACGGTTTATACTGGTTATTCAACTGTCCAGTATAAGAAGACATTGCCCAGTGTACAGCTTAGCAGCTGCATGCTGCAGTGCTGGTGTTAAGGTGCACAACACAAGGACTATAGTTATTTATTGTAGATTTTGCTCTGCAGTGAATTTACTCCCTAGTGGGCGTGTCTACATGAGATGTTTACTGTGGAGTTGTCTACTTAGCACTGCAGTAAGCTACTTGGTGTCTACAAGTGTGGCCCTATTAGACCACAAGAAACTAATAAACTCACTCAGATTAGTACTTGTAAATACAAGTATTATCCTGCTGTGGAGTTTTTCTGTGCACAGCAACACACAGGTAGATGCTGACCTGACTAGCTGGGGCATGAGGGTGCTTCAGTGCAGGGGCTACCTACTGACTAGCCCCACACTGGAGCACCCTTGTGCCCAAGGCAGCCCCTTTGCAGCACACTGAGTTGGGTTGGACCAGCCTCGGGCTACCAGGCTGGCAGGGGACACCCACCCGCCCCTGGTCCCCTGCCAGCCAGGCTGCCCAAAACATGCTGCAGTCCCAGGTGCACATGTAAATGTGGTGCGCAGGAGCAGTAAACGCTGGTGTGATATACATCAGAGCATATTGCTGCACATGAATGTGTCCCTGTACATGCGCCCAGTAAGGACCAACCATGTATCCAGCTGCCTGCCATAGGTGCTAGTATAGCACCTGATCATTAGGTAGAGGAGGAGACAGTTTACATCGAGCAAACTGCCCCCTGCGGATAAAATTGTTGAGGAGACTGGACACATTCTGCATACTAAAATTAATGCACATTCTTCAAGGGGTAACTTTACTCTGGATCAGAGTGATTTACTCTGCAGTAGGCACGTGTGTCACATGCCCCCTCCACTTTTACTAGGTAATAAAGTCAGTTTGTTGCCTAGGAAATGCCTCGTGTGTTTGCACTTTTAATTAATATTTGGAAAATGGCTGAAGACTCTTGGATGAAGAGCCTCATTCAGATTCAGAAAACTGTGGTGCATGATGCCACTGTCTCTTTGCGAGCCAAGACTAGCATTACAGAGGCTCAGGTAGAAACGGGAATGGTCAATTGAGTGGCATAAGGGGCAGAAGGATAGTCATGTAGTGAGCAGAGCAGAGTTTATCTTAGGAAGAAGGAAGGCCAGTGCACAAAGCAGGGATGACTGAATCGTGCTATAGGAAAGAGTTTAGGAGAGGTACGGGTAAGAGGAAGGGACCTTCTTTTTAATGTGTAGAGTTATGTTGGGCACAAATCTTTGAATGAAACTGCCCTTTCTTTTTAAAAGAGACCCAACCCTTCTAGAAGCCTGGATCCTTTCACCGAACAGGGAAAGATGAGACTTTTGTGATCAGTTCAGATATTTGCTGAACTGGTTTCTCTGTCCTTAATTACAATCTCTCCTTTTAGGAGGTTGTAATTTATCTTGCAAAAGCAGCTTGAGCTGAAAGGTATTATCAGGAGTCTTTAACCATGTACAGGCCTGAGGGAGGGAAGCGCCAGACTCCTCGTAGCTTCCACTTCGATACCCCACCCAGAGGCTGTGCCTGTACTACTCATTCAGCAGAGGGAGCTAAACAGTTTTTATCAGAGATTTGCTTTGTCAGAATTAATTTTTCAAAAATTCAGATTATTTTAAATGTTGTTATCATTTGAAATTTTAAAATTTTGAGTAGATTGGAATTATTTTAATGAATCACATTGTTTCAAAATGAGTGTCTTGTGGCCAATTTAAAGCAAGATTTCATAGCTTGGGGATACCGGGAGAAACTGCATTAAAATAAACAATGGGGACCAGTCCGTGTATGGGACAAGCAACACTGAAGGTGCCAGTAGGAGCCCTTTGATATCTAACTGGTGGGAACTTGCTGTACTTGCAAAAAAGAAATAACATTTTGATGATGTATTTTAAATAATAATTTACACTTGTAGTGATGGATATTACTCTAATTGACCTACAAGAAATGTGTGTCTACTATCTGCACCACAGCTCTTGGTATGCTGTAGTATAAACATGTAAAACTCCTCTACACAGGAAAATTGTACAGATTCAAGTCATGTGGTTCAGATTGCAGTGATTTAACTGAATCCGTTTTTAAAGCTACATTGTTAAATTAGCTTTCTTGCTTCCTCATAAAGGATAAAACCTTCAGCGCCAAGCCCTTTTTTTTTTAAACATTTCCAACTGCTTCAGTAGAAGTTGGATCTGGCCTTTGGAGTCAAGCACATCCAAAAAAAATTGAATTTCTCCCCAAATGTCATAGTGCATCAGAGCCAACTACAGTGCTATAGTTTGCGTGGCAGGAGGAGACAGTTTATGCTTAATTATAAAATAATACAAGGCAGGTGACAAAAGTTCCTAATGCCATTTAGGGAATTGCAGCTAATAACCTTCAGACATTTCTACAAAGGATTAATTGGACCAGAGTGATGAACAGTGAGTCGGGGTTTGCCGGAGGCTGCAAAATGATCTCATTTTGCTTAGGATGAGAAACTGATACTTCTGTGGAGTGCGATCAATCCAGGCTCCTTTGCTGTCTGATGCTGATGAGATTTTTTTCTTTTTTTCTTTTCAGATTTCCAGGTAGAGTATGGGTTTTCACCACTCAACTGACAGCAGAGCTAAGAACACCCCCTCATACTCAAATCTGAATTTCTGCTACAGGAAAGGGTTTCTTACGACATTTTTGTTTCAGTTTATCTGCATGCTTAAGCATAATCAATGAGGTAGCCGTTTATCCACAAGGAACAGGCACAGCTCAGTTACTTCCTGACACCATCCCAGAGCTGGGTGAGGAGGCCCGAACGCCAATTCTGTGACCAGCGTGGTGATGTTAATGGAACGAAAATTATCTCCAGTAATTCCTTTTTGGCATCTTAGCATGGGATTTCCCTCTGCTTGTCTGGTCCCAACCAAAGAGAAGGGTAGAGACAGCCCTCTTCATTCTGGGGGTGCCCGTTTTAAACCGTAAGCGCTGAATTCGCCCTTTTTGTCTGTGGCTGCCAATGTGGAATTGACCCTCCAGCCAAGAAGGTTGGGAAGTGGTCTTCTGTGATGCCATCACCATCGCTTCCCTGGAAGTAGGTGCTCTGCCCTTCTCCTCCAGGTTGCCACTGAAAATTGTTGCCAGTGCTTATTTTAATGAATGTCCACTAGGCAGTTAGGACCCCAGCAGAAATGGCCCTCACCTGGGTTGGCATCTAGGCACTACCACAATGCAGATGCTAAATAATATTAATAAATAGTTTAAATACATGGACAGATGTATTATGCAGCATATCAAAGACACTGCTTAGCAGCAAGAGGATGATCAAATGTATTTATGTTATCCTCTTGCATTATCCTTGAAGTGTGGTTCTGCTCTGAACAGAAACTGTGTAGAAGTGGCACCCGTTTATACAATAGAGCTGTCTCTATGGGAAGTCATAGTCAAATCCATTGGTTTTAATGACAAAAATAAACTGCTTAGACTTTTGGACATTAACCCAGTGCACTTGCCCTGCCAGCATGTTAGATGCATGCTAGTCTTCCTGGTGCCTCTGCAGCAGAATTAACCATCATACTCCCAATTAAAGGACTAGTCAGGGAGTGCAGAGATGGACTTTGGTGGGAGTTTATTGAGGCCTAAAGTTTCAATCTTTTGTACCTGTACACATCCAAGGAAGGCTTGCGCAGGTGTCAGGAAGGGTATCATGGAGACGCAGGAGACTCGAATGTAAGGGAAGCTTTGTAATAAGGCTGACAAGGCTGTTCTTTCCACGCAAAATGGGAAGAACCCAGACCGACTTCCAGGTCTAGGTGGCGTTTCCACTGTCAACACTTGGAAGAAGAGACTGTTTACTGGTAAACTGAACCCATCACAAGCAGTAGTTATTTATGAGGAAAAATTACTTAAGCAGAAATGTGTGGTGCCATTTTTTACAGTTGCTTTGTCAGAGCAAAGCAACACTAGCACTGTCCCAGTGACTAATGTATTTGCTAATTTGCTACTGAACAAGGGAATCTTTAAAGCCAAACATCCAGTGAAATTCAGCTGTCTATCTCCGATACCTTACAGGATAAGACATGTAGGGAATGACTGTGACATTTGTAAGTAGTAAGCTAGTCCAGCGGTTTCAGAGTGTCCCAGAATGGGGTTATGTGGGCTATGAGTTCAGATTTCAAGCTGCACACCCACAGAAGAAGCATGTGCAGCTTTTGAGGCACAAGAGGTCCTGTCACTGTTTAGGGACTTCTGGTGGGCTATGGACTAGTGTTGAAGGGCTCCACAGAGAGCTGTGTGTGATCCCACATAGCTGACACTACCTTATAGCCCATGAGGGAGGGAAACGAGCTGGGAGCTCCTGCAGCTCACATTGGCAAAATGCTAAGCAATAGTAATGATGGCATTCTGTAGAGCAAAGTTAAACATAAGGACCTAGGGGAGGTTTGAGGGTAAATTCACCTCTGTTTTCATCATTACATGAGTGCCTTTACCCTGTGTGTGTGTGCGTGTGTAACCTGTGTGTCTGATGTGTACCTGTATCCGATGCAGTCCCTCCCGGATGGTCATGTCCCTGGAATGAGAATGGACAGAGGAGTGTCTATGCCTAACATGTTGGAACCAAAGGCAAGTGCAGACATTATTCACTTTCCTTTGAGACAGTGAAGGTTTGACTGTAATGCAGATGAGAGATCATAGAAAATGTCTTGACTCTCTGGTGTTTGCCTTTGCTACACCCCAGTCAGTTTGCTCCTGCTTTTGCCAAACTTCTCCCTCTGCTCTGGTCCTTGCCTTGAGTAGCTATGCCTCCTGTCTGCACCGCGATAGGGCAAGCAGAGCCACAAGCCTTGACATGTCAAAGGCTCTTCTAGGGATAAACCGAAGATGCTCAAAGTGTTTGAGCCACACCACATGCAGCTGATCCTCTCTCCAATGTAGCTGCCACCTTCATAGAACCAAAAGAGTAGAAAACTACCGAGCATAACCCTGGAGAGAGACAACTCCAGATGGGCAGTTTCAGCTGTAATGAGGCAGTATCAGCCGCAGAGCACTCGTGGGCAGGCAACGCTAGCAGATTATTAAAGGCATTTAGGTATGTACACGTATATTCTGATGGTTTAGAAAACAAGTCTCATCATCATGACTGCTAGGCCTCTGCTCACTGCATTTCAGATGTCCATGCAGTATAATAAAGTGCAATTATGCACATGAGGAGTTGATTTTCCTGACTAAGGGTAATGTGCGTGTCTGAAGTCCTCCCATTTTAAATAGCAGCTGCATGCAAAAGAGCTGAGTTCTAAGAATCTCTTTGTTCCAATTCCATTTAAATAAGAGAATGAGCCCAGAGGTGAATATGAAAATATTATTTTCAAGAGCAGTTGAGAGACAGTGTCATGGGACTGCAGATGTACTGGACTGCCGTGAGCATGCCGCATATAATGAATGATTTGGCCTCGCTACCTGTCTAATCGGCAAAAGCATTGTGTGATCACCAAGAGACTCCCATGTGATCCTTTGGCCTGCATCTACTTAACACACAAACATTTAGACTAATACATCTTCATCAAAACATGGCTTTTCTCGATATGAAAATGAAACACAGCCACTGCAACCGACTGTTGTAGTTACCATGTGTAGATTGCACACAGCTCATACCATAACTTGGATTTTCTGGTAAAACACAAAGGAAGCAAATATTCTCAGTTTAGGTGTTCTCCTCTTAAAAATTGCAGAAAGAAAACTATTAGGACATAATAGGAATCATGGTTCATATGAAATTAAACGGGAGTTGGGCCTCTCAGTACAGTTATTCCCAAAAACACGTGGCACCATCCAGAATCAGCTCTGGCCAAAACTGGCACTAGCAATAAGGTCTCAGTAAAAAAGGGCAAAGATTTAAGCAGCTCTAAAGGTTGAACTGCACTCCCAGCCCTCAAGTCATTGGGTGGCCACTTCTCCCAAACTCTGAGGGCAGAGTCTCAGTCTTACTAGGCTTGAGAAGTGAAGCTGTTGGGTTGTGTGTCTTTAGGGAACCTTGTAATGCTTCTGCCCATGCAGTCCATGTTCTGATGATCAGTAAAACACCTAAACTATCTCTACTGTATGGGCCTTTTAAGTGTGCAATGGTGCCTGGGTCCCCTGCTATAGACATGGCTCTATTGAGAGAAGAGGTTTTTTTGCTGCTACTTACCCAGTTCCTGTGAATGGGAGAGTTTGACTTCTGCTAGAAGAGCTGAATTTAGACTGGAGGTGTTCCCATCATTGCTACATCTGCTACAGGTTGTAATCTTTCCACACCCCTGTCTGACACAGTTTTGCCAGCTGGACTTCACAGTGCAGACAAGGGCTTAGTTCTCCAGTGCTGTTATTAATTCAGGCACTTTTCATCAGCTTTAAGTTTGCTCTTGGATGGAGGGAAAAAAAGAGATTCTTAGTACATTGGTTGAGAAAGAGTCATTACTGTACCATATTTCATGATACTCTACCACTCTGGGTAAATGCATTTGGGACTGGAACAAGCAGTTCATGTTAATGATCAGAGCGGGGCCTGTATTCTCTGCGTTCTTCCACTGCTGGCTTGCCTGTTTCTGCTGGTTTTACGACAGTCTTAAGGTTCAGTATTTCTGCTTTTAGGTTGAAGAGCAGCTTTTGTAAACAAAAATTGCTTTTCCTGTTCTCAATAAATTATACCAGAATTTAACCCTAGGTTTAGAAGCTTCATTATACATGAACATTTAAGTAAACTATATACAGTCTAGCTTGGGGCCATTCTCATCTCCTCAGATGCTACTTATCCATTCTAATGATTTCTGAGATGCAGTATAATTCCTTACTGCCACCAGTGCTGTCGCTGGACCTAGTCAACTTATTTAAAATGAATGTTTTAAAAGTTTTTTGGGTAGCAAATTCTGTCATTTTCCTAATGGAAAAAATCTTGCTGATGTAAAACTTTGGGTTTTGTTGACATTTAAAAGTATTGGCCTAAATATTTGGTTCTGTGAATTGCCCTGGCTCCATTAATTTAAAGTACCTAGGATATGCCCCAATACCAACGAAGAAACTGGAAAATAAAAATCAGTGCATTTCAGAACATCCAAAACTATCAAAAGGTCCCTCAAAAGGAGGACAGAATTTGTGCATCCTATAGAACCTGGAGTTATGAACAATGCTGTGTTGTGAATTTCTAAATATGAAATATGCTTTTGACCTCACAGCTTGGATTTAAACTTTTCCTGAGGTCACTGTGGTGGTTCTGTTATGACAAGTTACATTTTAGTTTTATCTAATTCTGTATACTGTGGTTGTTTTTAGCATAGAACATGAACAATGTAACTCCTAAGGTATAACGTAGAACCAAATGTACAATTATAAGAATGACAGAGTCTATTAAGAACCATATCTTACAAATCAGTATGTAAGTCCACCTTCTTTAAAATATTAATTACAATAAACTCAGTGGTATGTTCACGGATGGCTGAATCTTATTTCTTGTGCCTTTAAAGTTTTTTTAAATAGTGACAATGGAACGAACGTTTTAGTGAAACAGTAAAACTCAAATGTTAGCTGTGACGTTCTCCCTTCTCATGGCATTAAGCATATTAAAGACTTCTGATGTTTTTGCCTCTGCAATAAAGGGTTGGTGGTCTCGGTCCTGGTCCCATTGGGCAAATATCCAAGTCACTAAAATAACTACTACAACTGGCCATAAAGGCCAATACAGTTTCCTCTGAAGTCTGTAGAAAGACTTGCGTTGACTTTGGAGGTAGCTGGGTCAGGACTTAACCAGGGACCTGTTACTGTGCTCAGTGAACTAACTGTTAGACATTTCATTACTGCAGTTATCGTCTCTCTGGGTCATTGCAGAGGCTAGGCATGATTGTAAGGCTGTGATTCAGACACCTTATGTAAAGGACCAAATCGTATGGGTTTCTTTCTCCAGAGTATCATTTAGATTGTGTTAGTTTAATTTGGGAAGAGTTGGCAAAAAAGATGTTACTTCAAGTCTTTTCATTTTAGAAACATGGGATTAAATCTGTCCAAGCCAATAGGGGGAAAAAAAGCACAATTGTCCCTAACCTCTGAAATGCATTATGGCCAGACATCTGGTCTGCATAATACCTGGATATTCAGTACAATATAAATAAAAATAGAGAAAACATTTAACAGGCGATTTAATGGATGTTTGCCATATTAAAAACCATAAAGACTTGTAATGTAAAAATCTAGCTACAGGAATATCTGAAATCCATCATTCTGTGTCAGGTTCAAATTTACTATGGGAACCTGTGTAAGGTCTGTAATAATCTGAAACACATGAAGAAAAGGTACCTGATGAATTTCATTCAAGGCAGTCATCCTACATGGTAACTAAACTATTTGTTAAGGCAAACTTTTTTGAGTGTATTTCAAGTGGTTGATGTTTGTTTGGTACAATAGATGTATTTTCTTTTTTCCTCGTAGATGTACAAGTTATGGCAAGCTTCAAACATGCTTATAAATAATTCGTTTTTGCCTTAATGAACTCTGTGTTGACTCATCAAAGGGCAAAAGGTTGACCAGATATGCAACTGTACTTTATGGTTGAACACAAATGTGTACTATACCTTGCATAACAGATAATAGGAAGTGTGAAGCACAAACCCTCCCCCAAATCAGTCTAAAAGTATGCTAAATCTGTAAAATTTGGTACAGTTTGCTTTTGGTATAAAATTAGCTCAAACTAGACTATACTTTCAGGATCTTAAATAAGCTGTTCTTAAGGTTTTTTAGTTTCTTTTCAAGAATCCTATTTGTGTGGTTATTATAAGAAGAATATATGAATATTCTGTGCTCTAGAATATAAATATATCTCTTTCCCCCCCTCTTTATACACTGTTAACAGATTTATCCATATGAAGTGCTCATGGTGACCAACAGAGGACGAAATAAAATACTAAGAGACGTGGACAGAACCAGGCTTGAGGTAAGAGAAGTCAATTCCTAAGTAAACTTTCAGCCAAGGTTTCTTGTTGCTCGCTTGAAAGATCAAATGTAGATGTCTGGGCCCTGGGTTACAGGAAGAAGCGTTCACAGGAATGCCTCACATAGCAATCAGGGGTGTTGGTTGTGGCCTTGCTTGGTCTAGGGACATAAGCAGACATGGATCTTTGGGTAAATCTGATATCTTCTATTAGACCAACTAAAATAGTTGGAAAAATTCTGCTTTGCAAGCTTTCAGGTACAAAGACCCTTCTTCAGGCAGACAAAGCGTTTGCAGTTGTTCTGTGCTGTTCCTGGATGGGCTAGAAGCCAGAAGCCAGTGTGCAAGTAGTATGCACATAGCAACCGTGATTTGCAAGGAAGAAGGATTGAGGAGGTGGCCAGAAGGGTGTTGAATACAGTCCCTGTTCCAAATCTGCATGTAGGAGTTAGTGTGAACGCACCTTGATGGAGCTGCTCCAGTTCTCATCGTGCATTCTCAATCCATGTTGCATTTGCTTGTTTTACAGCTGTCGGACTAACCCTGTCCGGACAGTAGTCTAGCAGGTTCTGCATTGTGTCTCTGGTGGAAGCCAGGCTCGGATGCTTCAGGGACTCCACCATGGACATTTATGGAATAACCCGCAGAAGTTTCTTGCTAACACTTTTCAATTAGTGGTTGACCCACATCTAGAAGAAGGAGGGTTGATGTTGCTGCTTCCAAACAACAATTGCTTGTGAATGCGCATGACAGAGATAGTGAGATAGTTGGAGAGATACCCAGATAGTGGGGTGGCTGTTTTTGCATTTTTTTTAAATTCCAGAAATCTATAGGCATAACTCTGCCCTTTATTACATTCGTGCATCTAGAAGACCTTCCACCCGTTCTCAGCACTTGCTGAGCAAGAAACCTGTCTAGTGCCTAGAAGGAACAGGGGGCTTGGCTCAGGGATATGCAGGGACATCACTCCCTCAAAAGAGGAAGGGAAGCTGAGTTGTTAGGTGCTTTCTCAGGGGTGGGCAGAGGCCAGATCGGGCCCATGGTGGACTCCATTTCCAGCAGCCCCTGCCCATGTTGCAGCAGCTGGTTTCCAGGGAGCCAGGGCACAGCTGCATTCTGCTCTGCCCCAGCTCCGGACCATCCTGCCCCGGCCCCGAAGCAGCTGTCTGCCCAGCTGCATGCCCTGCCAGCACTGGTGGGGCCAGTGTCCTTGGAAACCCTGGCCCTGTGCTGTCACATCCTCCCCCCATTTGTGGGGTCTGCATGGAAGCTGACCGCAGCAACGTGGGCAGGGGCCCCTGGGAAATGGAGTCCAGCCTCTGGCCCGATCCAACATTTTGCCCACCCCTGTGCTTTCTTCTCATGCAGAACATACTCCCTTGGTGCCACCCACTCTCATGAACCTGGGGACCTCCTTTCCGGAGACTTTTTAAGCACCTTTTGCCTCAGCTTTTCCCTTTGCAAAATGGGGATAGTAGAGTGGCCCCATGAGGGGTTTTGGAAGTTTAATTGATGGGAACCACAGTGGGGAACGAATGGGACTGGAAGAGAGGAGTCCTGGGCTCTCTGCCCACTTCTCAAGATGACCTGGTGGTTAACCTGGAGCAAGGTACAGCCCTTCTCTAATTAAGCCTCATTCTGGGGTTAATGATATAGCAACCTCATTTGTAAAGTGCCTTGAGATACACTGAGGAAAAGCCATGTGGAAGAGTTGAGGCTTGGTCCATCGGTGATGGATCAGAATTTGGATAACTTTTCTGAGCAAGCGTTGTTATTCCAGTAATGAATGCCCCATGACGTCAAGCCCCTCAGATTATCGCCAGAGCTGGCTTGGCCTGTTTGCCAGTTTGTCCTCTAGCATCTTCTTAGCTAGAACTGATCCTTGTCTTTTCTTCTTCTCTTCAGCGCCACCTAGCCCCTGAGGTTTTCCAGGAAATCTTTGGCATGACGATACAGGAGTTTGACAAGTTACCTCTGTGGAGACGCAACAACATGAAGAAAAAAGCAAAACTCTTTTGAGCTATCCACAGCCGTGTCCCCTTAGCCAACCAACAGCCAATGCATAGGATAACATGCTGTATAGTCTCAACTCCATCTGGAGAGGAGCCACTCCTTCACAAAAAGGGAAAACCTGATAAGGACACTTGCATTCGTAGCGATTGGGCCAACGCGAACACTTGCCAATGGGGGCGGGGGGGAGACATTTCTGTGTTCAGAAAACTCGACAGTAGTTTTCACATGTATAAACTTTTTACATGATGTTGTATAACACAATAGGAAGCTGCTCTTTTCTCCTCCACAATAAGATTCCCTTTATTTTTTTTTTTGTCTATAATACAATGGATTTAATTGCTTCAGCCAGAAAGTGCCCTTAGGATGCTTAGTAAACTCAAGTAGCTGTAATCACTCCAATAATTGAAACGATATATGTATCTATATCTAGATATAGATGTAGATATATATGTATGTGTGTGCGTATCTATATATATTCTATAGGTAAGGAGAAATCCTGTATATCCATACAATGACAGAAATCTCTTTTTTTGCACAACTGTTCCTTAATTGGGACTTTTTTCAAATGGCATATTCCTCTTGTGATTCCAACCAGTGAGGCAGGCAGACTGCTCTGTTTTGCTGCATACCAACCAAATTATTGGCAAACAAACTCCCCGCTTGTCCTTGTATATATTTGCTAGGGTATCAGTAGTGAATTGCTGTGTTTGTTGTCTAATCTTCCCTCCTCCACACTTTCTGCTTCAATTAATGTGGCTTGGGCTTAGCCAGTCATTTAAGTAACGGGAATGGTGGAGAAGTAGCAGTTTTCCTGTTGTGTGGTCTGGGGTTTGGGATGGGAATAAGTAAAGTGTTTAAAGAAAAAAAGATTCTTCTCAAATATGCCCTGGTTCACCCCCACTGAATATGGGCCAAATTCCCTGCTAGGAAAAATAACTTCCAGGGAGTTGAAGTGATTGATACCAGCAGAGAATTTGAATCCTGTGCAAGCAGATGCAATTTAACTGCTCTTGTGTGAAAAGATGCAATCTTGCAGCATCTTGTGCCGACATAGATTTTTAGTTAAACCACTGCTGCAGTTGCAGACATGGATGTAGCTGCGCCATAGATGAAGTTAAGTGCTTTCTCTTTGGCTTCTAACAGAATTTCACTTGTGCTTTAAAAGGAGGGTTTGAAATTTTTCTTTCTTTCTTTTGATGCTACAAAGCTTCAGCCTTGGTTATTTATATTTTTATTTTCCTTTTGTGCTTGGCATGGTTTGCAGAGAGGGCAAAGGATGGTTGACCAAGTTACACTCATATAGCTTGCAAGTTTTTCCCACTGTGCTGCAGTCTGTATATAACTGAATGGCTTGGAGAGCAGGCTGTATCCACAGGAGGACGCGAGTACCACATTGATCTATCGCCCTGAATGAATGCTTGGCTGCTGAAAGCTCAACTTCTCCTCTTCCTCGGTGCTTAACTGCCAATGTATAAATGTATTGATAGGTCTCTCCTTTGCTTATGGGTGATTGCCTTTTAGGTTCAGTGCAAGTCTGGTTAGATGAACATCTTGCTGGGGTCGTTTGACCCCAGTGCTCTTTCCTGCCATGGCAGGGGGTCGGACTCGATGATCTGCTCAGGTCCCTTCCGACCCTAGAAACTATGAAACTATATCAAGGTTTCACTTTTAGGGTTAAGATGTTCCTTTTGGGAGACACCAAACACTTGTGTATTTTTTGTTTCTGGAGACATGAGAAGGCAGTGACCAAGTCTTCCAGATCCTGTAGGAGCTGAGAGATTTGGTATCATTGCGCTGAGTTCCCCCACACTGCCTTTAGTCACTTCTCCTGCATCAGGGCAGTGGGCTGATCCTTTTCCATTTCCAGGATAGACCAAATCCTGCTTCCTCTTGCCCAAGACACACTAATGCCACAGCATCAGTGCTGTCCCACTGAAGAAGTCTGGGCTTGAGGGTTCAGTATTTGGGGAGGCTGTGTCAAGGGGTTCACCTATCATGCATGCTCAGGTTAAGGAAATAGTGCAAAGCAGTGGATGAGCTGGTGGGGGTGCTGCTATACAGACCTAGTAGACATTACCTTCATGGAATAAGTACGCAGAAGCTTTTGACAGACACTGGGACATTAGCCCAAATTGATGCCTGAGGTAACTCCACCGACTTTGCTGGGGTTTCAGCAAGGATCAGTTCAGCATGTTTTATCCCATATTCCAGAACAAGCATAATAAGTATTTCCAGATTAGTTTGTCAAATTAGTGGGAGTGTTATGGACACTGCAAGATCAGATGCAAACTGGGATTACCAGGAAAAGGAGCAAATAGCTTGTTATTTGGAGTTTAGTTGGGTGGGATTTCTGGAAATGTGGTGTTTATTGCTGGCAGATTTCAAGATTTGTGAGAGGTTGGGGGGGTCATTTCCCAAAATACGTTAGACCCCACATAACAGTGGGGAGGTGCATGTGAGCAACATATTATAAGATCAGGGTGTTGGACATAGGACTAAATTAACCATGTGTTAAAATGGGACAAGGTTTTCCATTCATCTGCTTCTCTACAAACCTGGCCAGGTACACACTCCTATTCCATGGTAAGGAACTCCTCTTTCACTGAGGACTAAGCCAGTATTTCCCAACCCTTTCCAGTCCAAGGCACACTTACATTAATAAAAATTTTCCGCGGCACACCTGTTAAGGCATTCCCCATCTTCATACCTATTGTAGCTCATTGCCATGGCAAAATTGCATAGCACGCCTGTTCATTTCTGACGGCATATCTTTGTGCTGCAGCACACTGGTTAGGAAACACTGGACTAAGTTATTACATCTTCTGCTTAGCACAGGGCAGGAATGTGCACATGGCTGTTACCACTGAGCACCTGATGCGAAGCCCAGTCCTTTTGGCACCATGCTAAGTTCTTCTGCTGTCCTTGCCTTCAGTCATCTTCCCACTTTTACTTTTCACTTCAGGCTGCATTGCTTAGCATTCCTCTGAGGCCACTCTTCCCCCTTCAAGCTGCAATCCTCTTGTTAGAAAAACATAAAAGGCTCAGACAAAAGTGACAATTTTTGCCTAATCTGATCACTGAAAGTGCTCTACAGCCGTGACCAAACACAAGCGCGTGGCTGCAGAGCATTTTAAAAGGGCCTGATCCTGCAAGACGCTGCAAAATGGAGTGCCTTCAATAACTTGTACCTGTGCATGCTGGGCTGACATAGACCAGCCCTGCTCCCAGTGCCGTTTTCAGGCTGGGAGGGAGGGAAGGAAGCAGAGTTTGGTTTGCGGTTTTTAAGCTGAGGTGGGGAGGCTCCAATTCACCTGCCTCACCCTCCACCACCAGCTGGGCAACTCCCAGAATGAGCTCCCTCTGCTCCCTTTTCCCCCTCCCATTCTGAAAACAGCGCTGGGGCCGGAAGTGGGGTAGGATGTTGCGAGGGGAGAGTGGCTGCAGGCTTACAGCTGCTCTAAACAGCAGCTTAATTCTCCAACCCCCAGAACCCAACAGCAAATGTCTGCTGGGTCCAAGGGATCATTGTAACTCATGGCACTTCCTGCATAGCGCCATGAGTTACAATGGGGAGCTGCTCTTCTGTCTGTACCTGAAGAGAAGCTTAAGTGGGAAAGACATTTGCACAGAACAGAACAGGGCAATGGAGAAGCTGCTATTATTGTCCTTCGAAGTCACAGCTTGCCCACTCAGTGGCAGTGGTGAATTTTGGTGCTTGAGGGTCTGACATGCTCCGAGACCCAGAAATACATCACTGAGGAGCTCCAGGCTTGTCCACCCTTTGCCACCTTCAAGCATGCCAAAGTCTGAGCAAGGAAGAGCAGCCTCGGTGGGACACCTCCCAGCATCTTCACCAGTAAACATCCAGCTGTGGTGCTGCTAATGGGCAAGGGTGGATGGGTTGTAGGCAGGGCATGCTTGAGCCTGTCTGGCCTAGGACTTGCTGCCACTGCCACTCTTAGTTTTTCCACCACCAAGAGCATGCCTACAGGATGGGACTTATGGGAGTTGAAGGGAAAGGGGTAAAGGCAAAGTCACAGTAAACTCTGGCATGAGTACAATACAAAGGGGCCTTATGTTACTGTAGCTAAACCTTGCACTACAGCAACCCAAGTCTGCTTCAGCTCTGAATGAGAGCATCTACACAAGGATTTCAAGTGCTTTACTGTCACTTCTTTAGTTAACTCATTTAACTTTCCTGTCTGTCCTCCTGTTGACAAGCCTTCAGAGACCCCTTGCCTTTGAGAAGGAGGGCTGTAGTCACAGGGCACATCTTTTCTCTGGCAAGCAGCGAGTGTTTCAAGCTTTTCTGCTGCAGAAGGAAAGTACCCTCTGCCTGATAAACACAGAAACATGGCCCCAGGGAAAACGTCCTTTGTCATTTGGTGAGTCATTTCCCTAGCACCATTCCAGTGTTGCTTCACTTTTGTGCAACTCCACGTGATCACTTCTTCCTCCAACTTTCCCTTAAGATCTGCTGCTGTTAAATTTGTGTGACTTCCATGGTGTAGAATAAGAGTTGTACAGAGCTTTGTATTAAGTCCCAGAACCTGTAAAACGCTTCAGTTCAGGTTTCACATCAAGCACATGCTGAAGTCTCTCTCTCTTCTGCAAAGCATTTAAGCATGTGCTTAAATCCCATTAAAGCCATTGCCATGGCCAGTCAGTCATTGTAAAAGGCCTTTAAACCAGTTGCGTCTCACTTTTTTATCATGTGATTAATTTGATAAGAATGACGATATGGTCATGGCAAAACATCAAGACGGGCACCTAAGATGCAATTTCAAAATTCCCACTAGTGTATGCAAAGTAGGTGGTTTTCCTTACTTTTTCCTCTTGCTAGTATGTACCTTAGACTTGCCAAAGAAAGATAAGTGATCAATAGGGGGCAAATACCAACTCTCATAATTTCTTATTTGCGTATCCACGTGTATTTTCCGTCATGCAGTTGTCTGAATGCTCCAGTCTTCATGTGTTTTGAGTGCTTAAATATAGAGTCACAGTGCAGAATGTATTAATGTATTAATCAGTGCGAAATTTGGCCAGGGGCAAAATGTTACTTAGAGGGACACTTGCATCATTGTTTATTCACAGAGGAATGCTATGTATATCTTGGCAATGTTCTTTAACCCAGTTGGACCCAGAAATTTGGCTTTTTGTCCTTTCAACAGTCAACTAAAGGGTAGAAAAATATCAGGAGAATTGTCGTAGAAACAATTAGTTGTATATTGGAAGAGGAAGAGATGGCTGGTCCGGTCTCCTTCCTTTAAATTGCTCCTTCTTCCTTCCCCACAAGCTAAAACTTGAAAGTCTGTATGATATCAGTGTAAATGCACTCTTTGCACTGGGTCTTTTCTGCAGACAGTAGAATTAAGCCAGTAGTTAGAAGATTGGATCTGCAAGTTATATCAACTTTTAGCTTTCTAACCAGACAGCATTGGCCGCTGTGGCTTCAGCCAACTCAAGAAACTGAGCGTAGCTTCCAAACCCCAATCCAGAATGCAGTTTTTGACAGACTTGCTAAACATTACATGCAAATTGAACATTAAACAAATTGCTTCCTTCTCAAGCCTGCTCAAGGAGTTTCATTACATTGTTCTGTTTTTCTTGGTACCTGACAACTTCATGCCGGTGTCATTTAAAACAGATTTTAGTCATTTCAGAAGTCTGCAAAAATTATCTGACAATAATACACATTTGGTTTCAGTTTCTGGTGAGTAACTGCTTCTTAAACATGGTTTTGTGGTCACTTGTAAACTCAAGTCGGCTGCCGCACGCTGTGAAAGTCAGACTAGAGGACTGATGAGTTGGTTATTGGTCCCAGGTGATGCAGGACATAATTTTGTTGCTTCATTTGTCTTTGCACTCTGCTGAGGCACGTTTTAAAGTTTGTGTTGCTTTGACTCTGAAGCCTTTGCCATCCTCTTGCCATAATAATCACACTTTTCAGAAATTCTTCCTTCAGCCAAACAGCTTAGAGTCCCAGCATGGAGCGAGTCACCAGACCTCTTTTTGTGATGCTTTGGCGAGCTTCAGTTAGATGCATTTTGAAGCAAAATCCCCTTTGGATGCTGCTGCTTCCTTTGAGATCTTTGTGCTGTGGCCAGTATTACAATTCAAGCGTATCTTCACAGAAAAAAAGGTTTTTCAGTCTTAGCAGAAGTACAACAGGGATGCCTTAGTCTTGAGGCACTTGGGTTGGCTTCATCCTGGGCTCCCCATAGCTGGGCTTATAATAACTGAAAAAGAAATTGTGGGTCATCATGTCACGTGCTAATCATGCCCGTCGATGTTTTAGGACTGTGAAGTCCCGGGCATGTGTAAATCAGGAGAAACAGGCATGCCTTTGGGAGAAACCATCAAGAAACCGGTAGGGTGAAGCTGTTGTAAAGTCAGACTAGAAGTGGGTGTGTTTCTTCTCTCCTCAGAAAGAAGGCAGGGGCATTCAGCACCAGCAAGGATGGCAACCCAAAGGCCCAGTGACGGGTGGTCCTATCTCCTCCTGCTCTCATTGACTTTGGTAGAAGGGAAGATGGGAACATTTGGGATTTAGGAGGTCAGTATTGGGTCTTATAGACTGACTGAAATTGGTCTTATTTCTGGCCATCACTTTCTCCCATCCTGATTTCTACCAAAACTCTCTCAGAGGTTTATTTTTTCTGGAAGGAGAAGGTGTTGCAAAGACACAGGTCACATGAAAGTTACTTTACATCCACTGAAAAACATAGCCACAAGACAATCCTGGGACCATGGTCATCTGACCCCACCAGACACAGTTGGGTCCAGATTTGAGGGGTCACTGTTAACCTGAGCAGCCCAACCCGGCACCCACACTCCAGGGGTCTGCCCAGGGGAGCAAAGGACTATGCAGACCCCTGAGGACATGCGGTTTGGTCTTACACCGCAGCAGTCACAGTGAGCACAGAAAAAGCAAGTGAACTGTGCGGTGGCAGGACAATAGGCCTTTCTCCTTTGGCGTGAAAGTACTCCCCAGAGTTGTGGGTCAAAAGGCTCCTCCGTGGGTGGCAGCTGCTGATGGTTTTGTCTTGGGAGTCCTTGCTCTCAGTTTAAATGAGAAGAAAAGCAACATAACGGAAAGATTTTGAGGTTCCAGTTGAAAGACCTCCTGTCAAGAGTCTCTGGTGCCTGCATTTGGCATGGGGGGAAGGAGCATTATCAATTAAATCTCAAGCACAAGTTCGGGAAGTGGGAAAATAATTGGCCACTCCTGTGGTTACCATGAATGACTTCATTGCCCAAAGGGAAATGCAGGTCTGTTAATTACTTCCTAAAAGTGCTCATCCGCATGAAAAAATAATGGGCCTGCTTGCTCCGGGAACCTCATTCTCTGAAGTGAAGGGAGCCCGTGTTTGGCTTCGGTAGCAAGCAGTTGTTTCTGCCCTATGGTCTGTCGGCATTACTGCAGTGAGTACAACACGTGGCACTCGGGACCGCTTTAACCTCACAAAGATATTTAAGCCCTAATGCTGTAGGCAGGGACCTATCTTGAATGACCAAACTCACCTAGGTGCTTTTGCAAATCCCAGTAGACGCCTATCTGTGTCCAAACACCTTTGAGCATCCTGTCCTTAGACCCAAACCCATCAGGATCAATGGGAAGTCCCATATTGTCTGCAGCAAGCTTTGGATTGGGTCCTTTGGCATCTGGCTGGATTTCTTCACAGAATAGTGTCTTCCTCGAGCAGCATGTGTTCGTATCACTAACGAACCTGTTCTGTGCCACCGCCATGGCTGTGAGGCACTGACAACCCTGCCTGAAGCGGGTCTTATAGCGGTGGGTTTTTCCCCTGAAGACGAAGCTAATTGTAGACAGCTCTGCTCTGTTTTACTTTGGTAGGGATTTGGGATTTGCTTGGTTTTCCCTTCCCTCCAGAAACCAGACACGGTAGCCTTGGGGAGGGAGGGGGCTCTCTCTCTGAGTCTCTCTGTAAAAGTGAATGGCTGTCTGTCCGTGCACTAGGCCTGCCTGTCAGCGAAACAGAGCAGTCACAGGTTGCTGTTCTGTACAATTAACCATTTCCACTTCCGTCTCGCAAGCAGCACATCGCACTCCTCTGCCATTATAATCTGCATCACTGTTATACTCAAGTCAATGAATAAAGTTCTGTGCTTTATTCTTACTGGGTGGGTGCCAGCTGTTTCATTTATTCATTCACTTCTCGTCTTCACAGAAGCTATAGAACAGGATGTTGAAGGAAAAGAGAGAGCCGGAAGAACTGACCGAGGCAGCTAAGTTGCACAGGACGTTTGCAAACCTGGGGTGGGGCTGATGGTTTCTTGTTAGCAGCTCACTATAAATACATGCATGTACAAATGCTTTCCTTTGCAACTCAAAGGTGCAAAGCCATCAGAAGTGAGAGATTCTTGTGTTATTGTGTATATGCTTGCTTTGTAATTTTCCCGTGTGTGTGTCCAGTTCTGATCTAAGCCTTTGCTCAGCAAGGTAGTTAAGCATGTAAGCCACTCAATGAGCCCCTTCACTTGCTTGAAGGTAGACATCTTTAAATACCACACCCAAGGCAGGACTTCCGTCCGGTCCCATGGACCATCTGTGGAGAAGAGCGTGGAGGTGCAAACGCTGTCCCTGGAAGCAGGCTGCAGGACCGTTCTGCTCATCGAGGTGCCAGGTAGATCCATTTAGCTTTCTGCAGGTGCACTTCAGTGCTTATTCACATAAGATGCAAGGCCCGTAGCAGAGGAGGTGTTGAGGAGTCACAACTCAGGTGACTTCAGGGACTGCTGCGGGGGGACACAGCATACCAGCACAACCCTGAATCCTTCCCACCATGGGAGGTACCAATAATCGATTGGCTTTCAGGAGACAGCCAAGTGGCTTGCCCTGGAAACACCATGTGGAAAAAAAAAGGCTGAATAATTTGTGCTCGTCTGTTCCCTAGTGCAAACAACAGAGCCTCCATGCCACTGCACTTAGTTTTCCTTTTTGAACAGCTCCAGGTCACATACCAGGCCCCTCCGGGCCCAACCCAACCAGCCCCATGGTCCATCTGCACTGAACTGACCTGCACCTTCTGTAGCTTCTGGGCACAGTATGACAGGGCAGCCCGGTGGAAATGTCTGCCCTTGGTATTTCAGGTCAGCCTCTTCACCTCCACAGAGCACTGGAGGGATGAGAAATGGGACAGCACCCCTCAAGAAGTGCAATGGCTATCCAGCTGCCCCATGGTCTCCTCTGTGGGTAAAGAACAGGGGACCTGATGTAGCACAGCTCTACAAGGAGCCAGGGCAGAGCACATCTCTGTGCTGTGCTGATGGCTCATGCGCCCCCTTCCCACATCCCACCATGTTCTGTCTTGTTTCCCTACCCCCTCCTTACACGCCCAGGGACTTTCGCAACCACAGGTTGCCTCCCAGCCCAGAGACAGGCTCCTTCCTATTAGAACTTTCTTCCACCATAACTGCAGGCCTTACATGTATGTAAGACTTGACTCAGGGAGGAGCTGTGTGCCCAGGCTCTCACTAATGGGACAGTGCCCAGCCTACTGCAGCAAACAGGCCCTTCATGAACAGCGCCCCAATGCCAGTCATGTTACAAACCCAAACCAGCAGGAGCAGCACCTCTGCATGTGTCACGGGATGTTTGCGCTAGGATTGGAGAAAGGATCAGTGACGGTCACTAATCCTTTCTCCGACCCTACCACTAAGTCTTCTGCGAGGAAGTTGCCAGACCCCACAGCTCAGGGATAGGGGTGAGGGGTAATAGTGATGCTTGGTCTGCTTGGCTTCCTCAGTTAAGTGAATTAAATGTGTAGGTGGGGCAACAGGAAGTCAGCTGAATTCCTCTGAGTCTTAGGAATAGCACCTAAAGAAAAGATTGAGGCACAGCTTAAGCAAGGTACTTAAAACAGATTTTTATTTGAATACCGAAGAGCCCTCATTGTGTATCCAGATCCCATTGTGCTGTACAAATTATGCACCAAAATATAAGGGCCTCTGCTTTAAGAGCTTGCAGTCTAGCTTTGAGTAGGCCCACGGGCCTCTTCAGTTCAACAGCACTGCACACGTGCCCAAGCAGCTTGCTTTTCTAGTGACCTTATGTGCCTCTGTCCCCTCCGTTTTGTACCGACATCCTGTGTAGCTACCTCACCGCCCTCAGTTGTAATGCTGCTTCTCACTTTCCACCAATCTGCTTTGGTACCATCTCTGCAAAATGAAGGCTTCTTATCCAACCTCAGCATCTTGTGTGGACTCACAGCCATAGCAGTGTGTGCTGGGCTGGTGGTTAACAAGCATCTGTGGCTAAGAAGGAGCAGGGGTGAAAACAGTGGCCTATGGCAGCTGCATGAGGGACCTCTGTAAGAGTAATAACTGCCTGCCAGCTCTTCCTTGGGGGATCATATGAAGGTGTAGCACTCGCCACCTACGGTCGGACAAGCATGGGCCAGCTCCCTCTGCCTTCCACGTGAGGGGAAAGGTAGAATTAGCAAAGGGCACCTTGCCCAATTCAGCGAGGAGGCCTGGGGTAGGGGGATGGAGGCAGTCCTCAGAGTATTCCCTCTAGCAGGAAGCCAGGTTGTTTGCAAACTGTCCTCCCTTCTCCTGACTCCACAGGGAATGGACGCCATTCCTCAAGGAAGTCTCTTCCTTTGGTGCCTTTCTGCCAGGCAGCATGGTGCCAGGAAGAAGGGGTGTAGCACTATAGAGGCAACACCGTACTCTTTTACATCTGCAGTGGGATTGAGGCCCTGGGTGGCCACGATGCAACATGGGGGCCAAGCACTTCCTGCCCCACTCCAGCTCTGGGGGGCACCCTCCCTTTTACTTTGCCTGCCATGTCTTGATGCAACTGATACTTAGGGAGGCTGCCCCAGGGCCCCAATGTGGGCCTCAGTCTCTCACTCCCTGTTGTCTCAAGTGCATAGCTGGTACCTCGCTCCTCCAACTGAGTTGCAGCCCCCTGGCCTTATTTGTGCCTCAAAGGACAAGTTGCCTTAGGGGCAATAAATGTGGCCTCCATCCTCCCCTGCAGCCATGCCCATGCCTTGCAAGTGTTATTTGGACACCATCCTGAGCCTTGCTATGGGGACCTCTGCCCTCTTAGGTTTAGTCCATTGTTATTCTGCCCAGAGCGGGAGGCTGACCCTGATGACTCACAAAGTCTCTTCCAGCCTAAACTTCTGTGAATTCTGGCTGCCAGCCTCCAGCCACAACACACTTGTCCCAGCCTGGCTTTCTCAGCCCCCTCTGTATGTTGGGCCCTGGGCCTGCTGAAGTCCCAGGCCTGAGTCAAGGTTACTCTTTTTTTACCTCTCAGCCCCCTGGGGCTCCTAACTCAGGCAAGGCTGCTTATGCAACCCTCAGTCCCCTGGGTCCCCAGGCCAGACCAGGTGGTTCTGATGCTGCTTAGGCCCCTTACAGTCTCTGACCCCTACAGGGCTGTCTGTGGGGTGCCTCTCGGGTGTCCCTGTGGCCTCCGTAGTGCCCCCCATAGCCACAACCCGTCCTCTGGTTCTAACTCAAATGCAGCACAAATACAAGCGACCGCTTTCCACGAAAATCTCCCCCACTCTGGGTTTATGCTTTCCTGCAAACCCTACTTCCCTTTAGGCTCTCATCTCCTGGCTCCCATGGGTGGCTCGAGTGTTTGCTAGGCTGCCTCTTTCAATCCCTCTCTCCATGGAGCCCTAGTCCCTCCAGCATGCAGAGGCCCCAGGCTGCGTGCCTTGCTTCTGGTGCTGGGTTTATATGCTTTCGAGCCCTGCCCCTTTCAGTCAGGTGACTCCCCAGTTGGACACAGGGATTTCTCTTTGGGCTTAATGGTCAGCCTTCCTCTCCCTGCTTCAGCTTAATGCAGCTGCTTGCAGCCTTTACTCTCAGGCTGCCTGGACTCTGCCCCATAGCCAGCTGGTTGCAGTAGAGCTAACTCCTGCTCAGCTGCCGGCCTACCCTGCAAGGTTGGCCTGCTGCATTTTCCCCTTAAAGTATGGAGCCCCTAGATCCCTATTACAGTATCCCACCTGCATTTCTGCTCTGGGATCCCCTAGCAGTGCAAGGGCTGGGGCTGGGGAGGGCAGACACTTTCCTTGCCTGTCTGCCCAGCTGCAGGCACGTGGACAAGGTCTGTCATAGAGCATCTCCTCCCCAGGCAGGCTCTGAGCAGAGGCAGTGAAGCAGCACAGCCAGCCAGGACTGTGCCTCACCCCCAAAGCTTCAAGGTGGGACCTCTTCTAGGACAGGATCTCTGATGTCGAACCAATTGCATGTTATCCAGGCCCACTGAATGGTGAAGGCTTCCCCCACTGTACAGTAGATCAGTGGTGCATTTTCTCTTATGACTGGTCCTGCTGGCTCAGAGGCATTATCTTTCTGTGCATCTCCACGTGCTACAGGGCACGGTTTGGGATGTTCCTGTAATCTCTTCCACTCAGTTCCATTAATGTTTTATTCCGGCCATTCCCAGTGGCTTTGTTATCTCTCACCGCTTAAACACGCAGAAAGGCAAGGCAACATCAGTCCTGCCACATCCCGATAAATAAAATAAAATAAAATAAAAGCTAAGCTGTTCCTCTCCCCTTCCCCCCACTAAAAGCATTCTTGGGTTTGTGACCCCTGAGTAATGGCTGTGGAATGCACGACATCCTACAGCACAAGAGGCATCTGGCTCTGTGAATCTTCTCAGCATGTTAAAAATACACAGATAATGAGTCTGTAAATAGATTAGATCAAGACAAGTCAAATGTCAGTGGTAATCCATTTTCAAGTGTAGAACCAGAGACCACTTCCTCCTGCAGGATTAAAGCACAGGTCCCCATGTACCTTTCTCGCCTGCAGCCAAAAAACGTTCCTTTCCCCAGCCAGGTTCTCACAAAACACATAACCATCAAAAATGCAGTATCTTCCCTCTGCCTTGCTGCCCCCGCCCTCTCACAGCCCTTTGAATTTGTGTCCGTCTGCTGTTTGGGGCGAGGGTGGGAACTCAGTGAAAATTCAGTCTTGCCTGCCGTTTTCTATTGCAAAAAGGACTCTGGGGAATCGTATTTGCTGTTTTCTATGGCTCAGCAAGAGGGTGAGAGAGAGGAACTGTTCCAGGAGTTCCTATTACAAAGTGCTCTTTCACATACCCTCACTTTTATTTTTAAGGATGTGAAGATTGAAGAACCAGCAGCATTGAAAGGGGAAGTTTGCTGCACTGATGCTGAGATCAAACAAGTGTCAGACCCCCACTGTGACCCACCACATGAAATGACTTCCCTTTATGATCAGTCTTGAGAATACGGTGCTAGACCTGAATGGTAAACTGTACAGGTAGCTAACTGACTCAGCACTGGGAGGCTGTCAGAGCCAAATGCCTTTGCAGAGACCCACCAAATACTCATGCAGAGACATGTGCAAGCTCTCAGGCTGGCATCTGTCACTGAACTGAGCCCTGGGAACAAACGGATAGGGCTGGGAGCAGGTGTTTGGTGCTATGTTGCAAACAGCACGGGCCTCAGCTTGTTGCACACCTAATTCCAGAAGCATAAGCCACTTTGGTGAAGAGAGATGTACTTATTCCATGTGCTGGACAACCTGCTCCCTATGCCATGGTGCACAGGTGTGAAGGGACCTGACAGCTGCTTGGAGAATCATGTTCACTGCATAACATCTGCCCTGAGGTCTTGGCACAATCATTCCTACAAGATCAGCTCCACTCACAGCTGCATGAAGAGTGCTGGTGTAGGCAGGACTCCAGTCAGCAGTGGGATTTACATCCTCTACAAGGCCTGGTCTTGGAGTCACCCTGGTATTCACTAAATTTCGGTGGGCAAAACTGTCCTGTTGACACCCCCTTGCATGCATCCATGCCTCATACTGACCCCAGCTCCCTGGGAACAGTGCAGGTGTCCTGTATGGCAGCTTTCCCATAGCTTGGCACTCATCCCTACACGCAATGCATCATGTTTTTTGCCTGAGACATGCATAACTATAATGCACTATCACAAGCAGCAAAGCGTGGAAGCGATCTGGGGAAATGCGGTGACAACTGAAACAGCGGTGGTAACGTTTTCTACTGCTGATAGGTCTCATCAACTGGCAGCTCTTACCTGTGGCTGGGCTGCAAATACTAGGTGGACTGTGTCTAAACTAAGACTTCTGCCATTGCCATGATGGATTAGAGCTGAAAGCAAGAGTGGGAAATCTTTGTTTAAAAGTCCATAGTATGTCAGGCTATGGTAGAGACAGTATGACCCAAAGCACTGAGCAAGAGCCCACTGGTCTGCTGTGTGAGTCATGTCATCACTACATGCCTTTCCAACTGCCCTTTCTAGATGGACTTTAAGCTCACTAAGGCAGGTGCCTTGACCAGTGGGTGCCAGCTCTTTTGCCAGGTGTGCTGCTAGCCCCTCGCCCGCCCGTGTGCCACTCCAGTCCTCTTCTCTGCCTGATCTGCTGCTGAGCTGTCTGTCGCCCCCTTCATCTGTCCCATGCCACTTGCTGCAGGTTGGCCACCCTAGCCTTGGAAGATGTGTATTTCTAAAATACCAGTGACAAGGGGACTCCCATTTTGCTTGCAGGTACAATAGCTGTAACACATGATGCTGTTAGAGAGCAATGATAAAATAGGTTTGACCCTGATTAAAGGACACCATTGTTTGCCACAAGTTTTCCCTGTATGTCACGAAGCTGTAGACAAGCTCATAATCCAGACCAGTTCTACAATGAATGAATGAATAAGCCCCTGCTGAGAAGTGCCTCTGTTATGGTCCTGAAACCTCACTGGATATTAAATGAGCACCGGGGTGATCTCTGTTGTATAGCGGTTTGCTCTTAGCCCTAATTACCACTTTGTAGGGGAAATCCCAGCTGGACATAGGGACATAAGCAAGATTTATTAATGCAATTAAGTGAATTATTCCTCCAGCAGAGAGCCCTTTAAAGGCACAGAGAACAGAGAAGACAATGGTAAGCAAAAGCTTGAGATGTTGATACCTATCATGTAGGTTGTATTTCCTTTTTATCGGGTATGCAATGAGTTTCAATCCACCCTCTGGACCAGGATGTGATGATAAGCAACTGGAATTCAATTTTCTGCTGAGCTATAAACATTTGATCTGTTTTCTCTTCAGGGTAACATACTGGAAAGTCATCTGTCAAGTTAGCAATCCTGAGTGCAGCGTATCAAGACAGCTCAATTCCTTTTGGGGTGAGGTGATGTATCGTTACTAACCTATTCTCCGGGTTACATGGTGTTGGCTTGGTATGGTATGTTATGTGTTTGGGTACCAAAGCAAGCAATCCCCTAGGTGGATCATGTAAAGGTTTCCCATGTTATGGTGGCAGAGATGACCACAGAGATAAAGGTTACTTAACTTGACCAAATAAAGGTACAGCTGTTACTGTGCCCATTCTGAGGTCTTTATCCAGTCAGGCCACATCCAGGAGTATTTTCTGTGGACAAGGGAGATGTACTACTCCACCAAATGGTGTTCTTCCATAAGATATTCTGCATATATGGGATGGTTACAAAACAGCCTGGGGAGAGCTCACAGCATCCCCCTTAGTTTTCTCTGTGACCCTCCTCTCTAGTAATAATAGCAATTTATGCTGAGCTGTGAAAGCACTTACATTCACCGTCCATGTAACAAGCAAGGCCTCCCTTGCTTGAAGCAAGAACCAAACCCTCCCGCTGGAGCAGGCAGCCCTAGGCTGCAGGATAGCTTTCAATATTCAACACTTGGTGAGCGCTCCAGTTCCTCTAGGACACTGTAATGAACATCTTAACAGTATCCTGCTGCTTTGCTTTACTCCTGTGTATTTTGCATGATTTAAAGGTAAAAAGGCACAAGTTACGGCTACTGGGGGGGGCGGTATAAGCAGGTCATTCAATGAGCAACATAATTGTTTGTGACCTCTCAGTCTGGGGGTTCAGCTTTGATCAGACGGAGGGCTAGATTGACAAAAGAGTCAGCACTACAGCACTTGCTGTTGTAATGCCTAACTTGTAGAGAGGCCAACGTGCTGAGCTGAGGTGCACTTAAGTTAGCAGGGAAGGCCATGTAGAGGAGAAAGAATTGAGCTTCTCCTTCCAGTTGGGATTCACAGACATGAAGGCTGTATCAGGGAGTCAGGCACGAAAACCAGCCATCCCAAAGCACAAGATATGGGAGCAAAAGTCAGGATCCCAGGGCTGGAAGGGACGTCCAGGGCCTGCTATTGAAGGGCATTTATACACATATCTTTGTCTGCTCCGATAAGTCAGAAATCCTGCGCATTGGAGCAGAGTCAACTAACCAGCTCTGCGGAGCATGCGAGCTGACGTGCCTGGCACTGCACTGCATCATTTGTATAAATGGCAAAATGTGTATCAGCATGCAGAAAATGATGACAGTGCACTTTTGAATTAAAACACCTTTGATATGTTTTAGTTCAAAAGCGCACCGCCGCCATTTTCTCAGTGGTGTGCATTTTGTCGTTCACGCACATGTATGTGCCGCAGCGCTGGGCATTTTTAAAAGTGCTTGGCAGTGCGGCGCATGCATGTGTACAGATGCCAGAAGTGGCAGGGGTGGGGACCCCTTTTATCTACTAGTCCAGTGGGATGTAGGAGATCTAGCTTCAAATCCCAGCTTTGCCTGATCCCCCATTTCAAGACAGTGGTCTCAACACCAGGCTATCAGGGATGCTGGGTCAGGGTGGAGAGGAAAGTGGGGTTTGATTTTCTGCAGGAGTAGTTCCCCTTTGCATGAAACAGTGACCCCCTGGACCCAGCAAGAGAAAATAACTGTGGTGTGATGGTTACGGCGCTTGTCTACGTGCAAGGAGACCTGGGCTCTATTTCCTGCTCTGATGGCAAACAATACGAACGAAATTACCCCAACATTCATTTGTAAATCTAGTTCTTTCTTTTATCAAAGCTGAACCCCAGCTCGGAGGTCTGTGATGATGTTGTTCAAAAAATGACCTGCTTTTACTGAATCAAGATCTTCCTGCCATGTGAGTGCCCCAACCCCCAGGCGACCTCATCTCAGTCCAGCGGTCATAGCATGCAACCTTCCTAGAAACAGGTTGTGCCAAGGAGATGTAACCCTCGAGCTCAGGACGTCGGCACAGGGGGTGGCTGCAACAAGTCTTGGAAGATGCCCCGACCTGGGTCCACATCCCTTGGTTTGGTTCACGGGCTGTTCCAGTCCACGCGCTCCAGCTGTGACACCTCCACAACCTGCCTCCTCCACTGATGCTTTCTTTCTGGCCCTTTCCTTACCTTGAGTGACCCCAACCTTATTTTCCAAACAATAATAGCACAGTAATAGCTGTATCTTTCCAACCTCCCCACGTTTTACTTTCAGAACCAAATTCAGGCACTTGGTTCCTGCTTCCCTGGGCTAATTGTTATTTCCAGAGGCAACCCCAGTGGATTTCCACAGCAACCATCCGAACCACTCCCAAACAAGGACATTTGTGAATTAGGTCAAACGTTATGTGTGTTCACACCCCAGCGGGCAACATTTTCTAAGACGCTGGAAGCCATTTAACTCCCAAAGAAGGTGGGAAAGGATCTATAATGGTAAAATGCTGTGGCATAAACAGACACGTAACAGGAAGGGAAATAACCCAAATGAAATCAAATGAGCTCTCAGACTCCATTTGTATCAAGTTTGTGTCACCTGTAGCCAAAGAGTTTTATCATCTATTGACACTTTTTAAAGGTAAAGAGAGGGGAGAAAATGCCATTATGCAATGCCAAACCATCCTGTCGCTATATTATTCTTGCCTCTGGTATTGCCCCCGTAATCCAGAATTGTTGCTATTCAAAAGCAGTGCACCCAGAATTAAATTAGCTGCATCTATCGATCCTGGCACAGGTGCTGTCAGGAGCAGAGTTCCTGTCTACAATTATCCTCCAGTCCAGGAAATAACCTCTGTGCTCAGGGCCACTGATGGGTTTGGTCGGTGTACTCTCGTGTAGGGCATAGCAGAGCTTGAATGTCCTCTCCAAAAACCTCCCTATCCATCTATTTGTTCTTGTTCCTGGCTGAGCGGTGTTATGCACAGAAACTGGCCACACTTGCTGTCTCCATGGAATGCAATAGTGAAAACTTCTCCAGGCAGCTGGTCCTGAAGCACCAGGTACTTTTACTGTTAGTGTGGTGTTGACAGCCAAGGAATTCACTTTTAAACAATAATTCATGTGCGTGGAGGAGAGTTATTTTTCCCAGATGTTTTTTTCAAATTAAATCCAACACCTCCAGCACCAGCCCCACAGCAAGTCATTAGCAAAGCAGATCCACTGCAACCGCTGTGAAGTAGCAGAATGCTGTCTTTGGACACCAGTTGTTTGCAGCTCACTGCTCCTGGTTTGTGGACTCGGGCCTAAACCGAGGAGGGAATTTCAACCTCCTCACCCTAACCCCCCGTGCACAAAACTGCAACTTTTGCAAGTGGATTGCCATGCCTTTGAGTGATTTCAGAATCCTTCCCCGGCCATGGGCAGGTTGCAACCCGGCATGCCAGAAGCCTGTAGCATCCCCTATGCCAGACCGGGGCTCGCTGCTGTCTGCAACCTGCACAGAAGCTCCTGGTCGCACAATGTTTCCTCCAGGCCAATATATTTGGAAGATGAGCTCTAGCTTCCCTATTTGACTGCACGACCCCTCCTATGGAGATACTTCTAAGTAGGGCTAATATGGGGCCAGCGTGAAAGTGCAATGCAAGGCAGTAGATTGGATTAGGGAGAGCTGGGTTTTATCTCTGGCTGGGCCGCTGGCCTGCCGGGTGGCCGTAAGCTAATCCATGTGACTAGCTAGTCCATCTGACTCAATTTCCCCACCTGTAAAGTGGAGGGTAATTCTTTGAGTCGCCACATGAAAAGCACCCAGTTGGAGCTGAGGGATGTTATTAAAAGTTCAGAGGAGAGGACGTTGCCCCAAGCAGCATTCCTGCAGGGACCATATATTTCTAATGAAGCCATTTCAAGCATCAAATGAACATTCAAGACATTTTAGCTGAGCACAGCCTTTAAGAAGAAAATCTCCCTTGAGACAATAGGAAGCCAGGAGCCATTCTGGTGATAAGGAAGGTCGTGCATTCCTGCCTCTTGGGTTGCTGATTGCTGGAGCCTCCTAGCACAGGAATGCAGGTGAGAACGAGAGCCCAGCACACATCTGTACCCTCCTCGGACCCGCTCCTTTGATCTCTCTATCTTCTGATGTAATTGCAATGTCTCAGCCAGCACTTGCTATGCCCCTGCCTTCTGCTTTCTTCTGGCCTGACAGATCCCTGAGGGCCTGCATGTCCTTTCTCAGAGTCTGTCCTGGACCGTGTCTACATACAAATTTGCTTTGGCTTCTTTAAACCCCCCAGAGAGATCTTCAAAGCCACAATTGATCCAGATTAACTATAGGCATCAACTTGAAACTATAGGTGTAGCAGATGCATTTACTTACATCAGCCCTTGTATGGCCACTCTAAAGACCTGCAAGATAGAAGAGGGCAGGGATTTATAACACAGGGCTTATTCCATGATGACTGGCCATGCCCACACTAATCCCATGTGGATGAAAGCTATCCTGCCTTCCCTTCCCATTGAGTCAGAACGTGCATGCAGACAGCTACCGGAGCTGGTACCTGCAAATCCCCACCCCTTCCTACCTAGAAGAAATAATTCCTGTCTGTGCCCGGTTTGTAGAGGAAAGGATGCCAGCTCAAATAAATCCTGTGTGATAAATGAGTGATATTTCCCCCTGAAAGTTGGGTAGCATGTGACAGATGATAGTCATGTCGCTCAGTGCATTACTGGAAGGCACTTAGATGCAATGCGAGTGAAGGCAGAGTGTGAGTCTGAATGCTTGACAAGATCAATGGTGAGAACTTCCCATGGCCCATAGGCAGAAACTTCTTCCTGCCACAGATACCCACATGCACTATTGCCCTTGTTCTTTTCTTTTACATGGTGGGGGAGGCTGGAGGAGACGCTGTGTGTTCTTGTAACCCGCGTGCCCAGAGTCAGTTTAGCTTCCAGCAGCCAGTGCAATACATTACTGTGCCTTCGGAGGGCTAGTCAGAACAGCAAGCTCACATGGCAGTGTGAAATAGCCTCTGCAAGAAATTTGGTTGGATACAAATAAAGAAAGTCTTAATTGTGTCACAGAACAGTCTCCCAGTCATCCATCTTTCTATTAAACTTGTGAATTTTAACTACTCAGCCTTGTTGGAGCGGGGGAGAGGGGTTCCCCTCCATTTTTCTTCTTTTAAGCTTCTATTTATATTCTCTCAGTTGTCTCTGCCAGAAGATCTCATGTGGATACATTAGGCCTTTTCAAAAGGAAAGTTGGATTACAGTGATTTTTCTCCCCGTAGGACACAACAGCCTCATCCCTCATAACAGAGCGCTACACTATAACTTCATAATAGACATAGTGAAGCTGGCCTATTTAAATGGCATACTTAATGATGCCGGGGAAGGCAGGGAAAATATAGTTCCTCTGTTCTGCGTGGAAAATGGAAGCTACTATTTTGTTGTTTAGCAAGGCTGGCTTTTTTACCCAGAATTAAATACTAATGCAGCAAGGAGCAAAAAATACATGATTTGGCTATCACAAATGAGATGCTTTGCTCCAGAAGTTATTTCCAGTCGGTGCTGACAGGTCCCGCAGTCCCATATTTATGGCAAACGTGGGGGCCATAAAGGAGACGTGGCTGCATAATTACGTTTTTTTTAACATGTGCTGGGATGAATTTTGTTGGATTTGTGCTTTTCTATATGGACCTTGGACTCCTTGTTTTCACTGAGGCAGAACTGACCTCAGAAGTGTGCTTTGGTTATTGACTTTGGCCGGGTCGACATGGTTTGTGTCTAAAGAAAAACCAAGGGCTGGAAAACCTTGTCTTTGGGGAGATGCCAGAATAAACATCCTTTTGTGAGCTCACAATTGACATCAGACCACAGTTTATGCAATATGTGAGCATGATGATGATGGAGAAGGATTGAAAAACAGCCCAATCAAAATGAAATTTGGGAAAATGTAATGTTTTCCCATTAGCTGATAAAATTACTTCTCTTTTGCCCAGCGTAAGGGTTTGAGTGGTGCTTAAAAATGTCTAGAGGATGCTCTGCGGATGTCAATTTTCTGTTCAGGGCCAGTCTTTACAGTTTAACTATGTCAGGTAGGATGTGAGATCTTAATGATATACTGGTACAACTATAAAATAGGGAACTTACATTTATATAAGTAGTTTCTTACTGGTGAAATTGCATCCACACCAAAGGGAGTAGTTAATTATATTGCTATAGTATAGTATACAACCTCTGTGTGCAGATAAGACCTGAAGGCCAGAGCCTATTCCACCTAGTAGGGATCTAAGTATGATCCTATTCTACCATATTCAAGTCCCTGAACAATGATTATGGGTCCTCGTGTCCCTCACTGCTTTTCTGTGACTCTCTCTTCAGGCCGAAACGGTGGCGTGTTACTGAAGATGCATTAATGGAGTTTCAGGGACTAAAACAGGGTGGAAAAAGATCTCACTTAGGGCATTTATACATGTGGGCCCACGTCCTTTCCCTCCCCGACCTGCAGGCTGGGTTGGACCCTAGCGAAGCTGCTTCACTCCCCCCTCCCCACCGTAGGGCTGTGCTGAGGCTGCCCCAAGCCCCTTTCCACCTGTGAGGCTGGGTTGGGGCCGGGCTGCCCTCCATCATTCCCCACCCCACACGGCTGCATGGGGTCCCACAGTGACCGCTCCAGGAGCTAGGTCAGGACCACTGGCCACCTGGCCAAAAAGGTTCCCCTGCTTCAGTAGAAAACCAGTAAAAGAGAGGAAGATCATAGCATCATAGAAAATGAGGGTTGGAAGGGGCCTCAGGAGGTCATCTAGTTCAACCCCCTGCTCAAAGCAGGACCAGCCCCAACTAGATCATCCCACCCAGGGCTTTGTGGAGCCGGGCCTTAAAAACCTCCAAGGATGGAGATTCCACCACCACTTTCGGTAACCCGTGCCAGTGCTTCACCACCCTCCTAGTGAGAGAGTTTTTCCTAATATCCCACCTAAACTTCCCTTGCTGCAACTCGAGCCCATTGCTCCTTGCTCTGTCACCACTGAGACCAGCCCAGCTCCATCATCCCTGTAACCCCCCTCGAGGGAGTTGAAGGCTGTTATTAAATCCCCCCTCAGTCTTCTCTTCTGCAGACTAAATAAGCCCAGGTCCCTCCATCTCTCCTCATTAGTCACGTCCCCCTGCTCCCTCGCCATTTTTGTAGCCCGCTGCTGGACTCTCTCCAATTTGTCCACATCCTTTCTGTAGTGGTGGGCCCAAAACTGGACACAGGACTCCAGATGTGGCCTCACCAGTGCTGAATAGAGGGGAAGAATCACTTCCCTCAATCAGCTGGCAATGCTCCTACCAACACAGCCCAGTATGCCTTCTTGGCAACAAGGGCACACTGTTGACTTATACTCAGCTTATTGTCCACTGTCACCCCCAGGGCCTTTTCTGCACAGCTGCTGCCCAGCCACTCAGCCCCCAGCCTGTCCCAGCGCATGGGGCTGTTGCGTCCAAAGTGCAGGACTTTGCACTTGTCCTTGTTGAACTTCATGAGATTTCTTTTGGCCCAATGCTCCAATTTGTCTAGGTCACACTGAATCCTAGCCCTCCCCTCCAGTGTATCTAGTGTATTCCTCCAGCTTAGTGTCATGCACAAACTTGCTGAGGGTGCAATCCATCCCATCCTCCAGATTGTTAATGAAGATATTGAACAAAAGTGGCCCCAGGACTAACCCCTGAGGCACTCCACTTGATACCGGCTGCCAGCTAGACATCGAGCCATTGACCCCTACCCATTGAACCTGATGATGCAGCCAATTTTCTATCCATCTTGCAGTCCATTCACCCAGCCCGTGCTTCCTTCGCCTGCTTGTGAGACTGTTGTGGGAAACCGCATCAAAAGCCTTGCTAATGTCAAGGTCCACCGCATGCGCCGGTCTCCCCACATCCACAGAGCCACGCATCTCATCACAGAAGGCCGTCAGGTTGGTCGGGCATGACTTTCCCTGGGTGAATCCATGCTGGCTGTTCCCGATTACTTCCAAGTGCCTAGAAATGGATTCCTCGAGGATCTGCTCCAAGATTTTTCCAGGGACTGAAGTGAGGCTGACTGGTCTGTAGTTCCCTAGATCCTCCTTCTTCCCTTTCTTAAAGATGGGCACTATATTTGTGCCCTTTCAATCATCCAGGACCTCCCCACATCGCACGGGGGGGTGGCCAGCAGCTCTGCAGTCACATCAGCCAACTCCCGGCATCATGGACTTGTACACATCCAGATTTTCAAAATAGTCCCTAACCTGTTCTTTCACCACCAAGGGTTGCTCACCTCCGCCCAAAACTGTGCTGCCCAGTGCCATAGTCCGGGAGCTGCCCGTGCCTGTGAAGACTGAGATGAAGAGGGCACTGAGCACTTCAGCCTTGTCTGCATCCTCTCTCACTCGGTCGCCTCCCCCATTCAGTAAAGGACCCGCACTTTCCCTGACCTTCCTCCTGTTGCTGACATACTTGTAGAGACCCTTCTTGTTACCCTTCCTGGCCCTTGCTAGCTGCAACTCCAGTTGCCTTCCTGACTTCCCTGCATGTCCGAGCAATACTCGTATACTCCTCCCGAGTTGTTTGTCCAAGCTTCCACTTCTTGTAAGCTTCCTTTTTTGTGTTTAAACTCATTGAACAGTTCTCTGCACAGCCAAGCTGGTCACCTGCAACATTTGCTATTTTTCCTGCAAATTGGGATGGTTTGTTCCTGTGCCCTCGGTAAGGTTGTTTTTTTTTAATACATCCAGCTGTTCTGGACTCCTTCCCCTTCAGACTGGGCTTCCCAGGGATCCTGCCCATCAGTTCCTTGCAGGAGTCAAAGTCTGCTTTTCTGAAATCCAGGGTCCTTACTTTGCTGCTGTGCATCCTTCCTTCCCTTAGGATCTTGAACTCGATCATCTTGTGGTCACTGCTGCCCAAATTGCCAGCCACTTATACATCCCCCACCAATTTCTTCCTCGTTTGTGAGCAGCAGGTCAAGAAAAGCACAACCCCTTGTTGATGGGCACATCTACACATCGCCCTATATCACTGCAGCGATGTGCTACGTCACCATAGTGCATCGCTACATGATGTAGGGATCAGGTGGGTCTACACGTGACCGGCAGCTACTTTGCCGTAGCAGTGCACCGCTATGGCAAAGTAGAGGCAAAAAATAACTGTGCGCCACATGCACAGTGCAATATGGACAGTTACTTTAGGACTTCCTTTTGATAGTACTAAAGCATGGCGCAGTAACGATGTCCCCGTAGGGCGATGCATCTCCAACGCTTGCACCAGGAAGTTGTCCCCAACACTCTCCAAAAACTTCCTGCACGGCCTGCGCACTGCTGTCTTGCCTTCCCAGCACATGTCAAGGCGATTGAAGTCCCCTATGAGAACCAGGGCCTGTGATTTGGAAACTTCCTGCTAGTTGTCTGAAGAAAACTTCATCCACCTCATCCTCCTGGTCTGGCGGTCTATAGCAGACCCCACCACGGCATCCCCCTGGTCACTCTCCTCTCTAACGTTAACTCAGAGACTTTCAACAGGCCTATCTCCGTTTCAGACGAGAGCTGGGAGCAATCGTACGGCTCTTTTCCATCCTCCTCCTCAACCCTGCCTGTCCTTCCTGAACAGTTTGTACCCATCCACGACATCGTGAGACTGGAGTAGGGTCCCCAGAATGACCAGACGTGGAAACCCAGCGCCCTGTCCGTGTTTCACACGCCTGCCAGAAGGAGGCGCTCTCTGCAGGGGTCGGAGACAAGGATCTATACGCATCTCGCAAGCAGTGGCTTGGACCAGACTGCCAAGAAAGCATGTGTGAAAGCATGGGAGGGCAAAAAAAGCTGGTCAAGAGGATATCTATCTAGCCCCGTTGCCCTTGGAGGGTCATTACTAATTCCCACTCCTGCCTCTCTCCCATCCCCCAACCGTGGTGTGTAACCTCGGAGGGAATGCGAAGCATCGCTGGAATGCATAAAAGGCCGAGACTGCGGTGGGCAGGAAAACAGCTCTGGTTTTTGTTCGTGTTAGGCTTTGCATTGGTGCAAGTCAGAAATTGCAGCATGGAACCGGCTGGCATTGCACCGGGGTCAGCATGGCGGAAGGGAGAGAAGTTTCTGAGCCCTGGTCTCCCACGGGCGTTTCTCAGGCTGGCCGTAAGATCTCAAAGGGGGCAGCATGGCCATGAAACCTTGCAGAGACCCAGGGTTCATTCTCATTGCCCTTCCATAGGGCCTTTCTTTCTGATGAAGAGCTGGCTATCTCCCACCTCCGAACATTGCTGACCCCGAACACTGCTCCCTCTGGCACCTCTCCCGTAGACTTGGCCCTCGCAGACACCCACTCGCTTCCTGGAACAAGAGCAGCGTCTAGTCAGGGAAATGCTGGTTGTCTCTGGGGAAACTACTTTGATTGCAGCTCATGCTCCCGAATGAGACGTCTCGGATGCTTCACTCTGTTATCCAGCAAGCCACGTGTCACTGGCATTTACTGAAACTTGCTCTACAAAAAACTGAGCCCTGAAGGGCCTGGATGGCTTTGGGTTTGCTCCAAAGAGTTTTTCACTATATGATTCTGGGCAACGTCAGGATTGGCTGGAGGAGCGATGTCAAGGCCTTGTAGTATATACCGGCATGCCCCCTGTTCAGTTCCCCACGGTTAAATGTTCGTGTGACATAAACATCATCGCTGCCATTGGGAAAATCAGGTGAGAGATAGCAGGACTGAGTGAATCCGATGAGACAACAGCAACCCTCCCCTTTGGAAAGCAGTCCTTCCACCGCAGGGTTGGCACCCGTGGGGAGAGGGTAGGAGGGAGGGTTACCTGGAGAAACCCGGTGTTGGGGCCACCTGTGTTGGACCCAGTTTCCACGAGGATGCAGACAATGTAGTCTTTGTTCCCGAGGACCTGATGTGGGGGCAAACCCAGGGGAAATGATCAAGGGGGGTCTGTAGCGGTGTTATTGGTGTCCAAGAGGCCAGAACGAGCTCCAGACTCTAGGACACGGCGTTTAGTTTCTGAGGGCGTTTTTACACCCGCTCCGAGAGCCGCTCTAATTAAAGCGCCATAGCGTCTCGTGTACCAGCGTCCCTGCACTTCCAACGGGTGCGGGTGCTTTAATTAAAGGCCGTCGAACGAGCTTTAGTTAAAGCGCCCCTGCCATCATTTTAAAGTGCAGGGCTACTGATGCATGAGCTGCGGAGACTGCCGGAGGCTTGCTAATTAGCACGCTCCAGCAGACTCGATTCGTTGAGTCTGCTCCAGTGTGCTGTAATTACAGCCGCCCTGCATGTCTCCAGGCACCCTGAGAGTCCTGGTTTAGCCACTCTCCCAAGCAGCAACTTTACTTTGATGGTAAAAAGGAGAGGTTACTTTAAAAAAAAAAAATACTGTACCCTCTATGGCCAGAAATGATCATCTCTAATTTTTGATCAACCTCAGATCTTCCACGAAGAGATGATTTTACACCTTCCTCAACCACAGCTGTGAGGGAGGATGTTGCACCCTAACCTACTAGTGTAAAAATACACACAGTAATATTGAACAGTGCAAAGACCTGCTAGGAGGGTCTGAATACAAGTAGTATCGGGAAGCTGGCTCCTTTACCACTCCCTTTCACAGAGACACAAGCCACCTCCTGCCCCGCACAAACACACATGTTGTATATTTTGCACAAGTCTTCTTTGCTCAAGATTTTAATGGGGGCAATTAAATTTGGGGCTGATGGAACGCATCTCAGGCCGTGATGATCTAAGAAACGTATGCTATTGACACACGGTGAGGCTTTCCAGCCTGAGTCAGCGCACGGCATAAAAAGTCTACACTGAGCACTACAGGACCAGGAAAAAAATGTTCGGCACAAAGAAGGGAATATGAAAATGTTGAAAGAGCCAGATTAGTTTACCTCGGAGGGAACCTTAAGAGAACTGTGTGCATGAGGTTTAGGAAAATAAGAAGGATAGATGGTTCCCCACTTGAAGTCTTTGAAGGAAAGAGAAAAGCCGTGTTAGGCTGAGGCCTGGCAGAAGGCAGGGTAGAGGTGCACCCTGTAGACCGACTGATGGATGCAACACAACAGCTACGTTCTTGTAGTGAAAGTAAGATATTTTAAGGTATAATGGTCAGGGCATATATTAGCCTAACTAATTCCCTGCCATTGCAAAAAAACCTTTCTCTCCCGCGCTTTTCACCTGGCACAGTTTAGGGTAGGTTTTTCTGGGCAGCAGGTTGAGGGGGCGGGGAAGATTTGACTTTTTTAAAGTAAAAAACTACTGCTGCTCCTGTCTAATTCTTCCCCTGTAGGAGTCTCTGTGGCTGTGGTACAGGAGCGGAGTCAGAGCAGGTGATATTGCAGATCCCTTTGACAAATGGTGAGCTAGAAGACCCCTTCCAGCCACTGCATCCTTAATTAGGAGTAATTAAAATAACCTGTGCAAAGAATAATGCCACCTGTGAGCATGGATGCACCCCCCCACCTTCAGTCAACCCCATGGGAGCAGCAGTCCGGACTTTTTTTAAGTCCCTAAAGTAGGTAGGTATCCTCCTACTCTTCTTTTCCATGCTCAGCAGCATCTCCTCTTCCCTACCCTGCATGTCGCTGCTGGTGTCCCCGGCTGCCTTGGGACAGCTGCAGAACCGCTTCTGCCCTGCTCTAGACACGCTCTGCAGGGAGCTGGGCACAGCTAGGGACAGTGGCAGCAGGCGGGTTTCTCCTCTCTGCCCCACCCCCCTGGTGGTCCTTGCAGCCCAGGAGCAGGCTCAGGGAGGGAGAGCATGTCTGTTGCTGCCAGTGAGTTGGGCAGGAGCGGCTCAGGAGCCTCGTCCCCAACTCCACCCTGGGGAACAGCAATGGAGAGATGCCGTGCAGTGCTGCCCAGTGACACCAATGGAGGAAATAGGAGGGGAGGAGACCTGGGGGGAGCAGGGGACATGCTGCTGAGCATGGAGCGGGAAGCGAGCAGGGGGCTGGGTGTGGGAGGGAAGACATTTACCCTATTGAGGGCCTTAAAAAATAGCCCCTGCTTGGTGGTCCTGTGGGATGGTCTGCCCTCTCTGATGGAGGAAGGAAGTGGCAGGGGTGCGGCCACCCCTGCAGCCTTCATCGCTGCTCCCACACCCCCCTTAGGACAATCCTGGCTCCACCCCTGCCTGTGAGGCTTTGCAGATTGTAGAGTATTGTCTCCAAGGAAGTGGTGGAAGCCCCATCACGTCCATCCTTTGAAAGCATCCTGGAGAAAGCATTAAAGAATAGGCCACAGAGAACAGCTCTGTGCTAACGTGGACAGAGGTAAAATGATCTCAAAAGTCCCTTTCATCCCCAACATCCCGGGCCAAATTTGACCTTTGGGTCAGTACAAAGCAACAGTACTTCCTCTCAAGCCTCGTGGAGCCATGATAGGAGGATTTTCTCCACTGCTCATTGAAGGCTATGAGAAATTTGCTAACTTCAGCTAGCTTTGAATCAGGCCCTACACGAGGGCAGGAGCAAGTCCAAAGCCAGCTGAAGGAAAGACAGTCAGTCACAACAAAGACTTGGACAAACATTAGACATTGAGAACTGCGCCGGTGCCAGAAGGGGATGCATAGGTAAATGTAAAAGCAATAGCAGTAATGAGTGAGCATAGATCTCTTTGTCAATATTTGCGCAGCCTCTTGAAAAAACAGAACTGAACATAGCTCTGGGATAACCAAAAGAGAGGTGATCTCACTTCATTGCAGTTTCAGAGCAAACGAGGCTGTTTAACGAGTCACTTAAAGTGTGACTGGAGGTGTTTTAAACTTAAAATTTACCCTTGGGAAGACCCCTCTTTGCGCCCTTTAGTTTTTATGAACAATATTTCTGCAAAAGACATGTTCTAAAGATAAGAGCAAAAAAAAAGTACAGGGCATCAAAATACATTATAGCCTTCTAGGACCTAAATTTCTGTCTTTTTCCACTGCTGTGGGGTTTCCATGACCCAGGGTATCGAGTCCTGTCAAACTATGAGAAGTGTTATTTTAGGCAACAGTGTTTGAAATGAATGGCATAGGATTTCATTAGTACTAGTGATGATATGCTTATGAGAATAGAGATTGATCTCATACTAATAAGGTATTGTCCGAAAATATGCTGTACTGTTCTGCTTTGAGGGGTAGTTTATCGGCTACTAACTAAAAACTGGGTTCTGAGTTTTATGGGGCACTAGAGAGCAAAGTATTTCTCTTGCAAATTCTTCATCTAAGAGCACGTCCACGTGTGTTTAAGGCACATACGTCCTGCTGCAGAAGCAAGGGGAAAGACTGGAAGAACGAGTATCCTCCTGACCATTCTTGCGTTTCCAATTATTCCTTAGTCCCTCGCTAATTCATCTCAATTGTTATGGGTCAGGTCAGGGAGCTTTGGGATCCAGAGAGTTTGACTGCAGTCCTGATGGCAAGGAAAGGGGGACACCAGGCTGCCTGAGTCTTGGGCTTTCAAACATACCTGGGAATAACTTTAAGCATAGATTGCGGCCACTGATTTGGGTAGGAGCACATGCTTGAGCGTTTGTAGGATCAGTGCCTATTTCAGTAGATTTTGGTAGCGAGAGCAAGGATGCTTTCGGAAGGAACAATAGGAAAAAAGTTTGCGGATACCCTGAAAAAATAAAGGCAGGAAAAATCTGTTCAGTATCTCAGCAGTTTTCCTGAAATAATCCTGAATAGCTTTGTAGGGTGTTTGTGCCCAAAAGCTTGCAATCGAAGACTTTTTTCTTTTTTTTTTTTTTTTTTGCAAAAATTTTCCTGGTCTAATAAAAAAAAATCACCTCTACCACGAGTCCTGACTGAGTAACTCTGAGACACTTCTCTGTCATGGCTGTTGGCTTTCGTGCCATGTGATGGGAGGACTTCCCAAACTCGGGCCTTTTTCTCAGCTGGTGGGATTTTTAAGTGGCTTTCCCCATCTCCCTGAGGTCAGACTGCCCCTCCCTAGCCTAAAGACCTACTCTGAGAGGAAATTTGGGTGGGCAGAGTTTGAAGAAAACTTCCTGGCTGTTCGACTGCAAGTGGCTGGGCAGCTGTGACAAATCAATTTGGGGAAATAATTTCCACTTCAAAAAATCCTGTGTTGTGTTTGTTCTGGGTTAATATTCCAGTGCAGCCTTGAGCTCAGGTTAGAAACAACTGCACAACAGCCTAGTAGAAAGCGCCTCCGAGCAGCTTGAGGGCTGGCCTCTGCCCCCAGTACAAGAGCAGGCTTCCTAGTTTGTGTGTGTTGAACTTTTGAGCCTCCCAGAAATGTTCAGCCCACCTCACTGGCCTCGCACAGAAGCTAAGCTAAAAAAAATTAAAATCTCAGGCCACCTTCCAGGTCCATTTGGTGCAGGAGAGCGAAGGAGCCAATTAAGTCTGCTTATATCTCTGCCGAGCTTTATGTCAGTTCACGTGGTGCTTAGGGCGGCTGTATCAGGAGCGTTGCAGGGTGGGACAGGAGCCAGTCCTGTGCTTGTTGGGCCACTCCTGGACCTACTGCACAGATAAAGGCAGTGTCTTCCCTAGTTGTGCTGTGAGCTTTTGTCCACATTTTCCAAATAAAGAACCAGGTGCACAGGTCTCACCTACGCACCCCAAAGCTTCCTTTGACTTCATGGCCAGAGTCACAACTGAGCTTGAGGTGAAAGGACCAGGACTCTGGATAAATGGATCTTGTTCCCCATCCGGCCACAGGCCTTCTACTGGCACGTGGATGCATGACGACGAATTAGGTTTTGTGAAGCACCGTGGGTTTCTGAACGGGAGGAGACTCACCTGTCCAGCACCCTCAGGAAAGGGAGAAAGTTTCAAGGGCTGGGCTCCTGTTCTCACAATGAAGTGGCCAGGCTTTAAAAGGTGCTGCACCCGTTGGAAGATCAGGCCATTACTGCTGCAGCGGGATCGGCTGGGTGCTGAGTGCAAGAGCCGCCTGTCCTGAGAGCAGGATGAGGATGAGGATGATGCACACGCAGCGTATCTGTGAATATAGGATCGTCGATGCTTGTCCGCATCTCTCAGGAACAGGGTTGGTTCCTGCGCAATCTGCTGGGCACAGTGAGGTGCTGTAAAGAATTGATTTTGATTCCTGCTGCTTTATCTTTCAGATCTCAAATACAGCAAATCCATTTTTGCTGCAGAGCTGCCTCGCTGCTTCTGTCTCCGCCGTCCATCTCGTTCTGCAGCCTGCCGCTGTTTCAGAACTGGCAGGAATGGGGCATTTTGTCTCCTCTCTTGAGGTCTGACCCTCATCCCAAACACCAAGGCTGTATTAACTCTGACAACACCGGATATCATGGGCGACTGGTGTCACCTGAGTTGGGGGGGCATGTGCCCCCTTAGCAGCCAGTCAGCGACCGGGGGCTACCCCGCCACAAATCTTGCCGACTGGGAAGTGTGAGCTGAGCTCCCAGAAGTGCCAGCAGTGTTTCACCTGGCGCCCCCACTCCTCAGCTGGTGCTCGCAGGGGAGGCCCCGGCGCTCTTGCCTGCCCATCGCCTAAGTGGGGAGGGCTGCCTGTCAGGGGGTGCACCAGCACTCCCAGGGGGTGCACGTGCACCCCATGCACTGTCTATGCATTGCTACTGCTGGATATTCTTGTTTGTCATGCATCCAGTGCCTTTTGGGCCATGTCTATGCTCCTGCAAGTGCCACTGAGAAACACCCCACGTGCCTCTTGCCCAGCCAGCTAACCTAAAGCAGGCAGGAGCCCGCGGTCCAGCGGCAACCCCTCAGGCTTCTCCCAGAAACAGAGGTGCGGAGGACAGTGCCACCTATCCTGCTCATCTCCGTTTCGGGGAGGAGCGTTGGGGCCTGGACCAAGGGGGCTGCAGCCTAGCTGGGTGCTCCTGCTTGCCTTATGGCTGCGCACCAGCCCCGGGGAGCATTCCCACCTGGCCTCTGCAAGGGCAGCGCCTGTCTCGCAGCCTCCCACGACACCGGGCTGAGACCCCCTGTCCTCAGCACAGGAACCGTGGCGGGAGGCTCTGCCTTGCACCCAGGGAAGTGACTTGCCTGTCGGATCGCTGCCGATTTCAGTAGATTTTGGTAGTGAGAACTGGAAGGCAACCACTAGGACAAAGTTTGCGGCCCCTCCGCTAAATTAGAGGCCGGGCCCAGCCGCTCCGGTGCACAACAGCAGTCGGGACAGTCAAGGGC
>NW_017728951.1:17524266-17527081 GCF_001723895.1 Crocodylus porosus
GTGCACCTGCGGGGCCGCGTGTCGGGTCGGCACGGAGGGCACCGGTGCCCCCTCGCAGCCGGCTCGCGGGGGGCAGAGTTTCCGGCTGCGCGGCGCCCGGCGCTGGATGGACCCAGCCTGAGAAAAGCAGCCCTTCCCCGGGCGAAGCGCCCGCTGCGCCGCGGAGAGCGGGCGCTCGCCTGGGTCCGCGCCTGCAGGCGAGCTGCGTCCAGCCCCCGCGAGGGCAGCGTTTCGTGGGGCGGGGAAAACAGGTGGCAGGTCCCCCGCCCCTGGGCTTTGCGGCCCCCCTAGAGCCTGAGCCCGTCCCTGGGTCCCACCCGCGGGAGGAGGACCTGGCGCTTCCCCCTCTCGGGAGGGACGTCGTACCCCTTCGGCGCAGCAGTGGGACTTGTTCTGGGCGCCGTGTCCCCTCGGGATAGTTTAACGAGCGAGTCGGGGGAAATCAGCAGCGCCGTGCTGCCCGCCGTTTGGTTTCGTTCGGCTTCATCGCTATGACGGCAGCGGAGCCAGGCTGCGGTGAGTATTGCCCGTCTCCAGCGAGGTGCGATGGGTCTGTGTGTGGGGGGGACACAAGCCGGGAAATGTCGCGTTGAACGGCCACGAAGCGTCCGCTACGCGCCGCGTGAACGCAGCGTCCCGTCGGTGTCACCCGGGTGCGATTGCGCGGGTTGCGTGCTTGCTGAGCGGCGTTACGAAGGGGGCCGGTTCCACAAGACGGTTGCTACCAGCGGGTTTTTTTAACCGGGTGCTGGGCTCGCAGACTGCATTTCACGCGAATGCTCGATACGACATCGGCGCAGCCCAAAACTGACATCAGAGGTGACGCGGTTGTATAGAAGTGCAGTTCGAATCCCAGCGTCGGGGCAACAGAGCCATTAAAATTCAGCGATGTTTTACGTAGCACTTCAAAAAAATATATATGCGTGCAGCTGCGTCAAAGCGGTGGGGACGCGTCGAATAGCGAGTGCGACTTAAACCGGAGCCTTGGCGGCGCTTTTTGCACGAGTGTTACTAATGTTCACCTTTGGGAGCCGGCGTGCGACCATGCCGGTAGTGAACCTGCGGCAGAGGGGTTTGTTACCGCTCGTTTAGCAGGTGGACGATCAGTGCAGCCCCCCGTCCTCGGGGGCTGGTTACACTCCCCGGGTTATTTGGAGCGGGCTGGGAGAGGCGGGGGGAGAGCTGGGGATAAACCTCTGAGAAGCAAGAGAGAAAGTTGAAGCGGGCTGAGCTGGTAATGAAATGGGTTTGGGGCAAATCCTTTTAATCGGGAATAGCTGGCTTAGGCGCAGGCCTCTCCTGTGTGTTTGGTGCCCGCATTGGGGCGCTGCGGGGGTGTCCTGGATGCACATCTGGATGCCAGCGAGGAGTCCCGTGTCCTCCATAGCAGCAAGGCAGGGTTAACTCATGGGAGACGCTTTCGGAGTGGAGATGAAGCAGCTCCGCAAGCGCTTGTGAAACGTCAGCTTTTCACAAGCCCCGTGCGAGGAACCAAAACCTCTTTTTAAATCTGGAAGAGGGTCCTTTACACGCCAAGCTGCCGAATTCGTGTTTACACCCTGCGTGGGTTGGTATAAAATAGAGAGAGCCTACGGTAAGGACAAACCTGAGGGGGAAGAGGTCTTCCTGGCAGGTGAAGTCCTGCGATCGGCCACACGCGACCTCTGCGCAAAGCCCGGAGCAGCACCGGGATCAGCACTTCTCGGAGAGGGGTGAAATCGGAGGGCTGCCTTACCGGCCCCGCGATGCCCCTTGGGCCCCGCGCGCCTGAGGTCAGGGACTGGGGGTGCCAAGGCAGCCCAGCTTCTTCCTCAGAAACTCGGGAGCTCAAGACGTTGGAACTGGGTCTCGGCAGGAGCAGCCGGGCGGTTCCCTTTCTGCAGAGCCCGACTAAATTCAGAAGTGCCTCTTCTTGCTGTCTTCGGAGCGACTGCTGGAAAAATGTCTCCTGCCCATCTGGAGGCGGTGGGAGAAGCCGTTGCAGAGACTGTCGGAGCCAGCCCGTTTGGGATGCACAGGAGGGAGAATGCATGGGCAACAGGCAAGAGCTGCTCCAGAGGTGCAGGAGAAACATGGAGGGTGTTAAACAGTACTCGATCGAATGTGAGTCTGATTTCTGATCGCGTCTTTTGGAGATGGAGACTCCAAGTGCCCACTTCAACCTGTGGGTTTCAGGGGAGCCAGCAAGCTCGGCCTTTCTTTTTGTCTGGGGCTCTCCCAGGACTTTGCAGACAGAACCAGGTCTTGCAATAATGCCGTAGGGTGGAGGAGTGCCGGTGCCTCCTGTGCTGCATCTCTGTTAGGAGGGAGCTGGGGGAAGCGCAGTTTAGCACATTAACATCTTAGTGCAGGTAAGAGTTTGCCCAAGCGAGCAAAGGGCCTGTTTATAGGACAGCTGCTACTACTGGAGCTGTGCTGGCGCAGCCACCTTGGCAGAGCTCCCCGGTGAAGGTGCATCATCTACGGGCAGGAGGGGTTTTTCTGCCAGAAAAGTTGAAGCACTTCGAAGACTGACAGGTGCCAGGACAGGGGAGCTGGGTGAGCCAGAAGAAGCTGCTTCCCGTCAGCCTGGCTGCATCCATACAAGAGGCTTTGCCAGCCTGTCTGCGGGGGCTGTGGGGATGGGATCTTTCCCCGACATGATTATTCCAGCCCCTTTTTTTTGTTTGTTTGCCTAGATTAGACCTAACACCTGCTAGGGAGTGGGAGAAGCCAGGGAGAAGAGCTTGACCAGGAATTCGTGGGTCAGCTCACAGAGGTGGTGAAGGCTAAGGATGTGGTAGTCACGGGGGACCTGAACTTCCCGGACATCTGC
>NW_017728951.1:17527181-17536507 GCF_001723895.1 Crocodylus porosus
TGCGTCCAGTTCTGGGTGCTGCACTTCAAGAGGGATGTCGACAGCATGGAGAGGGTCCAGAGGAGGCCACTCTATGATCAGGGGACAGCAGGGCAGGCCCTATGAGGACAGGCTGCGGGACCTGAACCTGTCCAGCCTCCATTACAAACTAGTCAGGGGGGATCAGCAGGCATTGGGGGAGTCCCTGTTCCCCCGAGCACCGCCAGGAGTGACCAGGAACAACGGTCACAAGCTGGCAGAGGGGAGGTTTAGGCTAGATATCAGGCAGCGCGACGTCACGGTCAGGACGGCTAGGATCTGGAACCAGCTTCCAAGAGAGGTGGTGCTGGCCCCTACCCTGGGGGTGTTTAAGAGGAGGTTAGATGAACACCTTGCTGGGGTCGTTTGACCCCAGTACTCTTTCCTGCCATGGCAGGGGGTTGGACTCGATGATCTGCTCAGGTCCCTCCCGACCCTAGAAACTATGAAACTAAGCCGACATGTTTTCAGTAGGTAAAAATGCGGTATGTATTTCCAAGCACAGCCCAAAGGTATCAACAGACGTCAGTGAAGCACAGAGAGATGAAGTGCTGGGAAGGAGCAAACGAGGCAGAGCAAAAACCTAGATATCCTCGCTCTGGCTGAGAGAGGGTGGCCTTGTTTAGGTGAACTCACACACATGTGCGAGGGCAGGCACTTACAGATGTCACAGGTGTGCTGGGGGCCGGGGGCTGCACTGAGCTGCTGCCTGCTGTGCTACTTGCCTTGAGCTCACTGGCAATCAGTGATCTGGTGTTTGCACCGGGACAGCTTCTGCTAATCCAGACAGAGCCTAAATCTGATCACTGCTGGGCTCGGTCCCTTCCTTATGTTTTGCACTTGTCGTCCTATCCCTTCATCAGAGACTCTGGAGCGGGACGCTGCAGCAGCGTCGAGGGTCGGACTCAGCGGGGATCCGGAGACGGAGCCTTTTTTTGTTACTGTGAGTGGATTCCAAAACCACTGCCCGGCTCAATAATAGATCCACAGCAACCGCCCGCAGGCCAAATCCCGTCCCACGCCCAAGCCAGAGCATTATTTCCGCCTCTTCCAGCACAGATGCATCTGTAGCCTTTAAAAAAAAAAAAAAAAAAAGCAAAGATTTTGCAGGTGGTGGCTTGTGTATACGAGCCTGCCTCTCTGCACTTCACTGGGGACACTCAGAAGCTTTTCTTGTTTTGGCCTCGGCTACATGACAGGTCTGAGGACGGTAATGTATTTCCACTCCGACATCTGCAGTCAGCACAGGGGGCTTGTACTAGCCACCAAAGCGGGGGGGGGTGTGCGATGAGACCATGTGTGCGTGTGCGGGCCGTGAAGACCTTGACAGCGAAAGGGGCCGTATATTTGTGTTTGCAGCCCCTCCTCCTCCTCCGAACACGCAAGGAAACTGCTCGCAGTGCAGAAAGCCGGCGTACCGCAAGGTTCGAGCCTGCAAATCCCTGCCCCCGGGATGCTGTCAGTTGTGGGATGCACCCTGGTTTTGCGTCGCTGTGTCTTGTTTCTTTGTCAGGCCCCCACACCTTTCCTCCTCATTTGTTTTTTCCTGTCCTAAAACCAGAGGATCTCTGCGTTGTGTCCCAGGCTGTGGAAGAGCAGCTGTGTTTGAATGACTTGCTTGCTTGGGGGGGGTCTTGCTGGTTCCTTTCATGCAAGGCCCACGGTCCTGCAGCATATTGAGAGCGGACATGTCCGTGCTGCTCGCTGGGAGTGCTGCTGGTGCTCGCAGCCGGCTTTCGTGGCCTGAGTGGGCAATTGCTGCAAGTCAGGTAGGCTTTACATACCCTCCTCCCCCCCAAGTCCTTGTGGACTGTGCACACAAAGATATGTTTGAGTTTTTGGCTTTCAAAATGTAAAGCTAGCTGTATCTGACCAGTGCATGAACACTGCTTCCAAACTTCCAGCTCTGATGTGGGTCCGAATGGTTTGATCTCCTTCCAAATGTGATGCATGTTAAAGTTTGCCATAAGAGACTCGACAAAGTCACACAGTACGTGTGTGATGTACCCAGGGCCTAGGGTCCTTGTCTAACCACTTGGCCATCCTCCCTTGTTGGGAGCTGGACGGGACCTTGGGGCACTTGGGCCTTCCTTTCTTGTATTCCTGCTTTTGTCTTTTCCTCAGGAATATTATACAGCCCTGCTCTCTTCAAAAGGACAAGTCCATTTTGGACTGAGGGAAGGCATGAAAGTTTAAGGCTAGATGAACCGAGTCCCGTGAGTAGAAAGTCCTACTTGCTGCATGTCAGCTGCTCTGCAGTCGCCGCGTTGCGGTCCACGCTGTGTTACAGTGAAGTGGAAACCAAACGGGCCCTTTCATACCTGTGGGATAGAGCAGACCGTGAAACAGCTGCCAGCGAGCAGCTGACGTACAGTAAGTTTCCTGCCACTTTAACCACTTGATGTTTCCATGCACTAAAATCTGTCCCCTGGTGAAAGTCGTTCGGTCTCACACCTGTCCCAGCCTGGGAACGAAGAACACCTGCAGCCACTGAAAGGAGCAGAGACTGGGCAAGCCACGGGCATGTGCATAAGAAACTTTCTTATCTGAGGCTGTGCGGATGCAAAAGCGCCGCGCCTTCCTTCGGGAGTGATTTGTTGGACGTCTCCACGCAGCCTGCGTCGTGTTGTTTCGCCTGGGAGGGCGACTCGTCGCAGCTCCCGGCCCCGGTCGGCAGGGCCGGGTTTGTCCGACCCAGCCCGGGGCTGTGGTGAGGTGCGGTCTCTGCTCTGCTGCCCTCGGTGCAGACGCAGTTGCGCCGGCACAACTGGGCTCGTGCTGGCGGGGCTCGTATGGCTCGGGGTGGAGAGGCAGAGTTCGATGATCCCGGCAAGGGCACAGCTTTGCTAGAAGAGGTTGCATCTGTGTGTGGGCTGCTTTGCCAGTGGGGGACACCGGGAGAGCCACGCTTAGTAGGCGCGGCTTGATTCTGCCACCGAAATGACAATGATATTACATTCTCTACCTTTTATTTGCCTTTTCATGGTTTAGCCCATAGAGCTCATGTTGTCAAGGGCTTTTTTTTCCCCCTCTTCATAAGAGCCGCAACCCTTTTCCTCTGAGCTTCTCGCACTATTGCACGATGCCGGGAGCTGACGCCGCAAGAGAAACCCCAGCCTTGGTGTGACTGAATGGTGTGAAACGGTGCTGTGGGGGCGAGATGGGGATGGCGTGGTCAGGGCATCGTGTTCTTGGTGGCGCTAGCAGGGGAACGTGCCTCTTGTGGGTTTTAGCCTTTGTACTATACAAGTTCCCTGCGTGAAGGCGAGCCACTGAGAAGGGCAAGTAAATCATGCCACGCTGAGTGGCCAGGAGATTGGAGGAGGCCCAGGAGGAAGCTTGGGCTGAGACTTGTGGGATGAGCCTTTCTAAGCTGCCTGCTGTCTGTGGCATACCACCCTGGCTGCTCCCTGCGGGCTTCCTCTCTGACTTTTGCTCCCGGTGACACTTGCTTCTTTCCTAACCGCTGATTGCTGACCTTCCCCTTGGCTTCAGAGCGAGCCTGGGGGAAGCGAGTTGCACTGGAAGAGGCGGCCAAGCGGAGGAGCATCATGGAGCCAGCCAGCACATAATTAGTGGTGGGTGAGAATCACCACCCCACCCTCCCAGCTCGGCTTGTTGCTGCTGGAGCCAGCCGTTGTAGGTGAGCAAGTGTGCAGAGCAATTTGCTCGCTCCGGGGCATAGACTGAGAGGTGGGTCAGATGCGACGGACACGAAAGCATGCATTTTCAGAGGGGAGATGGGGAAGAGGTTTATACTATGGCAAGGAGGGGAACGAGGATGCATTGGAAGCCTGCTGCTCGGTGAGGATCCCCCCTTTCCCCGCCCTTGGGGGGGAAGAGGATGTCAAAGCACGGTGGCCTGCAGCATATCCGAGAGATGCCCAAGGTAGCTGGGATGCCACACGCAGCAAACGCTGCCTCTCTTAGCGGGGTAAACCAACCGTGCTGAGCTGCGTGCTGCGGCAGCTAGGCGAGGAGTTCAGGTGTCACGCTTGAGTAATGCCCCAGAATCGCCATGAGACTGGCTATAAACCAAATAAATGCAGGGCTCTTGTTCTCTGTCCTTGGGGTTTCTGAGGCTTAGTTCACCCTTGGGCCACATCTTGCGGCTCTTCTTTGTAACCATGAAGTTGAGGCTTTTTTTAAAAAAAAAATGAAGCTGAGATTCACACGAGTCCAGCAGCTGGGGTTTTTAGAAACATCTCAAGTATTGTATGACTGCCAGCAATATGACTTGATCTGGCAGGAGTGTTAAAAAGGGGCCTCGTCCTTTCGTAGCACTCATGCCTTGTTGCAGTGGACACGGCCTGGCCTCCCTTGCATGACAACCAGTGAGTGATGATCATTTAGCAGAGCTCATCATTAAGTGGATAATCTGGCCTGCTGTTTCTGCAGCGGCCAGGGCAAGACTGGAACCACGAGTAATTAAAGCTGGATGCATTTCAAGAGTAACTGGTAACACTAATGATTGGAGTCACTTACTAGGTGGGGCTGATGGGCCATAATCACGGTGAGAGCAGCTGGTGCAGAGGCTGGTAATGGCAGCCTCAAGGAGAGGCCGATTTACTGTCTGTCTGCTGCAGAGTTGAGTATGGGGAGACAGCAGAGCTGAGCAAGTCCAGACCCCCCGGACCCCCACAGCTGGGGCTGCGGTCCCTGTCAGCCGGAGGAAGGCCCGAGAGCATCGCAATGACTTGGGCTGCGGTTTCAAACACAGAGGATCTGAAAATCCTTTTTTTTGCACTGACCTAATTGCCTTCTTTGTAGGCAAAATCCCATCGAAAGTGTATTTGATGTTTGTTTGATGCAAGGCATTGTTGTCTTGGGTTATAAACGGTTCTGTCTGGAAGTCGGGATCCTCGTATTGTGGGGTCAGGCTGCGACTCCCACATCACGTACATAGTGTGGGCTGCTTGTGACTTTAATAAAAGATGGCATATATTTTCTTTTCTCGCTGGGCGGGAACAGTCTGCTGCTCTCGGGTGCTTGTTCTTGTTTTGATTATTTTGGATTTGGCTAAGGCAGAGCCATAGCATGCTTCTTACAGATGCCTGGGAAATAGCTGCCTGCGTGTCCTAGCTGGCAGTTCAGCCGCTGGCTCCTTATCTCTCTTAATGTAAAGGTTCCTCCCTCTTTTAAAAGGAGATAGGGGGGCAGTGAAAGATAGAAAAGAAATTAGGCAACATTTTCCAAATCCCTTGAATAGTGTCGGAGACTGAGGCTCCTTTTCAGTAGTGACTGAGATGCGTAGGAGCCTAATCTCATTGTGCAAGTCAGTGGGATTTAGGCTCTTGGGTGCCTAATTCTTGACTTTGAAAAGTCTTTCTGTAATGTTATGTGGTTTGTTCCGCAGTGAGAAGGTCTCAGTTTGGTTGGTTTTATTCTGGGCTCGTGTCTGGCGGGGTGAGAGGACGTTGGTCGAAAATGAAATGGGGTCACCCCCCTCCGGGCATCGTGCGGTCACGCAGGGAACTAACTAGGTCCCTCAAGTGTTATAGGACCATGCGTGTGTGCTGAGCCAAGCGGGCATTCAAGAACGTATCTCTGCGTTAAAACCTCCACACAAATCTTCCCCTTACTGAGTATGAAAACCATTATGACTTGGGAGGAAACAGCTGGCTGGCTGGGCTCCTGGGGCTTGTTACACAAGGTTTTACTGTGTCACGGGCGGCTCTAAACCGAGCGCTTCTCCACCAGCGTGTTTGTGACTGGGAGCATTTTTGCTGAGGAATTGCATCCAGCCAGCTGCAGCCCTCCTGCTGTGTGCTGCTTCTGGGCCGCGTGGGGTAAACCAACCCAGCACGTCTGCTTGGCACCCGAGCCAGGCGACTCGAGCATCCGATGTTGTCTGTCCCATTTGGGCAAATACAAAGAGAAGCTCGTTTTCCCCCACAGGTAACATGGGTCAGGCAGGTAGCGCCAGGTCTGAGCAGCCGCTGCAGCTAATTGCTGCCATAAAGCAGCAAAGGGTGGGTGCTTTTAGAAATCAGTCCCCAAACGTTCACATTTGCATCATGCAGGTGAGAGCTGCACTTCAGCGGGCTTCGACGGTTTGCACCGAGTGAAGATGTGGATATAAGTCTTCATAACTGTTAGTGTTGGCATAAGTGGCCTTTCTGCACTGCATGCTATGTTACATTGGCACTTGCTAGGAGCCCCTTAAACAGTACATACAAGCTGTCACTCAGCAGGTTTGCCAGCATGCTTTGAATTAAAAAAATCGAGGCCCTTTTCTTGCTTCCGGACAGAGCCGAGAGGAGAGATTTACAGCGCCTCACTCCATATCCATCGGGACGTGGCACTAGCATGTTTTTGACGGTTAAAGGCTCTTCCGGGAAGAGGACTCTGAAGGTTAACTGGAGCCAGGGTCTAGCAGCATGGTACTGCGCTGCAGAGGCTATGTAGTGCTTACCTTGATATAGGTAGCAACAGTGAGGAAAGAGGGTGGAGAAATGAAGGCAAGTAGCTGCATTCATCGTAAAAAATGATCTGGGCTTGGTTTCCACTACGAAGTTACGTGATTATAGCTGTCTTGCTGTAAATTGGGCACCTCCTTTCTTCAGGCAAGGTTTACAGTGTGCGGTCTGTATACGTAAGGCTGTTCCCCGGCCCCAAACGCGCCGAGTTGCGGACGCTGCGGTCGTGCACGGGTGGAGGCAGTCCAGCCCCAGGTTCCCTTCCAGCAGACCGCTAGCTCTCTTCCCCGTGGTTGTGACGGGTTATAACTCACTATATGGATCTAGCTAGGTTGTGGCAGTGTGTGCAGCGATGTGCATTTCCCACGGAGGGGTGATCAGACTTTTCAGTTGGCAAAACTGGGGCCTCTGGTTTGAAATCCATTGCAACGAGTTAGCGTGCCCGAACTTCTATCTATAAAAGAGTGTTTTTCCAGAAGAGAAAAATCAATGCTAGGATAAAACGTAACGCCTGAGCGTAAAAATGATAGGGGGGTATTATGCTGATTCCCAAACGGAGCATAATAAACCTTGGAAATTCAAAGGCAAGGTTACATTTAAAAGAAATTCGGGCTCCTTTAGGCAAGAAACTTATAGGTAAAGGCCCCTAGAGAAGTCTTCCCTTTACTGATGCTACAGGGAAGAATAAGAAAATCCCTTCTTTAGAAGCAGTTTATTTGAATCCTGACCATGAATGAGATGGTCGCAGTCGCGTACCATATTCCGTCCTATTATGTCACTACAGGGCAGAACCAAGATGCCCTGGGTACTGTAGTTGCATTTCTTATTGGAAATGATTCGATTTCTTTTAAGTCATCTTCACTTTGAAGTTTCTGGGTTGATAAGGCTTGATGATTAGCTCATCCCCGTAATGTTTGATTTACTCATAAATGACCGGTCTGGTTCATAAATGACCTTCACTACATACATGTTTCCCCCTGGGAATATCCATCGGTTTTGAAGGTCAACAGGAGCGAGAGTCCCAAACTGAATGCTACCAAGGGATATTTCTAAGGCTTTGAAAATCTCCGCCGAACATCAATGTCAACATCAAAGTGAAAAAGTGAACTTTTAAAGGCAGATTTCCCAGTACCCCAGAGCAGCGCAGAGTAGTCTGAACGTGTTGCCCGGTTATGCTGCATTTAAAGTCTCTCCGTCTCTGCAGGGATTCCTTATTTGCTTGTTCCAATCCCTGTACTTCTCCGCCTCGTGATCCCTGATTTCGGTTACAGGTGTCTTTGCTGAAACGCGGTTGTGTTTTCTTTGAAGAGCTCTACCATTTGGGCTAAGCGACCCCCTCAGATTTCCTGAGCGTGTTTCGCTCTGTCTCGTCCCACCACTCATTTAATTCAGTTCCCTGAATTCAATAGACAGATTAGTTGAGCAAACTAGGATCATTGGTGGAATTACCTCTCGTGTTGCGCTGACTCGCTTCCTTCATTATGCATTATTTGTATGCAGAATTGCTGTATCAAACGTATGTAGAAGCTGTGTCAAAAATGGCCTCATGTAAGAGTTGCCTGATCTTCTCAGTAGCCTATATAACAATAGTTAATAATTTAGTTTAATTATAACCTACTTTCTTCAAACACAGCATAATATGCAGAACCTTATTCATTGCCATTTTGTGCATTAGTTCATTGTTCAGACTATTTGGGATATAGAAGAGACCGACACAGATTACTGACAGGACACAGGTCTCGGCCAATGCCAATTAATGAAAAGATTGACTCTCAAAGTCTCAGAAAAGATGTGCTTTCCTTAGAGTGAAAGTCCTGTACGTTTGGAGAGGATATGAAGTATTTTTCATGCAAAACAAAGAAGCTGAATTCTTTTTCCTTCATTGCAAACTAGATCCCAGCCTCCACAGTGCATAACAAAACAACGCCTTTAGCTGGTGCAGAGCCTCCGAATTACGCACAGTCTTGTTTTATATAAACACATGCTCTCATTACTGTTTCACCTTAGTCCTCCCTGCCGCCTCCTGTCCAGCTGGTTTTTCCTGCATTCATGTGCGTTCTCTTTCTGTTTTTTCTTACCAGGTGCGATGCTAGCTGTGATGATGTGGTTTCGTGTTGCCTAAAACCCACGGCAAACTCCTGGGCAGGCTGGATTTTGTAGCTCACTTGAGAGAGATGTGCTAGCTTCGTGGTGCCTCTTTCAAGTGCGGGAAAGAATTTTTTTGTCTACTTAGCAATGGAGTCCCACACAGATCCTGCAACTCGGGTTCAACTCGTGGGTGTCAAACTCATTGGCCCTGCGGGGTGGATGGGTGGCATAGAGCCAGTCCGCGGGCTGCCTGAACGGCGTGGAGCCAGTCCTGCAGGCCAGGTCAGGCTCACAAACCCTTCTCCCTTCCCTCCCCGTGATGGATACAAAGCATGCAGCACCTGCCTCAGCTGCTCTGGCACTGCGCCGCATGTGTCCTGGACCATCTGGCCCAGGTGCTGTGTGTGGTGCAGTCCTGGACCAGCTAGAGTGGGCACTACATGCAGCTTGGACCCTGGACCCTTTGCCTGCGGCCAGTCCAGCATGCGTGTCAACTCAAAATCTGGGGGGCAATATTGTTCAGATTATTTGGGATAAGAGAAGTGGTGCTGGCTCCTACCCTGGGGGGCTTTAAGAGGAGGCTGGATGAACACCTTGCTGGGGTTGTTTGATCCCAGTACTCTTGTCTGCCATGGCAGGGGGTTGGACTCGATGATCTGCTCGGGTCCCTTCCGACCCTAGAAACTGTGAAACTAAATCTGCTCTCTTCTAGCTCTTCTAGCTTGTGGCCATTATTTCTTGTAACCCCTGGGGGCCCCTTGGTGAATAAATACTCACCAATTCCCTTCTGTGCCCCCCTGA
>NW_017728951.1:17537489-17637991 GCF_001723895.1 Crocodylus porosus
CGTGCGCCACGAGCGTTCAAATATTCCCGCCAGTGGCTCTGCAATGATGTCGGCCAGTGCCTTCAGTACCCTCGGATGGAGCTCATCCGGGCCTGCCGACTTAAAGGCATCCAGTTCTTCCAAGTGAATACCAAGAGCCAGATGATAGGGATATGTGGGCCAAGTCCAGCCCCTGGGACCTACCTTTGACACCCCAGCTGATTTGAAACCTGATGTAAATGTAATGATTTCTGAGAGCCAGTCTTGGGTTTCCTTGGCTTCTGTACAGCATAAAGCTCTTTGTTCAGAGCTAGCCTTTTCTAGAAAAATTCTGCCAGGTTAACTACTTGATGATCTCAAATGTATCTAGTTTCCCTAGTGCAAGTCTCTAGTGCCCGAGTTATTGGTGGTCTCTCTGAGCCAAGTACACAGAATATGTAAGTGTATCACAGTGCCTAATTTGAGAAGCTGAATTTATAGCTATTCCAACCTAACTCAGCAAGTCCTTGGTTCACGGGGCAAGCACAGATGCATTTAAAATGGTTAACCCTTGCTCATCATGATTTAGTTTAGGTTGATTATGAATAGATGAAGCTAAACGGATGTAAATAATACCATACTTTCATGCATACAATGCATTATTTGGAGTGTGCGTTATATTCAAAGAAATATGGTAAGAGCAATCCTGCCATTACTGTGCAAAAGCTAACATCAAGTCTGATTGTGATCTACAGTGAGCAGGTTCTGCGCCCTTAGCTACTGAGACTCAGTTACTTATTACAAGGAAACATCTTTTTTTCTTCATCCCGCCTTTCAGAAACCTGAACATCTTATTCTGAAGCATGTTGTATGTGATAAAATATGGTAATTTTAAATGCGTTTAGTTGTGTCCACACTGGAGGTTTGCTTTAATTCTGCTAAATCAATTAAAAAATTGGTGTTTTGGCATCAGTAGAGTTAAGTCGGTGTGCTCTCCTTGTAGGACTAGCCAAGACCTACTTGTAGGATCTGAAGTAGGAGTAAAGGAAGGAAAGCCATCAATCAGCTTTCTAGCACAATATTGTAAAGTCTGAATTCTCGCAGCTGGCTGAGGCCAGAACCAAATGCTTTATAGACCCAGCAGATAGTGAACAGCAGTAACAGCCTGGTTGAGTTATTTGTGACCCCCAAAATACAGTACTGCAGTGTCAAACAGCAACATCTTCACTTACAGGCGCCGGGGTGTTCAGTCATGCGAGCAGGACTTCCAGGTTGCTTACTGAGTGCCTAGACGTTTTGACAGCTCCACACAGCTAATGAAACGAAGTTGTTCACACAATTGAGTTTGCATTGATTGACTGTTTTCCATTTTAACAATTATTTTCCCTGTACAAAACAGTACATCTGATGGGTACTGTATCCTACCCGAGAACAGCTCGGTGACATCTGGTTTAGTTATTTGGACTTATTAAAAAATGTTAAATCAAGAAGGCGCTCCATGGCTGTATAATTGTACCTCTCTGGGGATTCTTAAAATGCTAATTCCCCAGTTAGAAAATCTCAGATCAGTTCTTATGGCCAACCACAAAATCTTTGCAGTTGCATTTCATTCCCAGGCTGGACTGAGTTTTTGTTGGAAACGGTCTGTTTTCAACATATGTTCTTGTTTTCTCCAATAAACATAAATGTCTTGTTGGCTTAAATTTAGAGGAAGCAGAAAGGAGCTGGTGTCACTCCAGCAAAATCAATGGAGTGACTGTAGGGATTGGTTTGGTCCTGAGATTTTTACATAGGATTTACTGTGAGCTGACCAGTTTTGTGGATGAATTTAACTGTGTGGGAGGTGGCAGTGATAATTTTTAACCTAATTTTAATCTAGCAAGAAAGTGTCTGGATTAGAGGATTAATATGATGAATCGTTAGCAAAATATAAATATTGATATTGCATGGCATAAGTATGATTAACCTGACTAAAATTTCTCTAGAAATAATTAGGATAATCAGTGGGCAAAAAAGAAGATCTAGTTTTAGAGCCGCACATTGCATTGAGTTACTTTGTTTTGCATTCCAACGGTGCAGCGAGCCACCGTGTACGTACATAGCGAGAGAAAGTCCTAACACCATCGGGCAAGGCTGGCCAACATTTCCTATGAAACCTAATTCTTGAGGAATCTGATTTCAGAAAATTTCTGTGTTGGATTTTCAGAATTTCATTTCAGAATGTTACTTTCTTTTTTACTTTTCCATTTATTTCTTGAAAGGTGCTATTAGGTAATTAGGACTGGGAGATTAAATGAGAAATCAGTGGGCATGTCTACATGAGCAATTAATGCAAAGCAATAAACTCCAGAGTTTATTGCTCCCAGGCGTGCCACTTGAATGTGTGCCTGGGACTGCAGCACATTGAGCTGGGTCAGAACGGCCCTGGCTGGCCGGGGGCCCTGGGGGTCATCCTGACAGCCCGGGGCTGCTCTCCTTTCCCTCCCTGCCCCCTGGTTCAGTGTGCTGTGGAGGGGCTGGCTGCACTGAAGCACCCTCGGTACCTGCCAGGGCTGCATCTACACATGCACTGCTGCGGAGTAAATAACTTGTATTTACAGGTGCTGTCCTGCTGTGGAGTTAATTAGTTCACTCCAGCCTAATAGGGATGCACATGTAGATGTGCAGTGGTTACTGCAGAGCTACTTAGTCTTCACTGCAGTAAACATCTCATGTAGGCATGCCCGCTGTGTGGAAGATCAAGGTCTCAGGGTCGGACTAGATGATCTCTTGAGGTCCCTTCCAGCCTTACTGCCCTATGATTGAGGTTTAGGAGCATGCCAAGTCTTGAGTATGGCTCAGTCACCAAGCAAGAGAAGTGGATAAATTTTGCAGGGGAGCTAGACAGAGGTGGTCTAGCAGTGCCTTCCTTGCTCTGGCCACATGTCCTCCATCAGTTAAATCAGTGATGGGGAGGGGTTGGTTCCCAATAAAGAATCGAGGACAGTCCCCTGAATGCTCGTCACCCCTTGGGCAAATGCTGAAGTGGAAAAAAGCACTGAGCAGTAGTTGCAGCTCTTCTGGACAGAAAGCAAACGCTAATTTATCCATTTTAAATTAAAGGGAATTTCACAGGTGAGACTGTAATTACTGAGAGAGGATGTCACCGTTCTTATCTGTGCAGCCGAGATAAGCCATCCAAATATTTCTCAGTTGCTGAACATTTTCTAAAAGCAGGTGATAAGCTTTCAAGTTTTTCAGGCCTGATGTCATGGGAGCGTCCCAGTGTGGATTAAGGCTCATCAGGAAGTAGATACACTGTGCTTTTCTAAAACAGGTACGAGCCAGTCATCCGGTAACTCCAGGAACAGGTAAATTCCCATCACTCGGATCCCCTGAGCTGTTAGCAAGTGGAACGTGGGGAGGGGGATGCAGTATGTGTATGAGACAAGATACAGAAGGGGCTTTTCTTTTTTTAGTAGCTAATCCTAGTAGATGGTAGAAACCTAGGGCATACAGGTGAACCAGGAAGGGCTGTCTGGTGCTGACACCCTGGGTGTTAGCTTTCCTGATGACACCGCTGTTGCATAAAGGGAGCGCAGTCAGAACTAGGAAGCTTCAGGGACCTGTTTGAGGGGGCTGATGCACTCCTCTCTTGCTGCTGTCCCTAAAGGACCTCAGAGCAGGGGGAAGCCCCAAAGCTGCTCCTTCTCAATCCAGCTGCAGGGAGCTGGGCTCAGCTGGGAACAGCGGCAGCGACGTGCAGTCCTCTTCTCCCAGCCCCTGCTCCCTGCCCGCACCTCTCCTGCACGTATCCCCTGCTACGGGGAGCAGGCACTGCATGGAAGGACCTGATCACTGCTGCTGCTGCCCTTGACTGATGCAGGCATGGGGGAGCCCAGCTTAGAGCCACTCCTGCTCATGGCCTGACCCAGGCTCAGTGAAAGACGGTGCCAGCAGTGTGCAGGTTCCTCTCTCCAGCCTCTGCTCCCAGCCAGCAAGGGACACTGGAAAGTGGTGGGGGGCAGCAAGCAGGAGGTGGAAGAAGGAATCTACTGACCCTGTACCTGGCTAAGCAGGGCTCCCTGCACAGCTCCGGAGATCCCCTCGTGCCTGTGTCCGCCAGGGGCAGCAACAGCATCACGCAAGCTCCCCACAGCCCTTGGCTGGAGCAGGACAGGGGTGGCTCCGTCCCCATGCCCCCTCCCCAGCCCAGGTCAGCTGGGGGAGTAGCAGTTGTCAGTGCAAGGTGATCTTCCCCCACCTTATATACCAGCTCCTTGCCCAGTGTCCCAGTGTCTTCTGGCCCTCCAGCCATGCCTTGCCCCCATCCTCTCCCATGGTCTGAGAGGCAGCGTGCTATACCCCACTTCACTAAACCCTGGATCCACCCCTGGGAGCTGGCATAGCTACAGAATCAGACACTGGAGAGGGAGATGTCCTGTTAGGCCACCTCAAACAGTGGGCCACTAAAGCAGACTGCAAGGGCACAGACGAGGCAAGTGGTGGGGTAGTTAAATACCCCCTTGGGTGGGCGGCAGCATTATGTGAGAAGCCAGGCTGCTCCGTGCACACGACCTCCCAAATGAGAGGCACCACTGTGCAGCCCTGTAAGGGAGTTGCTGAGCTCTGTTGAGTGGCAGCTCATCGACCCAGACGCAGCGCTGTGCGAACCTGGCTCTGCTTGCTCCCTAGCTCAGGACCGGGCATGTGAATTTTAGAAATTCATATCCACGCACGTATTTTTTACACTTTGATGTCCTAGGCATTGTTGTTGACTTTTTAGTCTATACTGTACAACAAATCTGACTTGATGAGAAAAATATCAGTAGCTTTAAGAATGATTAACGTAGTGTTGAGGTCTCCTTAGAGCAGGGAAACACTGATGCAATGAGCATTAATCCAGGCAAATTCTGATCTCCTATCACAGTGTTTATTTCACAGCAAAGATAACTGTAGTTAAGTGGTGGGAGAAAATGATAATAATGAGTCCGGCAGGGAGAGAGGAAATTGTATTCCTGTCTAGTAACAGCAGAAGGATCCAAACATGTGGAAAATTCAATTCTATGGAGAATGAAGCTGCTCTTATGTAATCGGGATCAATGGAAATGAGCTGATGTCAGTACTGGACTGGTCTAACAGATGGGTGGAAAATTGGATGGCAGCATCATTAAAAAGGGACCTGATAATAGGAGGAGGAAGTTCCATACAGGCTGCTTTTCCATAGGTTGTCCCCAGGAAGGGTCTGAAATGCCATTGAAGTCAGTGTGAGGTTTTCCATTGACTTAAGCGGAGTTTGGATCAGGTCCTAAAAGAACAAAGCCAGAAGAAACAGCTTGCGGTGAAAACCCTCATTAAACCCAGGAGTTGGAGTGAAATTCATTTCTGTGGAAAGGGTCAGCGCAAGGTCTGTGCATACCCAGAACGGGGCTCTAGCATGGTCCACAGACAGCCCCACACCTAATAGTGCTGTGTTAGCAAGGGCAGCGGCAGGTGGGACCGTGAGCTCTGGGAGCAGCTGTGCTTGTGAGACGGAGCTGGGGAGGGAAGCGTGGAGATGACCCCAGAGACACTGGCATTGAGAGTGACAGCATGGCTTGGGGACTGGACAGACAGACTGGGAATTTGATTTAATTCCCCAGTGCTGGACAGGTTCCCTGGAATTCAGGTAAGTAGCAGTCAATCGCACCGCCCTCCCGGGGGATAATCCAACCTTAATTAATGAACATTTTTTAAGAGCTTCCAGTCTCTGGAGCAAAGGGTATTCTGTACATGCCTCGTACTTGTATTGGGGCGAAGTTATATGAACAGGTGCTGGGGGCACGCTGAGAGAGCGGCAATACCGCACTACTGGATTGCCTCACTGGGGACCAGTACCAGCTGCCAAGCGTTGGAGCTGCTCCCAGTGAAAGCCACCTCTGGGGCTTTCACTGTCCTGAATGACTTTGGTTGTTAATTAACCTGTTCTAATGACCTGGCCCAGGCTCCTTATTACTCATCTAACAGGTGCAGGATAGGCTACCAGCACCGATTCTTCTAATATTTTGGGGAAGGAGCAGAGGGGCAGTTGTTTAATTTGTCTTACAAATGAGGATGAAAGGAGTTGAATTCAGAATTTGGTGAATTTGGAGCGCAGATTGCGTCTGGGGCAGCCGGGCCATTGGGTGAGGCTAACGAAAATGCCGCATCACTAGGGTAATTCATTGAAATGCAGAATATCAGCCATCCGGACCAGCAGACATCGACTCAATGGGACTTTATGGCTGAAAACAATGGGCCCTTGAGAGAGTCTCCCTAAACGAAATTGTTTCATCGCTCTGAATTGGGCTAGTGTGCAAGAAAAGATGCCTTTGATTCAGCGAGTCGGGGGGGAAGCTACCAGCCATTCAGCATAACTGGACCGAGCTGCCGCGTGGCGTGGGATGGGCGTGTGGGTTCCAGTTAACGGAGGAATGCCACGGGCACCGGGCAGGCGGATCGAGGGAAGGATGGCATGATCTCGCCACCGGCAGTTTCCAAGTGAATAAGATCAGAAGGAAGAGAATGGGCAAAACAAGCTTAAAGCCGACGAACTTTGTCGCACAAGTTGGTGCGCGGCTCCAAGAAGCGCCAGTAAGCCTCATACCGAAACGATCAGTCGCTCGGTCAGTGATCGCTCCCCTGCAGGAACAAGGGAGACCTGGACAGTGCAGGCTTAAGAGCCTCCAAATGACACGAATCAGTTCTTCTTTCCCACGCTTCTGGGGACAGGGATTGTCTTTTTGTTCTGCGTTTGCACCCCCTACCAGTCCATGACAGTGGCTTCGAAGTGCTGTTGTCATATAGATATTATTATTAGTTTTCACATTGTTTTTCTGGGTTGACTAGTACAAATGCATGCAGGGATATGGCTTTAAAAGAACAGTTACCCCCTAGACTACATTGAAGAGCACAGACATGGCATCGGCTCATCTTGAAAGACATTTGTGTGCAGCGGAGAAGCCGTTCTTCAGATGCAGCCCCACAGGTGAAGACTTCTAGATGCTGCAGGAATGCAACGGCATTTCCTTTCTGTCTACGCTCTATCCAACCCCGTTGAAAGTTGGCGTATGCCTTCTCTAAGAAACAGCTGCTGAGAAATCTGGGAGGAAAAAATATTTTCTTCGCATAGTGGGTGCTCTGAGAACAACCAGCTGGTTGAGAAGCCTGCCAAACCTCCACGCAGTTGTGGAAATGTAGAGTAATGGGGCACAAGCGGACTGTGAGGCCTTTTCAGAGTTAAGTGTGAATGCCTCTTAATATTGGGAAGGCAATGAATGTCTTTTTTCAGAGCAAAAGTAAATTAGAAGGGAGTGACTCTGTCTGTGCCAATGAATAAAGTCTTTATTCTGCAGGACTGACTGTGTCCATGGTTCTGGACATCCTCTTGGGTCCTGCCTCCTGCGCGCAGCTCTTCTGCTGCTTCTTGGCCCAAACATGGCAAACGTCTCTGTTTGAAATAGGCCAATCAACTTAAAAAAAAAAAAAAAGGGCTTACATATATGATTTTTCTGGTTAATTTTGAAACCAATTATTCTTGGTTCGTTTTGAAAGCCTAACTGTGTCCCATTGCAATCAGTGTGAAAAATCCTATTAACATCAGTGGGATTGGGTTCTGGTCCTGGCAGGCCAAATGAAGTCATGGGGAGATGGGGAAGGGCTTCTCTACTTGAAGTAACTTCTCAGTAGAAAATGACATGGCCGTGAACTGAAATTTGCCAGGGAAAAAAGTAGATTTTTGTTGAAGCGGTTAATTTTCAGAGAGGAAAGCTGAAATGAAATATTTGGGTTCTGGTTGGTTTGACCTGAATTGAAATATGTTTGTCGAACTGATCCAAAATGCCAGGTTCGTTCTGCAGCAGTGCGATGTCAAACCGAGTCTCCCGTGATGCAGAGACGCTTGAAATTTTGTCTTGGTGTTTTAGGACTATGACCAGGCTAAAGGGTGGACAGTGAGGGGAAGTGTCACTTCAGCTGTTCCTTCCCAAATCATTAGGAAAACGTGTGAGTTTAAATATCAAAGTTTCAGGCACCAAAGGAAATCCAATCTTCAGTGAACGTTAAACACAATGCAATCTCTCACTGTCATGCCTATGAGTAAAGTGGCATTGGCATCTCATGGACTTCTCTTCTTATTCAGCAGCGTTTCTGCAGACAGACTGGTAAGGGTCCTGATCCCCGGGCTGCTGCAGTCAGGAACAGCATATTCTTGATTTCTGGGAGAGCAAGCTAGGAGCCACGGCTCTCATCGCTGCAGCAAATAACTAGTTAGCAACGATCATCCTGGCCTCAAATCCAAGTTGACTCTGAATTTAAGATGACAGCCCCCACACACAGTTAATTTTCCATGTAAAGCGTCTAATTATTGGAGGGTTGGCTTAAATTCATAACCCCACAACACTGGGGGCAGGGAAAGCAGCAGCAGGGGGTGCAAGCAATGGGGAGACAAGTGGCAGAGGGGGCAGCCAGCTCTCCCTGGTCTCTTGTCCCCCTCCCACACCTTGTCTCCCACATGCACGTGCTGCTGGCTGTCCCCATTACCACCCCATGCTGCACTCCCAGGGGGCTCTGTGCTGGGTCCAGGGTGTGCAGCAGTGAGGGGGAATCAGCCCAGATCCGGAAATCAGCAAGTCCCAGCAGTGATTCCCTTGCCATACTCACTCCCTGCTTAGCTGGGCAGCTATGGGGGAATCATCCTGGAGCCAGACTTGCTGGTACCTGCAGGTTCTCAATTTGAAGACAAGACTTTGTTTTACTTCGTAGCTGTTTATTCTTAGGGTTGCACTTTTTTCCATCTATCTGGTCCTTTGAACTTGCATGTATGCAAGCTCTTCCTTATTAAGTACCACGGTCCTCTTCATATGAGTTGCCCCATATCTTTTGAACATGCGATGATATATCCTTGGAGGGCATATTTTCAGTCCATGTCTCATTTTCCTTAATACTTTATGTCAATAGTACCATGTTATGATTTCTAGTTAAAAAAAAAAAGAGAAAGTTAATGTGTTGGTCTGATAGAAGGCAGGGAGAGGGTGGCACCTTAAAGGCTAATTCATTCAGAAAGACATGAGCTTTCATGTTGCTATAGCCCTTCCCTGCCCTGCCCACCGTCTGACTTTCAGACTGAACACGGCTAACTTTCTGTCTCCAGCTAAAGAAAGTTAATGGTGCGAAGAAGGACAAATAGATGCAATTAGGCTCACATAGCTTTGCACTTCTTTTATAGATTGGAATTCAGTGGAAACTAATTTGAATAATCTTCTAAGATTCATTAGAAAATGATATCCTTGCTATGAAGTGTTGTAAGATGGAAAATGCCTAGCAAGGATATCATTGCCTCTTAAATTTTATAGAAACCTATTGAATTTCTATAGTGTTGGTTTCATTTCTGCTGAATTCTATAGGACTTCCCTTGAAAGGTGCTCTTGCTTTTATCTTTTTCCTGCTGTAGGAGTTATCAGCAGGGTTGTGTTTGCTGATAATGCACTGCAGCTCCGAGCCTGCGCAACAGGAACGTGCCAGAGCCTCTTCTCAGTTTGCTCACGTAGGTATTTTTGTCTGTATGAAAAGCTCTGCTTCTTTCTTCTGGATGTGGCCGTATGGTCATATAGACGATTAGCATGGAGGGGAAAAATGTACGTGCTATCCATGCAGACATGGACTAACGCATGATAAATCGGGGCTGACATAAGAGTTTTGTCACCTTTGTGAATCGAGGGTGATCCCGAAGCTCGTACTGATGCTGAAGATGAAGATGTACTCTCCAGGGAGTGCTAGCAATCAAATGGAAACTTCTCGGTCAGCGAAGGGGTTGAGGGATGTTCTCCGCATGTGCAGGCTGGGGATGCTACAGGCAGTCCTTGACTCGCAGCGTTTCGAGTTGTGTTGTTTCACACTTACAACGTTTATCGATCGGCACCCCGTTTCTACTTTCTGACGTCAGTTTGGACTTTACAACGCGTGATCTGACGCAACAAACCAGTTTGCCGCATCGCCCATCTCCCTGGAGAAAGTCTGTCCAAACTTCCTTGGACACTGCCTTTAAGAAAGCAGACAAGGCTCCAGAAAAACCTGCAGTCAAGACTCCTGAGACGACGCCAGCCACGAACCCTTCAAAAAGTCCAATCAAGAGCCCTTCAAAAAGTCCAGCAAAGTCACCTCAAGGAAGTCCTTGCAAATGAATATGATTGCTGTTTACAATATAAGTACATTAATGTAGTTACGTTACTCATCTATAATTGATCGAGTACAAAATTCTGGGGTATTTTTGATGAAAATATGGTATCGGGCCTTGGTTCAGAAACCAATCCCCCATTTCTAACATTGTTTCCTATGGGAAAAATCGGTTCTGAGTTGCAGCGTTTCGACTTAAGACGCGGTTTTCAGGAACCAATTGTGCCGTAAGTCCAAGGACCTCCTGTACAGCCATATACAGCACTGGGGATACTGCAGTGAACCTACAGCAGCGGTTCTCAACATTTTTGTACCAAGACCCAGTTGTAAACATCGATGGCCAGTCCTGACCCAGTGCCCCTCACTTCTGATCCACTTCCCCCCGCCCCCGAGTGTGTGGGGCAAGGGGTGGGCGTGTGGGGCACGGGAGGCTCCAAGCAGCCCCTCGCAGGCTGGAGCTCTGCAAGCCTGCAAGGGAAAAGCCACCATTTCCCATGTTTTTCTCCTTTAAAGGAGAATCCATTTTGCAAGCTCGTTGATCCCTTTTTAAAGTTTGTTGGTGACCCTTTCATATATTCTTGCAATCCACTTTTGGGTCACGACCCACGGGTTGAGAAACACTGACCTATCAAATAGGTTAGTGCAAGCCATTCTCTCCCAGTGAGGAAAGCAGCTTAGGATGAGCTGATGAGAAACAAAAACTAAGGTTTTCAAAAGGAGCTCATAGGCAGTTGCTGTCCTAGGATAACATAGGACAGGCCTCTGTATCAGTGGGACACGGCCTTCTCCAGACTAGCCCAGGACTCTGGTATAAACTCCCCCAAGGGTCATCACAACCCTTGCCATCTTTCACTCCAAGTGGGCGTTTCTTTTGCCTTGACTTCTCATTGAATGCAATGCCACAAATGTAGGGCAATGTGTACATGTGTTAAAAATAATTCCAAAACACGCCGGTCTCCTCCAAGCACTTCTTCCCTCCTGTGAGGTTGAGAGAACAAGCATGTGACACATTAATTACATTGCTTAATGCCCTATTGCAGCCGTTCCCAAACTGGGCCGTGACCCCCAAATGGGGTGGCAACGTCAGCAGATGGGGTCGCGGGGTTGGGGGCGAGGGGCGATGCTGTAGAAATGGGGCCGTACATGGGACCGTGCCAGGGAAAAGTTTGGGAAGCACCGCCCTGTTGGAAAGCACTCGGATGCGGTAGCAGTAGCATGCTAGAACTTGGCACTATCTATGTGGCGGCTTCTTATTAAAACAAATGTGCAAGCTATCCGACTGCCCTTCTTAGAGACCGTTATGATTTGTATGATAGTAACACCTAGGAGACCTTATGGACTAGGAGAGGGATGGTCGACCTCCCCATCACCCCCACAGGCCAGATCTGGCCCTGGATCTGTGTCATCTGGCCCATGGGGCTTCTCATGGGTCTGAATATTTGGTGGCAAGAAAGCACTGGCACTGCTCCCCTGCTTTCAAATTTCCAGACCAGTGAGAGCCCCGCAAGCTAAACAATGCAATCCCGTGCGCTGCATCAGGTATGCAGAGAAGTGCGAGGCCTGATCCTGGCTTGCAAAACCCTGGGGCCCGAGACCAGCCCTGGAGACTGGGCAGAGACAGGGTGGGACCTGGGGCTTGATGGCAGCCCTGGGTGGAGGCAGGGCAGAGCCCCAGGGCCCAATTCATGCATTCAGGGACCAACCTAAGCCTCATGGGGTCCATCCACGTGTGCAGGCTGAGCACAGAGAGCACGGGGCCTGATCCTGGGAGGTATGCAAGTATGTGTCTAGTTTCCTGCAAGTGTACCGTTCAGTAAAAGGCGCTCCCTTGAACTCTGCCGTCGTCCTGCGGTCTCAGCACACGCAGCTGCATGCTAGTGAAATCTGTTTGTCCACGGCTTGCATAATCCTCGCAGGGGGCCGGCTATGATAGTCGTTAAGGCGGTCAGAACCGGAGGGGGATCCGGGAATGCTGCTAGGTCCATCAGCTGAGCATCTGATGATACAGTAATTGCACATTGCATCTGTACAGCCCTTCTCTGGGAAATCCCCAGAGCGCTTCAGCAGCGAGGAAACGCCATCCCCGCGTTGCAAAGGGGAAACTGAAAAACAGAGTGGGGTTTGAAAGCGGACTGAGGGTCGTACCCGTGGAAGCCCGGCAGAGCCCATCTGGGTATAGCTCACAGCAGGGTCGTTTCCCCACCTGGCTTGCGGTGTGTTTTCTCTTTCGAGAGGCTTGGAGCTTCCTCGGGATGCTCCCAGCCAGATCTGGCACGCTGGGTCCATTGCACGTCCTGGAGCTCAGCTGGGCAGGAGAGATCTCCAGTGCGAACGCACATCTGTTCCTCTTTAAGTGTGACCACTGTCATGGTTTCCATCCCTCCAACAAAGCAGTTGTGCGCCAAAGGCCCGGTGATCGGTGGTGTTTCGTGGGAGTGGGGGTGGGAAAGATGGTTTCCAGGAGACTTTGTTTTTTAATGTAAGATAGGAGACGTGTATGAAGTACGGTCGTGGCAGCAAGTCAATGCTTTTAGCACCAACAGCTGCATTTGGAAAATGCTGTTTCAGATGCGTTTTGGGCTGAATCCATTCATCTCCAGTAAATCAACGGAGGATGCACTTCATGTCGCTTGACTGTAGGATCGAGCGGTTCCTAAGAATCGTAAGCAGCACATAAATTTCCGTTTTCCTAATCCTCCCTGTACTCCCACAGCCTTTCCGCTGGAGGGGCTGGGAGTAGTTTGCAAAGAAAACAAATGCACATGAAAGAGCCCCTGACCTTGTTTTCCACGCAGAGTAAACGCTCCCTCCACCCTAGCGTGTGCCACTGCCCATAGCTCAGCCTGAAACCCGGAGGGGGAACAATAGGCTGAGTCATCTGGCTCCATGTGGAAGTTGACAAAACAAAGGCTGGAAAAATCATCCAGAGGGCTGGCAGGGAAAGCAGGACTCGAGATCCTGGGTAGATGCAGCGAGGGTCCCGGAGTCCTTTACACACCTCCTTGGCAGTACCACAGCTGCCTGCAAATGGAAACAACTGCTTTCAGCCCTGCGGTGAGATCCTCAAGGGCCAGATTCAAAGAGTGCTAAGATAACGGAGGTTTTTCCGAGGAAAACGTTGCCTAGGAGAGCACTGGCCCGGGGCAGAAACCCGAAGGGGCTTGCACTGTACAACTGTCAGATTTCTAACCCGTGCTGGCTGGAGATAAAGAAACAATAAGGTTTTCCCCTAAGGCGTCTAACTTCTGAAAGCCGAATCTGGGTCACTCCCCGGACCCGCCCCAGACTTCTGGAAGCCGGAGGAGTCGGTCGAGCTGGAAGCGGTGCAACGCCGAGCTCGCAGGCAGGATGAGTTGGCCCGTGCAGAGCAGCACGGCCTCCCCGTACAATGCTGCTGGTGGGACTGCCATGCAGCGGGAGGGGGCAGATCGGCCTGGCTTTGCCCCCCGCACTAACCGTCCTCCCCATTTCCGACCTCACAGCATACTTGCGGTGAGGACGCCGTGCATTGAATGGGGCTTGATGAATTGCCTCGCTCAGGACCTGTGAAAATTAGGGATCCATCTTGCAAATTGTTGTTTTGGGGACACCGGGGCACAGTCCAGAAACTCAGGACTGGAAAAGATAGGAAAGTTGGTATCCTAATTTCTACCCCCTGCCTTTTGTATTTATTTATTTATTTTTTTACAGGGCTGGCTTTGGTGAGGGTTGTGAGAGCATGTCCACACAGCACCATGCGCTGCTGGGCAGGGGTATGCCAGCACGCTTGTCTTGGAAGCAGCATTGCTAGGTTAGTGTAGCTCCCTTTCTGAGCTAATTAAGGGAGATGGCGTCTCATGCTATCGTGACCTTATTGGTACCTGAGTTAATATGCTGACATACCCAAAGGCCAAGTTTTGGCAGGAAAAACTGTGGGGCAATCCAAGATGCTCCGCGGTCGTCTGGAACGAGAAGCCTGCACCACCTCTGGCTCCGGCTGATGTAGCTGCCGCAGTGGAGGGTTGCTGATGAATGAATTAATTCTGATAGGCAGAGCAAATTATTAATTTCAGCCCAGCACGATGTGAATGTTCAGCCCAAATGGCAGCCTGCTACCAGCACAAGGCAGCATTGTGCTGCTTATACTGAGAGGCAGTGCTAATTAGCCCATGCTAGTTAGCTCTGCCTCTCAGCAGAGGCAGTGTGGTGCTGCTGGGTGCCACAGGACTATTTGGGGAAGCGTTTGGCTGAGTCGAGACCACTTCTCCAAACGTGGGCCTGTCCTGGAAGATTTGGGGTGGCTGGTCGCTCTAGCCCTACGTGCGCCCATGCTGGTCATTGTAGCTTGTTGGTGCCGGTTGTGCCTTCAGATGTCATCTACGCCCGTGTAAGTGGGAGGGGAACCGGGTAAGGTCCTCAGAGCCTTTTTGGAGCAGCTTAATTCACAGGGAAAATGTTCCCTGTAAAACAAAGGGACCCTGAATGGTTCGAGAGGCATCTGTAGCCTGATGGGTGCGATCAGGGGTAGGATGGCTGTGCTGCATGCCAGCACGCCGGGGACTAGCTGGACGGACCAGGGGGCCTACAGCCAAGTGCATCTCTGCTGGCTGCAGCCTTCCAGCTTCAGGTGCAAAAAGGAGCAAATTTATATAAGCCTGAGACTAGTGAGCAGAGAGAGAGACAGTGAGGGAACTTTTTCCTCGTTTTTTTATCCCCATCTGCTCTCTACGTTCTCTTTTCTCCTCCGCCCAGAAAAAAATTAAATGAAAACAGGGAATTTCCAAAATTTGCTTGGGTCTTTAGTTCCTCTTCCCTTCTTCCACTGTTGCTTCTAATTACTGATCTCTTTCTCTTAATGAGGAAACTCACCCCTGGATGCTGTGCGGCCAGGGGAGGCATTTTCTGGTGCGCTCTATTTATTTGTTGCGGTACCTGTATCAGTCGTGGATCAAATGTGCTGCTTTGATATTCTGCTGCTGCTGACACGGCAGAGTCTGCTTTCTCCTGTTCTGGCATTGGAGAGGAGGAAGGATGATGGGGCGATATGATGTGATCGCTCTACTTACTGTATTTACCCAAATACAAGATGAGGTCCCCTCCCCCACCAGTTGGCAGGGGGAAGAAAGCCTCCTAGTCTCATCATTGCAATCAAGAAGATCTCACTAAATACATGGTCTATCACTAAACTGTTGCCAAAAGCAGCATGTGCTCAAGATTGGAAACCAGCTGTGACGCTGATGAAATTCAGCCAGCACTGAGCATGACTATAAAACACGTGGCTCACATTGGGCAAACGTGCTGATGGGAACCTTTTTGTGTGTGTGGCCCTTAAAAAACAGCAGTTGCTCCCCCAGGAGGGAACAGGCACCGAGCCTGGAGGTCCTGCACTACAAGGCTGGCACGTAGAGGGGCCAGAGCAAGCTCCGACACCCTCCCCTGGTGCCACCCTCCCACTGAGAGCCTGCCACAAGACTAGGTTAGTGTAGCCCATCTGAATAACACATGGAGTAGTGCCTGTTAAACGCCGTCCTCCTCACTGCCGACTTTTACCAGTCATGGCGAGCTGTGACATTGCATACGGTTCACCTAGCATCCCTCTCTCGGCCCTTCTCTCCATCTGGTGCGTGGGATTAATGTGGCCTTGACCTCCATCTGCGCGGTGAAGCAGGAGCAGGTTGCCCTGTGCTGCATCTGCATGTATATTTTTGGATCATCCCAGGACTCGTGAGAAGAAAACCCAGCTGCAGTCACGAGTGGGGGCTAATAAGCACGTGGAGCCTTTTTGGGGGGTATCTGGAGTACACAAAGATGCTGAGCTGTGCTGAGCAATGGGGTCACCATGGCTTGAAATGCTCTGGTGGGGCCCAGCCCGATGAACTATGTGGCAAATCATAAGCCTTTGCCTTTAGTTCAGTAGGAGGCTCCTCCCTAGCTCGCTCCTGCAGCCAGATGGGTGAGGACAAGCGAAACTTGGCATCCAAACCCCAAGCCTCTGGGCTTGGGCCAGCATGTAGGATGCCCACCAAACGACTTTGGAAATATCTGAAGCCCCTGGTAAGGGTGGAGGATGTTTGCCGGTTGTAGGGCCACTTACGGTTCTGGACTGACTCACGGGTTTGGGTTTGGACTTGATTAGCCTGATCTGGCTGGGAACACAAACAGATTGTTTAAAAAAATAAAATTGAAGTAAGATCAAGTGAGACTGGGAGCATCTGAACCCCAAAGTCTCTGAGCCTGGGGCTTACGTGTAGGATGCCTGCCTGGATTTAGGGAGTATCTAAAGCCCCAGATACATGGGTCTGGGAGGGAGGCTACTGGCCTGGTGGTAGAGCCACGCAGTTTTGCCAATTGAGCTCTGATAAGTCAAATTTTGGAACTTGACCTTGGCTTAGCCCGCTGGAGTTTGGAACTGATCTGACCCTTGAAATGAAATGTATATAAAAATAATAGCTTTTACTGCATAGACATAGATGTCAGATTGCTGTTCAAAAGTGTGTTAATGGAGTACCAGTGCTAAAGCGTGCAACAGTTTAAACAAAATGTAACATGCATCAATTCTGGATAAACTAACTACATGGGTAGTGTATGCACATTGCTACGGGCATGTTTAATTTCAAGCTTGTCGTTTGCAAATTTGCTCCTTGCTTCTAAGTGTTCAGGAGGAGCAGGGCCTGACAGTGAGGGGAAGGGGCTTCCAGGGGAAAAAGGTTGGGGGAAAGCACAAAGCAGAGGGCTACCTGACGCCCCCCTAGGTTATTTTCCCTGCTGTAGCAGTGGGAGGGGGACAAATTCTAGGCAAGCCTCTAATAATTAGCTTCTGTGCCTGGAAAATTATAACATGTATAAAGTTTCCATATATAGAATATAATTATTGTGGGGGGTCATCTTATAACTAGGGTCATCTTATCTTACTTACAACTTACCTTACATCTTATTTCCAGACTAGAGACCAGGGTAAATTGGTTCTCAATCTGTCTGCTTTGTGTCCTCCACCTATTGTGTCATAACCTCCACCTTCTCTTGCAGACTGACCTGCAAGCATACAGAAATTGGTGACTCCCTCTTTTCTTTTTTTTTAACTGCTGTCTCATATTATGAGTAGAATATCATTTACCTGATGGTATTAATGGTAGGTAAGTAGAAGGCAAATAAAAGGAAATATTTGAACTTGCTGCCTTCGGTCAAATGCTGTCCCCTTAGTTCAAAGGACTGGGCAGCTTGTATAAGCAGTATTACATTTGTCGGTGTAAGGTAGAGTACTCAGACAGTAATCAAACATCTCTTTGCAGGTACTATGGTTAATAGTTCAGCACACCGGGACCCCAGTCGCGCCCAGGGTTTGAAACAGCTGGGCTGAGAGTAGCTTGTTGCCCTCAAATCTTGATCTGTGTTGGCTGCCCAGATGTATTTTAGAGGCTCTTCTCTTCCCTGAGCTGCTGGGTATGGATCAGGACTGAAGGCAAGGTGTGGCGGATCGGCGGTCGGAGGGCAGAATTGCCACCCCTCCGTTTGCATGGCCCTGCTGCAAGGCAGTGGGTCTCATGTTTGCTGGTTTTCTGAATGTTTTATTCATTCATTCCTATTCACATACAGCTCTAATCAGTGTGCAGGCGGTGGCTCTTGGCTGCCTTGAAATGAAAAGAAAATACACAAGTCGTCTTCCAGCACCTTTGGAGCCAAGGGTAGTCTCCACCAGGGCCAAACTGTAACGTGGCAGTGCAAACACTGCTCACCGCCGCTCCCCCCGGTTGTAATTAATAGTGATGATGTGTAGAGAGTTACTAAAAGGATTCGAGCCTCCAGGACCCTGGTGTCTGGCTGCCATCATACTAAGCCTGTTCCTATGGCAGTGGGCTCATTACTGTTGGCTTTTTCCTGCTGATTTTAGACAGGTTTTTTTTAAATAAGTGTCTCTTGCTCCAGAATACATCTCTTTGCTCCAGTTGTGGCTAAAGGTGGGCCAGCTCTCCCTCTTGCCAGACTTCGAGGCAGAGCAGAGTTGGAGACGACTCCGCATCTCATCTGCTGGATGGAGGAGGGGGTTCCTGGAAGTGGGCAGGAAACATTGCCCAGTAGGGCCCACTTTCCTAGACCTTGTGAAAGCAGCATCATTGATCTAGGCTCGTAAGTGCTGAACAATTGGGGACAGAGGCCTTGGCCATGTATTCTGGCAGGGCACCCTGCGAGTCCCCTGTAGATCTGGGCGGCATACCTATGAGTACCTGGTGCATTTGGCGAGTGATCCTGTTGCTTATTCTTGTATGTTGGGGTGCTATGTTGCAGACTGTCTTCACCCTCCCTCCCCAGGACACCCACGCAGAAGAGGGCAAGATCATGGTATTATTCCTCCATACCACAGTGGTCTAGAGAGGATAAAGATCAGGACCCCATTATGCAAGGCACTATTCAAACCCTTCAGTGTATAACAGCGTAGCTAGTGCAGTATATAGAAACCGGCCTTTGCATCTTAGGAAGTGGCTGAGGTCTGACGGGAGCCATGTCTGCTCATTCATTCTTTCTCATAGTATTTTTAGAGGAGGAATGCACCTCCTGACCTGTTGCTTGTAGCGCGGCCTGTGAGAGCTGCGTAATGGGAGGCCACCCTGTGCAGAAGAGTAAGATCCCAGGCATCTTCCAGCTGTGACCGTCTAATGCGTTCCTATTTTGGGAATGACTGGATATTTCTATGTCCCCTGTGTGCTTGCTGTGTTTGGCTTTGCACTTTTTATCAATGCTGGTTGTATTACGGCAGGAACTGGGAACCAAGCCAGAATCCTTATTTTTTCAGTTATTTGTAATTGTGATAACTGATACTGACACCTTGTAGCTTCTCCTATGCTGTTTCGGGGATATTCATGCTTTTACTGGGCAGTTTCTTTTTTTGGGGGGGCTAGTTTAGGTCAATTAGGCTGCACCTCACTTGGAGAGTGGACGGAGTTGATTTTTTTAGGAATGTTTTCAGACCATATTGAGAAGTCAGGGCCCAGATCCTTCTTACGCTGAGGTTCAGTGTCAGATCTCTGTCATTGTCCAAGGAGACGTTTCTCGTTAGTACAGTTTAATAAAGTTTGGGGGCTGCTCCAACTTACAGTAGTTGGGGATGGTCACATTGCACTGGTAAGCCAATTTTGAATGGATGAGCGCAGGCACACCCCTATGCGACCCCTTTTACCACCAGCGCAGCATATAATGCCCCTTCCAGGTTGGGTTTCATGGGGTTAAAGTACATGCTGGAAGTTGAGCAGATGCTCTAGGCCTTTACTGAGTTGGACTGGACTTGATGATTGGGGCCGTGCGTGGGTGCGTTTCTCCCCCTCTGCCTCGTGTAGACGTCTGTTTGATGTGGGGCGGGGAATGTGTTTATTCAGCCAGCCCCTTGGAGCACTCTTGTGCCTCACTTCGTCAAGATGGGACACAAGGATGTGTTTGAAGGCCAGCAGATGCTTCCCTGCCTTGCTGACTAGGGGTAATTTGATGAACTGGACTTCAAGTACAAGTTCAGAGTCCTCTTCCCTTGATTTTGGCTTCTTGCTCTTTATATCAGTTCAGTGGCTTATTTCTGGCTTTCATCTTCTCCATCTCCTCCTGGCTATTTGTTCAGCACAGCTCTGAAGCTGAGGTCCTTCTGGAAACCAGATGTGTCAACTCAGTGAGACATCCTGTCCAAATATTTTTCAAACAGAAGTTTGATTTGATTTGATTTTTTTTTGACATCACAGGCTCTACAATGCCCGATTCTGGGCGTTGGTTTGTGTTGAAATGTTAGGTTGTCTCTCTTGTTGCAAGGATGCCAGCACACCGGATCTCCTCTTTCTTGCCCTCATATACATCAGGTTCATCTACCAAACTTCATGCCATTATACTGACAAAAGTGACATCAGCAGGAGCAGACTCCTTTATTCAAAAATGCTTCTAAAAGAGGAATAAGAATAAAACAACTCTCTGAACCACCACGTAAATGTGGAACCAAGTAGTTCACAGCAACAACTTGTCCTACACTTGCGTAGTGTGCCCGGTGCTTGAGCAACAAAGTCGACTTCTGGGCCCCCACCTTGTTGGGCCTCACTGGGTCCCACCCTGCTATCTCACATCCCACGTCTTCATATTATAATTTGACAGGGAGGCTGCCCTTAGAGCGCAAAGCAGGTTTTGGGTATCAGGCCCTTGTCTGGGTTGAGGCTCCTTGGACCGGGTCTACTTGGCTTTGGCTGGGTCCTTCCACCCGAGGTCCAGGGTAGCAGGCTCTCGGGCCCATGCCAGCCATGCCTTCACAGGCTCGGAGCCCTTCGGCCCCCTGGTCTCACCCTTGCAGGCTCTGGGCTGGCATCCCCAGGCTCTGCTGTCAGGTACCAAAGTCTGACAAACGGCAGCACCCCTTCTAAAGTGTTTGGGCTTCTGCCCCCATGCAGCCCACCAGGCCCCAGACCCTCCAAGGGCTCTATGCTGGGTGCCCCTGCAGCACAACTATGGCCTCCAGTCGACCCCTCACAGCCCCTCCAGTTTAAATACAAACAAAAAACATTAGCATCTGCTCCCAAATAAAGGCCCCCCCCCCGGAGATAGTCCCACAGTGCAGCAGTGCTACAGCTCAGGCTCAGCGCACCTCTCTGCTGCTGCCCAGTGGTGCAGGGGCTTCCTTCCAGCATCCCTGCGCTCTGGCGTCCTTCCTGCTCGGGCAGCCCAGCTCACCTGCTTCCTGCAGCTTGTAAAGCCAGGCTGCCCCTCTCCGGCTCTCCCCCTGGTCTTACGTGCCTCCTCTCTGGCTTACCCCTACTTCTGCCCCGGGTGTGTCAATCTCCTGGGTGCAGACTGCCATCCCCGTGCCGTTGTCCGTCTGCCCAGGGGGCTGGGGGTGGCCAAGTGGCCCTTGGCTCCCTCTCCCCATCAGTAACGCCTATGGTGACACCTTGCCGGAATTGTTTGTCAGGAAGGAAAGGGGGGTGTTGGGATTTTAGGGCCGGGGGCTAACTTTGTAGCAAGAGAAGAGAGTTAGAGGCATCTTGGATCTTGAGAGCACGTGTGTTTTAACTAGAGAGGAGCGCAGGTTCTGATTGCATCTTCCCTAAAATTTGTGGTGAGGATGATGACTCGAGTCCACTGCTCTGGCTTGGGCCCGCATGTCAGGAGCTCTCCACCCTCCTCTTGCGGACAGAGTAGGAGAGTCACAAGCTGAACTGAATTTTATCAATACTTTTCAGCTGTTTCGGCTATCGAGTGATGGGAGGCAGCCCTTAGCTTAGCTGATTTGGGCAGTTAAGAGAGGATTACAATGGCTTTTGAATTGCTGGCACGACGAGGAGCACAAACAGCGTGGCCATAAGCCTGGCCCCCGGGAGCTGAGCCCGAGCCATGAGCCGGGTATGATTCTCCTTCCACTGACCCCGCGAGCTGGCCCAGTGCATTACAGCGCTGTTCTCAACCTTTTCTAACAAGTGTACCCCTTCTGCCTCAGAGTTTCGGCACATGCACCCCTTTATAATTTTTTCTTGTTTTTAATGTTACCAATTATGTGGTATAAGGCAGGCTACACTAATTAACATTACATGCATTATTAATATCTGCATTAAATATATATATCATAGTCCGGCTGGTAAGTCTGCTGTGAGGGAAGCGGGGAGGGGGGACAGATGGAGGCCTCTGCAATGAGGGAGGGAGTGGGGCAGGGGCAGGGAGCGGGATGGAGCTGCGAGCGGCTCATTCACAGGGTGGAGGGGCAGCTCCTGCCACTGCACGCGCCCCAGGAGGACATGGGGGTGCCCATGATTTGTGTGCCCCAGATCTCTGCGTGGGGCAGGGGCAGCACTGGGCTCTTCCTGGCCGGGGGGGTTGGGCCAGGGCTGTGCTCAGGGTGGGCAGCTGGGAGGAGGGCTATGTGGGGGGCTGCAGCCACCCCAAAATTTGCCTTAGCTCCCACTCCCAGAGCTGCCACCACTACCCACCCCAAGTGCAGCCCTGGCCCAACCCCCTGCTGGGAAGAGCCCGGTGCCGTCCCAACCCGCAGCAGCTGCCCACCCTCGCTTCGTGCGCAGATCCAGGAGCACATGCCCCCATGCCCTCCCAGGGTGTGTGGAGCTGCCCCTCCAGATGAGCTGCTCGTGGCCCCACGCCCACCCTCACCGTGGGGGACTTGATCTGCCTCCCCCTTCCCTCGCAACAGATTTACCAGCTTGACCCGGCTGCGCTGCACTTGCGTGCATGCACGGGGCATTTATCAGCCAAAAAAAGATGATTGTCAATTTTCCTTATATCGGTGCACCTCTAGTAATTTTTTCTCATTTGTTCTGCATACCCCCTATAACCTGTTTAAGTACCCCTAGGGGTATGCATACTCCTGGTTGGCAACCACTGAATTACAGGGTCAGATCCTCAGCTGGTGTGAAGCGGTGCAGGTCCACTGAAGTGAATTTAATTCAGTTAAGAGTCTAGTCTATCTGGTTTTAGGAGAAGAAGAAAAAGATAAGTGTCCACGGACACAACGCATGAAATGGTAGGTCCGGGTCCTCTTTGGGACCTGGACCAGAGAGTTTTTCCTACCAAAATGTGGTCAAAGCTGGTACATTCTTATGTTGGCATGAATGAGTATGATTCACTTCCCATCTTCTGTCTCTGTCTCATCCTTTGTTTAGCCTCCTGTTTAAGAAAGCAGGAGAGGGAGTCTCTCTTATTATAAGTATGCACAGGGTCAACTGGAGTCTGGATTTCAAGATATTGCTGCCATTGCAGATGATCTGCAGTCATCACCCACCCACCCGTCAGTCTGGAAACGAGAGGGATGTCCAGCTGCTCTGTGGGAATGTGGATTGCAAGCTGGACCGGTGGATTGTTGTAAATACCCACTGAAATTAGAAAGCCATAGCATCAACCGTGATGTTTCCAAGTGTGCAGGAACAGCCCATAAGGGGAAACATTTACTGCATGGCAAATAACCAGACTTCTTCCATCCCACAGCAATGCTGGCATTTTAGATCAGGATTTTGGCCCCTGTCAAAAATAACCTCTCTGTTAAATCATATATATCTACCTGCCTGTTAAATAAAATATATGGAAGACCTGTGCCATCCTGTGCTAAGGTCCCATCAGATTGCACAAACTAGGCAAGGTCACAGTTAGATGGAGGACTTCAAGGATCCACCTGAGCTTTTGGTAGCAGTCGTGGTGATAGAGAAGGTGACACGTTTTCCTCTGAGATGTTTCCTTCTGCTCTTGAAAAAACCAAGGTCTCTAACTCTTGTGCTCACTGAGAGTCCTCATAGTATTTTTTCGCAAGGGTGATGGTGTAAGGCTCTGGCCTAATTCCAATATCTTCTCCATCTAAATGTCCCATGCAATTAGATGTAATATTTTTTTGCACTTGGTCTCAGCTAGCAGTCCCAGCCTGTTGCATAGCACCCTGGGCTGTTCAGTCAATGCTACATCCCTGTGTAGGGGTGTCTTGATGTCACATGTGATGACTATGCTTCCTCTCTCTCACAGAGACCTCACGAGGCTGGATTATCTGATGCACACAAGGTACTTCAAAGGCACTTTTGGAAAAGCAAATTATTGTTATTTTTAGTTCATAGGGATGGGTACTTGGGACTGGGTAAGAAGTGATTCAACACAACTTGGAGTGAGTTGTTGGAAGAGGCTTTGGAAACGTCAGATGACTTTTAGTAATGATTATACAATTTGACAGCCCTGTGAACTTCCTAGAAGAGTTCCTGAAATTGTGTGTGCAAGCCTGTGTTCTTGCCCAATTTCCAAAGAAAATTTTGCAGAGACCCAAACTGAACCGTCCAGGCAGAGATTCTGGGGCTCGCCCTTCACTGATGGCTTCGCCTCCTCTAATTTCTGTGGTTCATCCTATAGTACGTGCACCAGTCGGTTAGTATCTGGATATAATTTCTGATACGGCAATTCACTGGGTTTTGAAAATGTGATGTTCTCGCAGGCAAATCGGACTGAACTGTCACAGAGAGGCTCCCGTTGTGAAGAGCAGGAGTAAGCGGCCTCTGTAAATATTGTTCGCAGTAAAGATTTAAGTTCCATCTTTAGTAACATTTGGGAAAAACCCAACCTTGTTTTGAGACATTGCTTGTTCCCACATGGCTAGTTCCAGAAATGTGGCGTCTGTTAGCTTAACGTCCTGTATTTATATGTACACGACATATTTCATGTGTGGTCACACACCTGATAACTGGGGGAGGAGGATAAAAAGAACACAAAAGCAGCATAATCATGAGTTAGTCAGTGTTTTTAGAGACTTACCGTCCTAAGTGCTGGCATTAGCAGCTCATTCATCCTGAGTGACTCACCAGATCTCACCTGAGCAAGGTTAGAGCGTCCATTTTCTTTGTCTCCGCCATTGTCTGGTTCTGAAACAGAGTTAAGTTTGGGCTGGTTTGCATGGGTTAGTCTCAAGAAAATGCAGTCGAGCAGAAGATAAATCAAGGTTACCGTATTTCCAGTTCCAAAAAAGAGGACACCTGTCGGGGGGGACACCACAGCCCCTGGCCCTGCCAGTGCCCCTCACTCCCAACCTGAAGACCTCTGGCACTGGTGGTGCCCTTTACTCCTGACCCACAGTCTCCCGCTGCCCCCCAGGCCATGCTGGTGCCCCTCACTCCCAAACCACAGCCCCCCAGCCCTGCCAGTGCCCCTCACTCCCAACCCGCAGCCCTTTAGTCCCCCCAGCCCTGCCTGACTGGGCTGAAACATGGCAAATCTGATTCGTGCAGGTGGCGGTGGAGCGAGTCCGGCCCAGTTGCAGGTAGGAGGGAAGAGGGGCTGCCCGGGACACCCCCTGCCCTGGGCTGGGGCTCCAGCATTGCACCAGGCACCCTGGCTATTCCCCCCTCCCCCATTAAACATCTCCCAGCCTGTCCAGCCCCTCGAGCAAGGGCACCGGCCCCAGTGCCCCCGGCCTGGCTGGAGCTTCCTGTTGCCCTTAAAGGGCTTCCCCACCCCCTTCCCCGCTGGAAGGGCAGGTATCTGCCCGCCACCATGCCTGCAGTGCTTCAGCCCCAGTGCCCAGACCACTTTCCCCAGCCCCGGCAGGCACCCACCCCCTTCACACACCCTTGCCACGCATGAACACACACACACACAGCCCCTCAGACAGTCCCCAACCCCTGGCCCTCCAACCCCTACCCCCCACAGACTTACCTGCATCCAGCTGCTGATGCTGCTCCAGTGACCCTGCCAGGCTGTGCGGCGGTCACGTGCGGGTGTGTGCACGCAGACGACTTGCACCTGCTGCCTCCAATCTCCCGCCCCCTGCTCCCACCAGCGGAGCAGAGCAAGATCCTGGAGATCAGTTCAGATTTCAAAAAACAGCCCGGTCGGAGATTGGAGGCTCCAAAAAGAGGATGCATTTAGAAAAACCTAGACGTATGGTAACCCTAGCTAAATCCAACTTTAAAGAAGAGCTTTACCTAGGTCAGGAGGATAATTTGCTTTCCTGCCTTTCTAATGGCCGACCAGAAAATTCAGGGACTGCTGAATTGTCTTCATTAACTGTATTTTGCAGACAATATCGAGCTGTAAAAGTCATTTGGTTGGTTTCCTAGATTGACAGCTGCACTGTGACTGCGGGGATTTGTCTAAAAATGTAATCACCACGTTTGGGCCCAGCTGACAGATTCAAGTTGTGAAGGTGTCTTGACTCCACCTGCTCTCCCAGAATAATCACAATGACTTAGTAGTGCTCCCTGTCCGTCATCAAATCTCTGTGCTTCCTGTTTTCTAAGTCTCAAGCTATTGGTGACCTATTTCTGACTTCTCTACTTCTTACTATTCTTATGAATAAAACAATAATGAAAAGAAGAAATACCATTGCTATTTGTCTTCTAGACACAGTATTGTATTTGTCAAAGAAAATGTAGTGTAAATATTGCCTGCATAAGTGCAAAGGTTTGTGCAGCTTGAGGATGAAGAGCGTTAAATGGAAGGATGTTATTTTGAATGATACGTTAGTGATTCTTATTAACACTTGCACGATAACAGTGCTTTTTTTGTAGAAATGTGGGGTTAAAGAGCTTGATTGACCTCATTATGTTACAGCTATTGGTTCCCGCGTTTTGTCAGGATAACACTGGAGGAGCACGGTGATGAGTGAGGCCTTAGCGTAGGAAGGAGAACGTGGGCTGCATGCACCTGGGATCTGGTTCCTGGCCAAACCTTTCCTGAGTCAACCCACCTCGTCTGGTTTCCGAGCTGGTAACAAATGTTTACCTTGGGCGAGGAGTTCGCTAAGATGTTTGCAAACCTGAGGGAATGGAGTCGGTATATCAGTGATCTCAGTCTGGATTTGCTGCGTTGAGTGGCAACCAGACAAAATGCAGCGAGCTTCAGCTGAACCCCAGACTCATAGCTAAGCTGTTAGGACAAGCCATATGCATCCAAGCACAAAGAACCTGGCACACAAAAAATGGATTTGAAACCATTTGGCTTTAACAGAAATGTTGTTTGATCCTCATTTAACATTGCATAGTCTTAGTTTGAGTAATATTTGAGCTGGACGATCAGCCGTCAGTGGGCCAACTGTTGCTTTAGGCAGGGGTGGCCTTTGAAACCTCAGCTTCAGGCAACAGCCCTAGCAGTAGAAAGCTCTGTCATCAATACAGATCTAAACCTCCATGGTACAATAACAGCTTATCACTGAAGGATTTGTAGACATTTTCTCCAGTCTAGCAACACTGAAAGCAAGGCAGCTATTAATAAAGTCATGAATGAGGGTGGAGTTCCTGTCGTTATTCGTGGGCTGGAGTCTCTTTCCCATTGTCAGCGGCTGCTGAAAGATGCTGTAAGACAGCGATGTGCATGAACCTTCATTGCTAGCATGGGCTGGGGAGCACTGTAAAAGGCAAAAAAGAAAGTGGTTTTGGATGCAGTTCAGATCTCCGGAGCTGACAGCACTTGCACAATTTATGTATCTTTTAAATTCTAATGACTTCCTTAGGCATCTCACAAACACTCGGGTCCTTGTCGCTTTTCCTTTTGAAGTTTGCTTTTATAATGCTGCCTTTCCTGAAGCTTTCCTGCTGCCAGTCAGCCAAGTCATCCCTCTTTTCAAAATCATTTCATTTCTTTTCAACTACAAATAGCGACTTTCCTGTTGCTTAAAGCTGACACGGGAAGAAAAAGATACCAGATCTCGTGCCTCGTGGACTGGGTTTGTTCTGCTCATTAGCATCCCCTAAAATAGGGCAGAGTAATTAAGAGCAAACCTGATAGTCAAAGTGGGGAAGTGGAGGTGCCAGACTGATATGAGGCTTGTTAGGAAGCTGGTGGGGAGGTGTCAGTCCTGGGAAGCGAGCCAGTGCTGTGTGTGAATGATCAGGGAATTATCAGGCTCCTAGCAAGCACCTTGTTTTTGAGATTGCCTCAAGGAGCTCATGGTAACCAAGTGGTAGACTTAAATATTATATTTCTGTGTATGCAAAGTTGGCTTTTATATGTTAAAACAGGTCACTTCTGGCTAATTGGAGTAAGTGATTTGCCTGACATCAGCTCCCAACTCAGCCAGGCTCCTGGTGTAACAGAGGTCCAGGAGCCTCACCACTACACCTTGTTCACAGCTGGTTGCACCATCTCCATGTTGGGCACCAATGGCACTTACTCCATATCACACTCCCTTGTAACACCTGCTTTTGACTAACTTGCCCTCCCATCCCTCCTCTCCACCGTCCACGAGCGACTGGGAGACTCCTTTTTCACAACCAGCACTAACCAAATCGTACATTGCTTGGGCAGTTGTACCCATCCTCTGCTGTCTTCCACCTGATGTGACGCCTCCATCCTCGTGAATGAACTTAGTCACTTGCCGGATGTCCCTGGGAGACGAGCCCTGTGTGACAGCACAAATACCAAACTAAAACATTGCCACAGTACACCCTGGGGGAGACTTGACCTGCCTGCCTTGGCATCTCATGGTGGCATTTCATATGATTTCTTATAACCATGTGTTTTTATAATGTACCTAAAATGATAATCCTGGCTTCAATGCAGGGGCAGCAAAATATAGCAGAAAGTGCTGGCTTGGACAGCCCCCTCTACAGATTCCCTAATTTTTTGTGGGGGGGAATAGGGGGGGTGCCCCTGACTTGCCACCTTCTGTCTGGCTGTTGAATATTCAGACCAGAGGTGTATGTAGGGTCCTAAATGGACTTTGTGGGTCATTGAGCACTGAATTGATACCAAGAGGTCTTCAGACCACCGAAGATCTTCATTGTAACTATTCCAGTGCAACATCTCTCGTCCCGTGATCTGTATTTCTTAAAACGTGTAACCTGTGCCTCTCTCATGCTGTAAGTGCATGTACAATGAGCTATAACATGAAGATACATGCCAGAGGTAGAGATTGGGTCGATCTTTGTCTCCAAATCCACCCTGTTGGTTTGGCCAGCTGGTGACTCTATCTCACAGCTTCTGACACTGGTGGACAAAATCCCAATCCACTGGTACTGACTGATTTCAGTGGGAGGAAACTCTCAGCAGTGTGAGGCCTGCACAGACTTCTTCCTTTGTTTGAGCAGCAGGTGCCTTTTCTGGGTCTGGCAGCTGAATGGAAAACTAAATCAAATTTGCCCCTTCCCCCCACTATTTTATTTTTGTTTCTTTCAGGACAAATGATTATTTCCTTATCTAACAGCTCTCATGCAGCAAAGGGTAGAATAGTGGCACCGTTCACAAAAGTCATTCAGCATTTTGGGAGACAGAAAAAATGACTCCCTAACTTTAGGATTCAGATGCCCACTTGGGTAATTCAGCTTCCAGGCCCAGCCCCAGTGAATACTTCAATAGTTTGGACAGTAGAGTAGCTTCATCAGTAGTGCCTGAGACTCGCCTCTGAGTTCCCTGCAGCTTAGTGCAGTGGTTTTCAAATTTGTTAAGTTCATAGAGCCCTTTCTTATCACTTCTTCAGCCGAGGAACCCCCACCCCTCTGCTGACGACTGGCACGGAGACCAGCAACCCAGCTTGGCAGTGACAGCACGCTGCCTCCCAGCCCACTTTGCCGTTGTCCCCAATCTCTTTGGGGGAGCCCCCGATGACCTGTCATGGACACAGTTTGAACCCCCTCCCCCCGGCTGAGTGCATCTAGGGCAGTTGCAAGGTGCTGAGTGATGTGGGTTTGAGTCCTGCAGTAGAAGTGGGACTAGTTTTTGACCGACTGAGAACTGCATTTTTTGTTGCGGGGTTTATTCATCAAAAGAAGTTACCCAACCCCAGTGATTAATAATAATGATAATGCCATCATATTCAAGCCCCTTTCATGTTTGGTCAGGTCCCATCCACATCTGAAAAGATTGGAGAAAACATGAAACAAAACTAATGTAATCATAGCAAACCCTACCATAAAAATTGTCATGTTTTCTTTAGCCCTTTGAGGATTTAGAAAGCTCTGAAGCGCTTCATTCTCAGACTCGCCATTGGTTTGCCTTTGGGGCGGGAGTTTAAAGACCTAAATTTTGGAAGGAAAATTGCAGTATTAAATAATGATTTGTGGTGCAGAAAGGAGTGAAACAACTTGACAAACCATGTTTGTCAGGACTTTGGTGGTGGTTTGTGTGTGCGGCACGATTTTTCAGGGCCGATTTACTGAGTGACTGGATCTTCTTCAGGTCGTATAAAGTGATGTCATTCTTGAAGATGAAATGCCTCCGTGGCATCACAGGATGTTCCCAGGGTTGTGGCTAGTCATTCATTCAGGTTTATTGGGCACTTCGAAGATGCTCGTTTGCATATATCCAGAAACGGTGGGATGATAACTTGAGGGTGCTTTCTGTTAATCATACCCTTGACCGAGTCAACTCTACTGCTGAAGGCAAAGGAGTTTATTAGCCAGCCACCACTTAGTAAAAAGCTAACAGGGCTTTTTAACAAGGCCCTCAAGCTGTTGTTCTCCTTAATGATTGTCATTGATGTCAGAAGTGAAATGTTAGATTTCAGTGATAAGGGCTCTTGGACTTAGGAAAAGAGGAAATTGTTTTAACCCTAAACGGGGATTAAAGCAACCATCTTCCTATAGTTTCTTCATACCTTCCCCTGAACATATCATGTTTTTAAAGTTCTTTGAAGATCTGAAGAGCAATGCCCATACTAAGCTGTATGATTAATTAATAACAACACTGAATTCATGACTGTTTCTCCTGGGGAAAATTTTAGCCGTAACCCTCCTCACCTTTGAAAAGGAGCAGCTCTTATAACAGGGGTGGGGAAAATGTGGCCCAGGGGCTGGATGCAACCTGCCAGGCCTTTCTATCTGGCCCGTGGGGCCCCTGAAAAATTTAGAAAATTAATATTTATCTGCCCCTGGCTGCCTGTCATGTGGCCCTCGATAGCTTGCCAAAACTCAGTAAGTGGCCCTTCACCTGAAAAAATTGCCTGCCCCTGCCTTATAACCTCCAAGCCGAGGAGCCTGTCATGACTTCCCCCTGGTCATTACACTGGTGAGCACTTGGGGAAAGTTCAGATCCAGATCAGCTTTGAATTGTTCTCTGCAGATCAGGCCCCTCTCTAATTACAGATGAAGAGGTGAGAAGGGTGTAAAGCAAAGTCTGTGGAGGCAGCATGTCAGTTAGTGAGGGGGGCCTGAATACTCATTAGGCTGCAATGAGAGAAATCCCCAGACCGGCTAAATTATAGCCAAGGTGCAACCATCCCTTTGAGGGCCTTTAGCACAAAATGGGAGGGTAAAGAGTCAACCTAGAGTTTAAGCTGTTCCAAAGAAACTAAACTTGCTGGAAGGGCTCAAACTTGTTCATCAGCAGTTTCTTGTTGCAGATTTTCTGCTGAAGCATTCAATGAAAACAATGATCTAATTCTTCAATCTGTGATAGGATTAGTGATACCTTCTGAGTGTTTATGTAATGGGTTTCAGAGGTTCAATTCTGAATATTATTCCCACTGTGGATAACTGGCTCTTGTTCATGTAAACAGAGTTCAGGACAGACCAAGTAACAGAATCTCTTTTATCCGGTAAATGGTTGTTTTGCTGGGTTGGAGAACTCTCCCTCATTTCCTGTGCACCTTAATATAGCTTCATGGATGGGATGCAAAGGGAGGAACTCAAAAAAAAAAAAAAAAGCCCGTTTGCAAATCTGGGTTGAGATTCTGCCCTGACTTACTCCCCTGCAGGGGTAAATCAGTGAAGTGCCTGGCCAGCACATTGCACAGTGACCTTAGCCCTGATTCCCTTCTTGCGCCGTTCCCAACAGTGCAAGGAAAGGCTGGGGGCCCAGCGGTTCGCTCAACAGTACGTGGAGCAGCCCAGCAAGCCCCTTTCAATACCGTCTTCCTACACTGTGACGCACAGAGCCAGCTTCTCTTTCCTTCCCGGCCGCTCCATAGCGGCAATGACTTATTTTGCTGTTTCGATTCCCAGCGGGGCGGGTTGTGGTTAGGTTATCTGGGAGCCCCTGCTGCCAGGGGGCTGCTTCAGAGGGAAGGTCTCTGTTGCAGGGTGGTGGGAGGGCATTGCCTGGCCAAACACAGCAGGCATTGCTTAGCTCAGCCGCGAGTAAACTGGGATCGGGTCGTGCTCAGCAGGGGAGGATCAGCATGACCCTGGCATAGTGGGCACCTCTGTGCCCGTTCACATTTCTTCTATTCAGGGAAAGGCCTCAACACTTAATCTTTGCCCTGCACTCCCTTCTTGAGGGAAAGACATGGAAGAGGGAATCCATGGATCCATTGAGTATGCTGCTCCTTGTCTCCACTTCTTAGGTGAGGGAGAAAGGAGGTGTGCAGCAAAATCCATGCTGGGCCTAGTGCCAATGAAGAAGACCCCAGCGATCTGTCTCAGCATGGAAGGAGAGTCCTTCAACATCTGCATTTGCTCGTGCCCCAGTTGTTGACCTGCCAGCGCTGCAGGACTATGTCCTGCTTTGCTCCCATGGTTGGATGCCACCTTCTAAGAGGTCTCCTGCTTTTACAGCAGAGCAGGGGTTTGACCTTAGTTGCTGTGGCCGTGAGGGGAGAGGGTGCTGCACAGAGCAGCAGTTCGCTCGACGACTCCTGCAACAGTGCCCGACTCAGTGGTGAGGTGTGGACTCCCCTTTTGCGGCTGAAGCGGTGGCAGAGATTACGTCCCCGCGCACGGCTTTTCTTGGAGCAGTGGTTTTCAGCTTCTTTTCATTTGTGGACGCTTAAAAAGTTTTGAATGGAGGCGCGGACCCCTTTGAATTGTAAGTGCGAGTATTTGCATACTTCTGATCGATCATAGGGGTCCGTGAAAGATGACTTAGACATAGTCTACGGACCCCCAGGGGTCCACGGGCCACGTGTTGAAAACCACCGTCCTAGGGGGTCTCTACTTCTGCTCTGTACTGCATGCTGAACACTGGGGACTGCTTTGGGCCATAGCAAAATGTGTCACAGAGGGTAAAGGCCTGAGACTACAGGGTACAAATAGTCTCTCTTGGACCTAAACTCCAGCCGTGTCACCTGCATTGAACTAGCACGCGGCGTGTTTCCGATGGATAAACCGCTCCAACACAGAAGCTCAGTGGGAGGTCAGGAATAGCACTTCAGCTTCAGTGAGGATTACTAAACATCATCATCTAAGTTAGGCCCACAACACTGAGCCAAAACATTAGTGTAATAAGGGAATTGAGAAGCAGCTTCATTTCTGTGCAAAGCCGAGCGGTGCCAGATATCTACAAAGGGTGGTCCATCAAACCCAGTAAAAATGTCTCTGCTACAGACTCAGGTGGCACAGCTAAGCAAGGTGGTAGGACACTTGACTGGCAGAGCCATGCCAGCAGAAGCCCTTATTATGGACATGGTGGGTTTGGCCACATCACGGCAGCAAAGAGCTCGGTCTCACCACTGAGCAATTAATCCTGCCTGTCCACTTCCACTCCACCCGTCAGCCCCCGAAAGGAGACAGCAGGGCTGCCCCAGGCCATCAGTCCAGTCCTGGGCATGATGCTGGGGTTGCTGAGGTCCACACTGCAGCTGCTGCTTCATGCAAGCAGGATGCAATGAGTCTACCCAGAAATATGAGGTTGCTTGACTGAAATACTCTGAAATCTGGGGGAGGGGACAGCAGTATTTATGGTGCTGTGTCAGGGCAGGGACTATGGGCTGCTGCTGTTTGTTTTTGTATCGGTGCAAAACCTTGTGCAAGGCCACTAAACGAAGCACAAGTCAAGACCTGGAAATGCGGTGAGATCGCCTTGCAAATCATAGGATTAAAGAAATGTTGGGGTTTGAGGGGTTTTGCCTCCTGCTTTTGAGCAGGTAGAGTCTGCTTGCATTGCAGCTTGTCTTGTGTCCAGGGGCTAACAATGTATTTTCTGGGGGGAAAGAAGCAGGAAAGAAGGATGCTGAGGTTTTTCTCACGTTCCCTTGGCGGCGGGAAGTTGAGCTTGCAGCAGAATCTCAAATATGAGATTGTGGCAAAATCAGGATTAGTGTCAACGTGGCCGGGGATCAGCTGAAGTAACTAGGACCGTAGCGAGTCCCTGTGGACTGCTCTACACGCAGCTTTTGTCCCAGTGTAACCGTGGCTCTGGGCTGGGGTGTTGCGCTTTTCTTGGTTAGCCAGTATGGCTGTATCAGTAAAATCCCCCGGCATGGGTGAGTTACCACCAACGTGAACACACGTCTACCGGTAAAACTGCGTAACTACGTGCAGGACTCAGGTGTGTTGGTAAGCCCGACGTTGGGGGCTGAAATTACACTGTGCAGGGAGACGCCAGAAAAAGGTCTCGTGTGCTTCGTACATCTCCTCTGAGTTTCAGTGGCATTCAGCTGGCGCGCAAGCCTTTTGCAGCACAGGGATAACTGGTTCCCCAGCTGCCTTGCATCGCCTGCCTGTGATGCAAGTAAAATGCTTCCAGCTCAATAAGCATTTCCAGGCCTATACAGGTGGTGGCCCACGGGTTGCATGGGGCCCATGAGTGGTCAACTCATGGGCTGGGGGCTTTTGCTGCCTTCACTTCTTCAGCTCCCTGTGCTTCTCACCATGGGGCTGGGCCCCATTACCCCGGCCCTCACCATCTCCCTCCATCACCTTCCCCTGCTCTGTCTTCTCACTGCTGTCCCTTCTCTGCCCCCCACGAGGGTCTCTGGGCTCCCCCTGCCTCCTCTAGCTGCTTGGTCTTGTTGCTGCCCCTGAGGGGGTGCAGCCTTGGCCTGGGGGCAGCCTGGCCTGGTCTGCAGCCCACGGCCCCTCCGAAGTCAGCTGGCCTTGGTGTAGGCTATTCATGCTCTGCAATGCACTTTTTTGCCCCAGCAATAGGGGACTTGGCTTATGAGTGAAATGCGTATGTAAGTGCCCCTTTATAGGTGCCTCATTTAAGGAGTTAGTCGTCATTGATTAAAAGCTATTCCCCCCTCCCCGCCCCTGAGTTCTTACAATTATTTGAGATAACAAAAAAAAAAATCCTATTGTTCCTTTTGGGGGTTTAAGATAACATCACGTGGTGGTGGTCAGGGAGTGCATTCGTTAAGTGGGGGAGTGAGTGACCTGGAGGAAGCACCAGCGGGAGGTGACATCGGGGGAGGCGCTCTCATTCTTCCTGAGAAAGTAGGGCCATCGGCTTGTTATCTCACATGTCTGTACATGAATGCGGAGCCTGGGAAACAAGCAGGAAGAACGGGGAGTCCTCACACAGTCGCACAGCTATGCCGTGGTTGGAGTAACGGAGACCGCGTGACTGGGGCACTGTCATGGATGGGTGCAGACTGTTCAGGAAGGACAGGAGGGGAGAAGAGGAGAAGGCGTGGATCTTATGTAAAAAAACAAAAAAAAGACTGTGATTGCTCAGAGCCGCGGTATGAAACTGGAGATAAGTCTGTTGAAAGTCTCTGGGTTATGGTCAGAGGGGAGAGCAACAAGGGGGATGCTGTGGTGGGGTCTGCTATAGACTGCCGGACCACGAGGATGAGGCGGACAAGGCTTTCTTCAAAGGACTAGCAGAAGATCCCCGATCACAGGCCCTGGTTCTCGTGGGGGACTTCAGTCACCCTGACATCTGCTGGGAGGGCAGTACAGCAATGCACAAGCGATGCAGGAAGTTTTTAAAGAGAGTTGGGGACAAATTCATGGTGCAAGTGCTGGAGAGGCAAACTAGGGGCCGTGCTCTTCTTGACCTGCTGCTCCCAAACAGGGAAGAATTGGTGGGGGATGTATAAGTGCATGGCAACATGGGCAGCAGTGACCACAAGAGGATCGAGTTCAGGATCCTGAGGAAGGAAAGGATGGGGAGCAGCAGAGTAAGGACCCTGGACTTTGGAAAAGCAGACTTGGACTCATTCAGGGAACTGATGGGCAGGATCCCCTGGGAGGCCAGTCTGATGGGGAGAGGAGGCCAGGAGAGCTGGCTGTACTTTAAAGAAACTTTACTGAGAGTGCAGGAACAAGCCATCCCGATGTGTAGGGAGACTAACAAGTATGGCGAAAATGAGCTTGGCTTAGCAGGGAACTCTTCAGTGAGCTAAAACGCAAAAGGGAAGCGTCCAAGTAGTGGTAGCTTGGACAGACGACTAGGGAGGAGTGTAAGAGCATTGCTCGGGCAGGCAGGGGGAAATTGGGAAGGCCAGAGTGCAACTGGAGTTGCAGCTAGTGCAAAGGGTAGCAAGAAGGGTTTCTACAGGTACGTCAGTAGCGAGAGGAGGATCAGGGAAAGTGCAGGTCCCTCACTGAACGGGACAAAGGATGCAGAAAAGGCTGAAGTGCTTAATGCCCTTTTTGCCTCAATCTTTACAGGCCAGGTGAGCTCCCAGACTACTGCACTGGGCAGCACAGTTTGGGGGGGAGGTGAGCAGCCCTCCATGGTGAAAGAACAGGTTAGGGACTACTTAGAAGAGCTGGACATGTACAAGTCCATGGGGCCATATGCAACGTGCCTGAGCATGCTGAGGGAGCTGGCTGGTGTGATTGCAGAGCCACTGGCCGTCATCTTTGAAAACTCATAGCAATTGGCAGAGGTCCTGGACAATTGTAAAAGGGCAAATATAGTACCCATCCTTAAGGAACTGAAGAAGCTTCACCTAAGTCCCTGGAAAAATCATGGAGCAGATCCTCAAGGAATCCATTTTCAAGCACTTGGAGAAGGTGATTAGAAAAAGCATGGATTCACCAGGGGCAAGTCATGTCAGACCAACCTGATCGTCTTCTATGATGAGATGACTGGCTGTGTGGATGTGGGAAGAGCAGTGGACATGATGTACCTTAACTTTGGCAAGGCTTTTGATACAGTGTCCCATAAAATGCTTGCAAGCAAGCTAAGGAAAGTCCGGGTTGGATGAATGAATTGTAAGGTGGATAGAAAACTGGTTAAATCATCAGGCTCAGAGAGTTGTAATCAATAGTTCGATGTCTAGCTGGCAGCCAGTATCAAGTGGAGCGCCCAAGGATCGCTCCTGAGGCCACTTTTGTTCTGTGGCTTCGTCAGCAATCTGGAAGATAGGATGGGGTGCACCCTCAGCAAGTCTGCAGATGATACAAAGCTGGGGGGAAGTGTAGACATGCTGGAGGGTAGGGCTAGGATTCAGAGCGGCCTTGACAAATTGGAGGATTGGGCCAAAAGAAATCTCATGAGGTTCAACAATGACAAGTGCAAAGTCCTGCACTTAGGTCGGGACAATCTCATGCACCAGTACAGGCTGGAGACCAACTGGCTAAGCACCAGCTCTGCAGAAAAAACCCTGGGGGTGACAGTGAACAATAAGCTGAATACGAGCCAGCAGTGTCCCCTTGCTGCCAAGAAGGCTAATGGCATACTGGGCTGCATTGCTAGGTGTGTTGCCAGCAGATTGCGGGAAGTAATTTCCCCCCTCTTATTTGGCACTGGTGAGGCCACTTCTGGAGTGCCGTGTTCCCCAGTACAGGAAGGATGTGGACAACTTAGAGAGGGTCCAGCGGAGGGCAGTGAAAATGGTTCATGGGCACATGGCTTCTGAGGAGGGGCTGGGGGATCTGGGCTTATTTAGTCTGGAGAAGAGACGACCAAGAGGAGGTTTGATAGCAGCCTTCAAGTACCTGCAGGGGGGTTGCAAAAAGGATGGAGCTGGGCTGTTCGCAGTGGTGACAGATGACAGAGCAAGGAGCAATGGGCTCAAGGGAAGGGAAGTTTAGGTTAGATATAAGGGAAAATTTTCTCAGGGGGAGGGTAGTAAAGCACTAGGACAGGCGACCCAGAGAGGTGTGGTTTTTAAGACCTCGCTAGGCAAAGCCGTGGCTGGGATGATTTAGTTGGGGCTGGTCCTGCTTTGAGCAGGGGGTTGGACTAGATGTGACCTCCTGAGGTCCCGTTCAACCCTAATTTTCTAGGATTAATGAAATTAATGTGAAATGATGCTAATAGTCTTAAAGTTTTGGGAGAATTCACAAGAAAAAGGGTGATGTCTGGATTTTGAAGTGATGGATAATCTCTGTTTTGTAATGAAATACAGGCAGTCCTCAGACTCACAACACAATCGGTTCCTGAAAACGGCGTCTTAAGTTGAAACGTTGCAACTCAGAACCGATTTTTCCATAGGAAACAGTGCTATAAATGGGGGGTTGGTTCCTGAACCAAGGCCTGATACTCTATTTTCACCAAAAATAACGCAGAATTTTATATTCGGTCAATTATAGATGAGTAATGTAGCTACATTAATGTATTTATATTGTAAATAGCAATCGTATTGATTAGGAAGGACTTCTTTGAGGTGACTTTGCTGGACTTTTTGAAGGGTTTGTGGCTGGAGTCTCGGCTGCAGGTTTTTCTGGAGTCTTGTCTGCTTTCTTAAAGGAAGTGTCCACGGATGTTGGGACAGATGTACTCCAGGGAGATGGGTGGTGCTATGAACTTGTTCGCCAGTGTGGCGTGGTGTCGGATCAAGTGTTGCAAAGTTGAAACTGGGTCAGAAAGTTGAAACGGTGTCAATTTATAAACGTTGTAAGTGTGAAACATTGTAACTCAAAATGTAAGTCGAGGATGCCCTGTACAGGGCACGTGTAGTACCTCGTGCAGATATGCAAGTGCTGTTGCTTAGGAAATATTGCTGATCTCACCATGGGACGCACATTTTAAATGTGTCAGGTCATCACCAGCTGGTTTGCACCAATCAATAATGAACATGTCGGGTTACGTACTCCGGGGCGGTTGTAATTGTACCTAGAATTCAGTGAAATGTGTTGTGCGAGACCCCGGGCCCGAGGTGGTTGGGGAATAATGATATAGTCCTTTGCATTTCATAGCAGGGACCCAGCCCAGTCCTGTTCCCATGCAAGTCGATAGAATATTTTTTCATGTTTTTTAATGGGAGCAGGACTTGCCTTCACTTTTAATTGCAACTGGGTTCATCTGCCGGCTGTGGTCTTGCTCTGTCTGCTAGTGCTGGAACCCAGTGGCAGGTGCTAGTTGAGCCCTGCTAACTCATTGCAGGAGACGAATTGAGTCCCATTCACCCTGTCGGTGGCAGAGGTGGAGAAACAAACACCACGAGAATAAACCAGGCCTTCTGATGTTTAAATTTTGCGTTGTTTTTAGGAAAGGGGTTAGTGTTGCCTCTGAACGGTACATGGAGATGGTCTGAACTGAATGCCCTCCCCCCCACGATCCTGGGCTGCTCTGAAGAGGATGGATAGAGCTCACGTGAAATCTAGCAGTGATTTGAGCAAGATTATTAAGTGATGACTGATGAGTGATGCCTTTAATGTTCACTGACACTGTTGCTAAAGCACCTATCAGCCAGTGATCCCCTAGAGCAGTGGATGGTCAACCTCTTTGGTAGTCGTGCTACAGATGAGCCTCGTACCTTCCCTGATTGCCATTTCAATCCCCTTCCCCTGCTTAATCTGCAGCTCTGTTTTCTGCTCCCTGCCCAACCTGCTGCCCTGCTTTCTTCTCCCTGCATTATCTGCTGCTGAGTTGCCTGTCCTCTCACTGTCGTGCTGGGTGCCACGCACAAGGGGTTGTCCATGTCATTTGTGGCATGTATGCTGCAGGTTGGCTACCACTGTCCTAGACCTTCAAAAACACGGTTTTTACTCTTCCCCATGAAATTTGACCCCAGTGCTCTTTCCTGCCATGGCAGGGGGTTGGACTCGATGATCTGCTCGGGTCCCTTCTGACCCTACAAACTATGGAACTAGGTGTCATTGTGCCCATTTTGCAGATGGGTAAACATGTACAGATGAGTTGCTGTGACTTGCAGGGTAGCCCAGGCAGTTAGTGAGGTCACAGACAATGGAGGGAACTTCAGTGAACCCAATTTGAGAGAGAGAGATTATGTGTGTCCTATTTGACATGTATGGCATGCCCCTTTAATTTTTATTTTGCCTGCAAGAGAGATTTTCTTCACCAAATACCTTTGGCAAACCCTTGTTGAATGAGTAAACCCTTGTTGAATTTGCTCTGGTACGAACTGCAGATCTGCTTCCGTTTAGCAGTTGTAGCAGCATTATTCATTAGGATTTGACAATTCAGTGACTCTGTAGCTTGTGAACTGGTAGGGGAGGAAAGACCAGGATACCCAGGAGTGTCCTTCTGTCAAAGACCACAACATACTTGTGGCAGGGAGGTAGTTAGTCATGCGCTTTCATGGGCAATGACCTCAACCAACAACTCTGGGGAAGCAGATCTTTGCGTCAGAAGCTCATGCCTCTCTGAACCAGTTAGTCTTTGAGGTGCCACCCTGCTCTACCTTCTGCCTACCACACTTAGAGAAGCAGTGCTGTTAACCAAGGAGCTGACCTATGGGCCGCAGAGGGTGGTGCATGCTGCCCATCTGATTGCACATCGGGAAAGAAGGACAAGGCGGCGGATAAGTGAAGAATGAGGATGCAGAAAGTGCTGATGGACCATTTCTGATTGCCAAGCTGTAGCCTGAGCTAGTTGTAATTCAGGAGATTGGTCAGTGCTTGAGACAGCCTTGGATGATGGCCAAGCAATTGGAAATCACTTCTACAGGTAGGCCAGGAGAATTTTGACTGCACTTTTGGGTGCTCAAATACTGTCCCCGTTATATTTTTTGGAAATGCAGAGACACGGAGGAAGCCCTGAAGCTTACATTTGGAGGAAGCAGTTGCTAGGATGTGCATCTGGTTTGGTTTCTCAGCTGGGGAATGGAGATTATAACTTTGATTTGGGATTCAAGGCCGCCCTAATAGAAGGGTTGGCTGCACTGGTGAAAGCCATTTTGGGACCTATTGATGATGTTATGCAGTGGCCTGAGTTGAGAACTCGAATTTGAAAGGCAGGAATCATATAGTGGAAAAACAATCGTAGGAAGGAGGTGCAAAATAAGGGTGACATTGCTACCACCCTAAATCTGCACCTGCACTACAGATGTGCTCCATAACTGCTGGTAATGTTCTGGGTGCCCTCTGAGAGGAGCTAACCTGCCTCCCCTGATCTGGAGCAGCAGCCTGTTCACATGTCTGCAGCAGCAGCAGCTTGTGTGCCTGGATAGAAGAGTACCACTGGGAGCTGGGCCTCCGGTCATGATAAAGTTGGGCTGTCTGCTGCAGAGCAGAGCTCAGCCTCATGTTGCTACCTCCGTGGAGCCACCAGTGACTGTGTCCTCCTCCCATGGCAATTCATCCGTGCTAAGAGAACAACGCACAAGTGCATTAAAAATTCAGAGACCAGCTTAATGTTATGGGACTCTTCCCCGTCGGTATTTTATTCATGGTACAAAGCTGGGCGTGCGTATCACACAGTTGATTTCTTTGTGTAATTCTCTTTTGGAAACAGCTGTTTTGTTTAATCAAGCACTTTTATTAATGGCTCCTTCCTGGGCATAGTTAGACACCGCATTAGATAGCAGACAACGGATGCCCTTTAACACACAGTCAGAGTCTCTTGAACTTCTGCGCAGAAGCAGCAGCACATCGTGAGGAGGAATGGGGAGAGAAAGCAAAAACAAAAAATCAAGGGAGGGCAAATAAAAATAGAGGGAAAAGATGAAAAAAGAGAAGGTGGGAGGAGAAAAGCATCCTTACAAGAAGAAAAAATCAGTGAGTGAAAAGACTGGGAGGGAGGAAAAGACCGTAAGTAGCAACTCTGGCGGAAAGGAGGCTGACGCAATAAGCTGGTTCGGGGTTCAGCTGTAGGGCTCGTTGAATGACAGGAACTTGTGAAAACTTTTCTGTTGTTTTAGTTTTGTCCCTTATCGGACATGAAGCCTAGGTGAGTCCGTCTCCATTGGTCCTTTTGGGATGATTGCATTATAACGCACCAGTCACTGATAAGAGAGCCCGGAGAGTGACTCTAGCCGTAGGTGTAGCACTCGCTGAGAATATAGGAGATGCAGATGAAGCCCCCGTGCTGCCTGCCTTGATGCAAACCAGTGCAACTCAGCTGGAATTAGTATGGCTTTTCTTGGCCAGAATTTACCCTCTGCCATCATTGTTCAGTGTGGGGTGTTTTTCCGCCCAGAGTACCCACAGTTGAAGACGTTGAGCATAGTCTCCCTTACACTTACCAGCCCAATCTTTACCATTGCCAACAGGCCCTTTGGTTGGAGAAGTCCAACCCATCCTACGCGGCACTGTGCCCATGGTCATTGGTGGCACCTTGCAGCATGAAGTGCTATGCCTAATAGTGCATTTATGTTAGGTAAGATCCTGGGGAGCCCGTGGGGTGACAGATATTCTACCAGTATAGAAATGGAAACTCAGTAGGCCTTATTCATACGTCACACCAAAAATTTGCTTGCCAGTGGGCAGGTGGGAAGGGTGAGTCTGGGAAGGGGACTCAGCAGTGGGGCTGTAATGGAGAGGTTGAGAGACCCTTAATTTGGGAAGGGCATCGTGATATTCATCGGAAGGCAAAGAAAAGCCCCTGTGGCACTGAGTCGTTTGAGTGCTTTGCAAGCCCTCCTCATCTCTCTCTCTCTCTCTCTCTTTTTTTTTTTTAAGGGAAAAAGTAAGTCCGTTGTCTGTTCAGAAAACTGAACAGCTTTGTGTGCATTTTCTCCTGCCATTTTGCTAAAGTTCAGAGTTCCTGGGCTAGAGCTGCCGGCTCCTCAATAAGGTTGTTGTTTGAACTTCCAAAGAAGCCTACGCAGAGCTAGTTGGGTTCAACCGTTCAGTTCATGTCCTGCAACCAAGAAGACACATTGTCTGCCCCTTTCCCTCCACTATTCATACTTCGCAGCAAAGGAAAGCCAGACTCTTCTAGCTTGGGTGCATGGAAAGTCAGGCAATTAAGCATTATTTGTGCATCTCAAAGAGGTCTGATTTTTCTGACAACATTTCCAAAAAGTGGACAACTTGAATTTAGTGGGAAAAGGTGGTCATAGGTATCCTGAGCAGTGGATTGACTAGGGGGAGAATTACAAGCTCCCTTGTGTTGTTATTTTACAGTGGGGAACTACACCATTTTGCTCCCTTTGATTGTTTTTTAATTTTAATTATTTTATCTAAAAACATGATCAAAATGGTCATCAACACTGACAAATCTTTGGAGATTTGTTAACGAATACGTTTCTAAAATGTTTTTTTAAAATAAAAATATTCTCAAGGATATGGGGGAGGGGGAAATGATGAGTTATGAAGTAATAAACAGATTTTTACCATAAGACATAATGAGTGGGGAAATTCCTTTTCTTAATAGAAAGTTTTTTGTTCCAAAAAAAGGTCAAGTCTGTTAGTTTCAAACTTTATGTATCCCCCAGATCGGAAAAAGTCGGCTCAAGTTGGCTTGTTTTAGTTTCACTCTACAGCATAGCCTTGAATTTACACACACACAAAGTTAGCTTGTGCATTGAACGGTTCAGCCTTCTGCCGTCTCATTCCTGGCGCAGTGGTATGCGTGTGGTCTTTAGGAGCAGCGCATCTTCCCATCTCGTCCATTACTACAATGTTTACCGTGAATGCATTTGCATATTTATTTCCTCGATGCAGCCGGCTGTTACAGTGAGCCCAGCCCAGTCTCGTTTCCACCAAAGTTGTCTTAATCCTCGTGCTTTCCTGCGGCAGACATCCCACCATTTTCTTAGCCTGTTCCTTAGAGGATCCTCATGTGGGGAGGATGAGGACGGAGTCAGCTTGTCGGAAGAAGCAAATGCTTTGTTCCCTTGGAAGACGGTCTTTTCTAAGGGTCATCCAGCTGTTACCGTCATCGTTGTCAACACATCTGTCTCTCCTCTCAGTTAGAATCGCTTTCTTTTGCTGTTATCAGAGAATCCTCTTCCTTTTTCCAGTAACAGTCAGCCCTTATAAACCTCCAAATTAGCCTGGTTGGGCTGGGCTGGATCTGTAGGATGTGCTAACGACACTATAGCTGTTTAGTTATGTGAATGCTTTCTCTATATCATCTCTTACCCTGCGCACAGGCATCAGCTGGCCTATTGATTTTGTGCAGCAAAGAAAGAAGAAAGAAAGCAACTGCTTTCTCCCAAAGCAGCCCCTCGGGAAAGCGAATGCTGCCAGCGCCAAGCATTCAGCAAGGGAAAGCGGAGGCTGAAAGGCCGCTATGGGAAGCTCCTGCTTGGCTTTCTGTTGAATAAATGCTTTCAAGGGAAGTGTGCTTCCCTCCGTGGAGGACTTGCTCAAAAACCTCTGCAGTGCTGCATCCTCTTGCCGTTCGAAGAACCTCGGGAGCTGCCTCGGTTGTGCCATTTCTCTAGGTGCAACCACCGGGCTTGGACCTGCGCCCATCAGGTTGGGACACGGGACAAATTCGGACTCCCAGGCCCTTCCGTATTACGTGGGAACAGTGCCTGAATTTCTTCCCCTCCCCAGTCTCTTCGCTGGGTCGCGTGAGACGAGCTCTACTTTCACTGTGGCTCCAAAGTTGTATTATTATCGGGCACTTGTACACATGACGGGGGTTTAAGCCCCGAGGTCTTATTCTAGGTGTCCTAATTGAAACGGTGGGTTTTAGTCGAAACCCACCACTTCAATTTTTCCATCATGTTACAGTGAAGGGCCTGATCCTTAGTTTAGGGTGGGGTTTTTTTGGGGTGGGTTGGAGGTGGAGGCTACCTATGGCTGGGGGTCAAGCTGCCAATGGGCCGAGCGGCCCATGAGCTGTGGGGGGCCCTGGGCCTGCCCTCTACGGCGGTGGTGCTGCCTGGGCGGGCTGCTAGCGGGCTGGGTGCTGTGTTAGCTCGGAGGCAGCATCCACCCTGATCCAGCTCTTCTCCGAGCCCACCCGGGGAGCAGTCCCCGAGCTCCCAGCAGGGAACAGTTGGATCAAGATGAGTGCTGCCTCTGAGCTGGGGCAGACCCGGCAAACTAGCTGCCCACGCGGGCAGCCCCAGGGTGCGCCGCCTCTATGGAAGGAAGAATCAAGGCCGCCTGCAGCTCCGAGGCCACTGAGCCCGCTGGCAGCTCGCCCCGACTGCGGGCATGCTCCAGTGCAAAGAAAAGGATCAGGCCCATCACTGCTTCTGCTTTTAGCCATTGGCTGCTGAAGGCAGAAGCAGCCAGGAGCCCGATCCTTTTTTTCTGTGGAGCCTGCCTTCCTGTCCCGCGGCCAGGGGGGCAAGCTGACAGCGGCATCATCGCAGTTTTGCAACGTGGCAAACTAAACGACATCCAGGTGTAGTTTAGTTTGCAACGACGCAAAATCATTTTGAAACCCCAAGAGTCTTGCACACGTGCACTGCGACACCATTAAGCCACACAAAGTGACGTTTGCATCGCACGTCCATGTTAACGGCGTCACGTGTACAAGCGCCCATCCTCCCTGTTGTAAGGTCGCGATCGGTTGGAGGGTGGTTTATTTTTACAGGTATCAGGTTTGGGTAGACTGTCCCAGGACCTTGCTGCTGGATGAAGAGGAGCTGAATGCTTGTGTGCCTGCGCCAGCTCTGCAGAGTCAGTCGGAGTCTCTCTACTGACTTTGGCTGCTGGGACAGGCCTGAATTGAACTGCCTGAGTGCATTGCGAGCCAGAAGCCAGATTTGCCTTCTTAACTCCCCTGCTGGAAAATGTAACCTACTGTACAGCAGTGTTTTGCGGCAGGGCCCTGTGTGCTGTCCTCCTTCTGGATGCTTGAGAAACAAATTAAATCATTTTCCACAGTCGCAGGGGTCGAATCATTAACCTCAGGGGGGAGAGCCGAGTCTAGCTTGACTTCCATGCGGACAGCTGTTGGAAAGCTGGCCTGTTCCTAAAGCTGGGAGATAAGATGAGATGTTGTTATGGGCTGTCGGTTATCATCACATGTAAACGGGCATGTCCAGCAGAGTGAGCTCATAGGAATGTACATTTAGGCCTTTTCTACCGCGGGAATTGGTCTCAACCTCAGCAGTCGGTTGCCGTTCACCAAAGCAGATGCACCTGCAGTGTAGGCAGGAAAACTCCACTGGCATGCATCATTTCTGGAAGCCAGGGCGAACGGGCTCCTCGCCGGACTAGGGACAAATCCCCAGTGCCAGGTGATGCCTGAGAGACGCACTGGACAGCAGCCAGTCTCTGTTCAGTTTTAATCCTGCTTCTTGGTGACCATCTTATTCTTTACCCATTGCCATCTGCTTAAGGAAAGTACTGCCACTTCTTGAAATTATCCGTCCCTGGTTTGCAGCGCAGTGGGTTATGTCAAGCCACGACATGAGCCAAGCTTGCAGCCAAGGCAGCGAAGACCAATGCAGACATTTTGAGCTTCCCATTGGTCCTGAGGCACATCAAAATAGCGTTAATCTGATGTAGGGAGGGTAGAATAAAATGCCAAGAGCTACCTCATAATAGCACAGGATTTCCAGAGCAAACTGATTCAATTAAATGTCGGTGTGGAGTCAAGCTGTTGAGCATTCGTAGATGTTCAAAACCGATGGTTTGTTGCTGGATACTCTAGGTTTAGCAAAAGAAATTACGTGGCACATAAGAGCTACCACTTGCTTGTGTTTCTTGACTTCTAAGGTGCTCTTGATAGAGAAATTCCTCGAGTTACATTTGGCATTAATGGTTTTATTCTTGATCCTACCATAAACTTTCTGTGTAAGCCGAGTATGTCTTAGTTTCCTTTTCGATGAAATGGGATATCACTGTACCTTATGGCATGCTGGGAGGATAAATGGGATATTACTGTACCTTACAGTATGCTGGGAGTGGTAGCTCCTTCATACTTTGTGAGATATGAAAGTAGATAGTTGGGAGTGCCAAGTATGTAGTTAAAGAAATGACATAATTGCCAGTTAAAGAAATGAAATAATTGCCTTTTCCCAGTTTAAATCTTCCGTATTTCATAGCCGCACGTTCCCTATTGACATAGATAGGAACACCAGCCTACTGAACAGCATGGTTATGTTAAGCACAAGTTTGCTGCCCCTCGGTCCTGCAGCTTGTTAAGATCAGGAAGTGATTGAGCGATGTAAAAGGGGGACAGCCCAAAGTCCGGGAATGGCCAGAGTTGGCTCATGCCTTGTGCTTCCCATCATTGTCATTCTTACTCTGCATTTCCTATTCCCACAAACCACTCTGTTATTTCCTGCCCTGTCCCTAATTAACCCAAGGCAGAAACAGGAGCAAACAGAAGTGAATAGCTGAACATCAGTGAATTCAGTCCGATCCCTTCCACCAAAGCCATTTGGCCATGGAGCCGTTTAAACAGAGGGGCTCCCCGAGAGCTAAAGGAAACCAATCGGCGTTGCTTCGTTTTAGGTGCTGGGGCCCGTTCCTGCCCTGTTTCCCACCTGTTCTTTCCAGGTATCAAGTGCTGGTTTTCCATCATGCGTTTGTCCAGGAGGTAATCGGATCCGGCCCTGCTTTCAGTCCCCAGCCAGTATATTGTTGCTAGCCTTTCCAGCCAAAACAGTCTTGGAAACTATTGAGTAATGTGATGCCAAAAGCGTTAGCTTTTTTAGGGGACAAATTGTAAAACTGAATGGAAGAAAGCTTGAAAGAACCTAGAAAAGAGAGTTAAGCTTAGTTCAGAGCTGAAGGCTGTAGATAAATAGACCCTTTTAAAGTTTTGGATCTCAGTTAGAATCAAAATAATCAGAAAGGTGAGTCCAGTCTAGAAATTGAAATTCTCATTCATCCTTACTGAGGTTTGGAATAGAGGTCCCCTCTCTAAATAAAACCAGATTACTCTCAAAAGACATGCTCTCACTTGCTTTCTGTGTCTCTCTCAGCTCTAGAGCAGCTGCTTACAGAGCTTGAAGATTTTCTGAGGATCTTGGACAAGGAGAACCTGAGCAGCACAGCTATAGTGAAGAAATGCTTCCTCTCCGACCTCCTTCGGGTGTACACCAAGTCAAGCGGTAGGTACAGATTGGGGAATCGCAGCGGGGAGTCAGTCTTGTGGTGCTGTCTTTTCCTTCATTGGGACTTGAAAGAGGGGATGATTTTATATTTTTATAAAATCGGAGACGGATTTTATATTTTTATTCTGCATCTAACCAGCAAGCGGAATAACTGGTTAAACGTACATTTTTACGAGCTAAGGATTCCCATAATTTCCGATTTTTTTTTTTCCTGCATTTCAATCTCGTTTACTTAATCCGCACTAGAAGAGACACGGGATGTGCCACTTTGCTGAGTTAACACTGAAGTAGTAATTTTAACTTTGGAATTTCCTGGTTGTTCATTCCTCAGCTTTAATGTTTGATTACCACTAATTTATTTTTATTTTTTTGCATTTAGCTGACGCAGAAGCTTGAACATACTTATCAGAGATGCTTTTTGCTTTTGTTTGCATGAAAACTAAGAGGTATAAGTACAGATGGGTCAGTAAGGAGCCTGTTCTTCCCTTGGTGCACAGGTGGCGATGAGGAATACATTTACATGAACAAAGTGACCGTCAATAAAGAGCAGGGTACGCCGCAGAAACAAGACCAAGGTATGCAATCTAGAGTTGCTGAGACAAAGGGGCAAAGGAGTCGATCTCGTCCCATCGATATCAGTGACAACACTCCTGGTGACTTCAGTGGGCGCTGGGCTGAGCCGACAGAGGGAGTGAAATGATTTGCATAGTCTGCATATTCTTGAAATCGTGCCCTTGCCAGCACAGTGAAGTTATTCCTGGAAGTAACATTTTTGAGTACTTTGGGATAAAAATGTCACCTTCCTCCCAACCCTGCTACCCCACTGTAACATTTCAAGAAGTCCACAGATTTCCTTTCAGTGCAAAACAAATCAGTCCGCCTTTAAAAGCTGCAGATGCTCACACTTTTTTTAGTACGTTGCTTTGCACCATGCCAGCGCTGTTTCAATTGGGCTAACCCAGTGCAGTACATCAAGACGAATTATTTGCGTTCTCGCTATGCACTATGCCATCTTGTACTTAAACAGCATCCCCCCTCCCCACTGGAAGCTGCTGAACAGTGCCCTTCAGCCAGGGTGCTGGGACATACCAGGGTGCCACCAGATCCTTTGAAGGGTGCCACGAGGTGTCAGGAGATAAGCAGATAAATTAAAGGTAATCACAGACTCAGGTTTGCCCCTGCTTGGATGATTTCCAGCCTCCACTGCTCAGTCTCTCTGCAAGGAGATAAGCACTTTAATATATAAAGTAGTGTTTGAAACTGGGTGCCACTCGATTTGCAAAAGTTATGGAGTGATGCCTCAAGTCCAGGAAGGTTGGGAACCATGGTGCTAGACCAAACAGGCTGTATACACTGAGAACAATTGAACCTAGAAGAAGTGCTCATCTTTGTTTTCAGAAGAAATTTTCTGATTATACCTGCCCGGCTTTGACCCTGCAAAATGGGAAGGAAACTTGCAAACTTTCAGAATGGTTCAGTGAAGGTTTGTCACTCCCACAGTGTTTATGGCAATTCCGAAGGTCACAACTGATCAATGCTTGCAAATCTGAGTAAGGCTTTTAGCCCCTTGGCATTCTTATCATCATGCTCCTTGCAGCTGTACGGGAACTGTCTTACCATGCGAGTGAACAGCCCTGTCCACAGGGAGCCCAGCATCTTGCCTGTGGTTGCCAGGCTCTATGTACTGTAGTACAAGCAATAGCATTAAGCTGAAGCTGAAGAAGCTTGCAGCTCAGAGCAGGGAGATCGGTGGCAGCAGAAAGACCTATGGAGTCTCAGTGCTGGGTCCGACTACCTGAATCGAGTGAGAAGGTTTGCTCGGGGCAGCCATGCAGAAAGCCAAGGCCCTGTGTAAAGCCTGCCGTAATTATTTTTAGAGATCCTGTTTTTACTTCAAGGACCATGAGCCTGCTCACTTCCCTAAGGGACAGGGCTCTTTTTTCCCCCTGTCTTTCAGCCACCTCCCCAGTTCAAGTTAAACTTCTAAGTTTTATTTGGGAAGATTGAAGACAGTAGCTTAGGTTATATGTACAATTGGCCAAAATGGCAGGCAGAGCTGTGCACAAGGGCCCCAGTCCTGGGCAGGACCTGTCTATGCAGCTTTTAAATCTGCAGAGTCCTGGTAAAGTAAATGAGGCGTGTGCAGGGGCAAGGATCTGCTTATGGACCAGCTGTTGCAGGCTTGTGGCGATGATTTGTGCAGGCTTGGAGTTTGAGGGTGGTGTCACACATTCGGCTTAAGTGCAGCTAAAACTTGAGCAGATGCACGGCCAAGCAGTTAGCCACCCTTAGGGTGATAGAGAAGTGGTGCTGGAAGGGACCTCCAGAGGTCATCTAGTCCAGCCCCCTGCCTGAGGCAGCATCGTAGAAGAGTCGTTCCCTTTCAGGCGAGGGTTGTCTCCTAAAACAGTGGTGCCCAAATTGTCTGCCCTGCAGACTTGTGCAGGGTGGGCCCCTGGGCCAGATCCACTCTCTGAGCAAAATCTGGTGTGTACAGGGCTGCACACCCAGGATCAGGCCAAATTGCCCACTGCAGGATCGCGTGTTAGTTGCCCCTGCTCCCCCCCTCCATATTTTTCGACCCTTGTGGAGGCCTGCCAGCCGGATCACAGCTCTGCAGGCCAGATGTGGCTCCCACGTTAGGGGTCGAGCACCCCTGTCCTAACACATACTGACTTTAATAGGTAAAAACCTTCCAGGGACCATGTGACACCACGCTGATGGTGGCAGCTATGATACCTGAAGCAAACTCAGTGAAATCAGAGGTAGGCACTGAGTGGTAGGTGCTCACTGGCACTCAGTTCAGGGCCCTTTCACTGTTTTAATTGCACTCGTGCTCATGTCTAGGAGCAGCATGTTATAAGATGCTCTTAAAAACAGGAATTGCATGAGCTTAGAAGAAAGGAGAGAAACCCAGACAAGCAAATGCCCTAAAAAGCTTCAGTAATCTCTGAGAACAGCTCTAAGCTCCACTCCTAAATGTGCCTGCCATTGATTGCCTTAGGAGGCCTCCAAGCTGAATGATGAAGTCCTTTCTAGGTCTCTTGGTGGCAGCACAGTAATTGAATTCACCATAATAAAGAGACACAAGTTACGTGAGAAACCGACGCCGTGCCCTTCAGTAGCAGCAGGTAAAATGCAGCCAGCGCAGAGACACGAGAGCAGGGGTGCACGAGGTGACGTTCTCCAGCCTGCCCCGAGCAGCAGGTCAGGTTGCGTGATGGCAGGGACCGCGCCGGCCCTCTGATCTATGAAGTACTTGCTTTGTTCACCTGCACGAGACAGCAGGGAGAGATGAGAGTGAACCATCAGTGCCCCATCTTATTTCTGGTAGAATTTGTGTTTTTATGCCCAGTTTTTCACTTTCTTCTAAGTGTCACCTAAATTCTGGGTTTATGAGAATTATGAAAGGAGGGGAACCTGGTGCTAAGCACTGTTGCATTTGGGACTATTCTTCAATGTCTTTTGTGGATGCCACCTCTCCAAACCAACTGGGATTGCTACACCCTTGACTTCCTGCTTTGGGAAATTCTGAAAAAAAACATTTTTTCCTTATTCAGGAAAAAGTTAAAGAGCAGGCAATGCCACAAGTCCAGCAGGGATCTCAGCATGCAGCTCCAACCTCACCTTAAAAGGGGGTGTACTCTACAGGGATGGGATACAGGCTCCCCACGTAGAGCCAACCTGTGCTGCATCATGGTCAGATACTCACTGGCGGTAAATCCGCGTAGCTCTGGGGAGCGGTGGCCATTTACACCAGCTGGGGAGATCTCGTCTCCATCCTGTTTGTGAGTCACTGTGGAGACGAGGGGCAATTAATATGCAAAGCAAACAGCATACTCCCGGCATGGCAAGATTCATTAGGGTGCTGGCTGGGTAGGAAGTGAAGCCAGGAGCTCACTATTTGTAAGTCGATGCTGGTACCACGCAAGTAATGCAGAGTTTTGCTTCTGTTATCATGGCATAGACTGACATTTGTCTCGTAGCTGATCCTGCGGAGCTAGAGTGGGCTCCGCTCTTTGCAGCAGGCCATGTGTTGGCATTGTGCTTTTATACACCTCTGCAGGAAGCTTTCCTGCACATTTTTCCCTGTTTGGAAAACCCTTGGTGTCTGTGAATGGGGAGGTGACCAGGCAGTAAGTGAAGAGCTAGGCTCTTCTAAGCAGTGTTATGGCACCATCCTTTGAGCAAAGCTCTTCGGGAAGCATCACATGATTCCCAGTCTCTTCCAGAGGCACATGGCAACCATCGATGGTAACATGACATGATGTCTGCCCTGCCAGCAGCTCTTCCTTCTCCCTTGTGGAAGAGGGCATCCCCTCGTGACAGCTAGGAAGCAGGGCATTTGCAGTGCTACCAAGGAGGCCTTTGGCTGGTCCAGCTCCTTTGTCTCTACCTGATGCAGGAGAGCAGTGTTTTCAGGCTGATGGTCACAGTCTGTGCCTTACATTTCCCCTGGTTTATTGTAAGGTTAAACCGCAAAAGAAACCCAGCATCCCTGCTTGCCGCAGTTGTGCATAGCCCACAGATATTTTCAGCAGGCATCAACTCACCGAGCAGTATGGCCTACAAACCATGCTGGAGTTTAATGAACTCGTCCGGCATTAAAAGCAGAGACTGTACTGTGAGGAGCAGACGGCCTCTCGCTGCGGGACATGGCCCTTGTATGGTTTGCACTGTTGTGATCCTGTGCCCTCACACCAGAGGCTCATTAAAGGATGCAGGTTCGGGGATGTCATTGCGGCTTCTGAGACGGAGACTGAAATAGTGCAGTGTGGTCCCAGCTTTTATTTTTAAACATGAAATATGCAGCAAAGCTCGTGCCAGCCTCTTTTGAGCAAGGAAGTGCATGATGTTGCCAATGTTCCCTTTTTGCACGTGGGGAGAGGCTGGGATTTTCAAATGAGCCCAAGGGAACTAGGCACCCAACTCCTATGGAATCGATTGGTTTTGTGTGTCCCTCCCAAGGCTGCCATTGCAGTGTTATCTGAGGGTGCCTTAATCTCATAGCTAGGTACTGGTAGAGGGATGCTGCGGGACTGAGAGCAGAGGCAGAGAGAGATTAAGGCTCAGACCTTCAGAGGTGGGTGAGAGTTGAACTCCCATATCTACCTTTGAGGACCTGATCTCTATGGCTTATCGCTCGGGTATTCTGTGGCAGAAGTAAATATTGAACACGGATCTCGGGTTACTTCCCTAACCACTGACCCTTGCTTCCTCCTTAGGCCCCTGGGAAAATCTCAGCCTCTACCTGTTACCGGGTTCTCGGTGTCACTTGGTCCCACTAAGCGGATATACACCCTGCACTCCTTTCCTTTCCTTTCCTTTCCTTTCCTTTCCTTTCCTTTTGCATAGCTACAAAAATGTTATGTAAAAGTGTCAGTGGTTAACATTACAGCTCTCAGCCTATTAGTAAGAAAGCAACCAGACTCTGCTCTCTCTCTCTGTCTAAAGTCTTTTGTGCTATACAAAGGGAGTTGAATGTCATGATCCCATGCTGAGAAATTGGGACATCTGCTTGGGCAGACAGAGGTTCAGGAATAGAGCAGGGGATAGACTTTTTGAAGCAAAAAGGTCCTGGGTTGTTACGTGCCCAGGTCTCCTCAGGAGGTAGCACTGCCTTCTACGTTCCAGCAAGTCAGTCGTAGGATCTAGTTACGCTGACCCTCCTTTAGCTACAGCTTTTTTGGGTGGGGGATATAGAGACCCCTTTTGTGTACCAAATACAGCAGTTCCTTCGTTTACAGCTGTAGGGCCATCAGTGGGAAGGAGCTCTGGTGCACACATTCCCCAGGGGGAAACAGGTTAGGAAATGCTTTCTGTCCAGGCCAAGTTCCCCTCTGAAGTCAGCAGCGGTACATGTTTTGCACCACTTGAACATCCCCTACCCCCTTTTTTCTTAAGTGTGTTTGTAGAGCAACACTGGGAGAGGGAAAGTTATTTGTCTGCAACTTGCAGCCACATGCCACCCAGTAATAACAGAGTGAGCATTTAGGCCTGCTCAATATAGACAACTTCATTGCAAGTCGCGGGATTTTGTTTTTGACAGCTGTTTTGATCTTCATGGTTTTCATTCCAGAAGGAAAAAAAAAAACATGCCAGAAAATAGCAGCTTTCTACCAGGAGGAGTGGCCCTGTGGCTGTGGCCTGTAGCCCTGGCTGAGATGGTGGGCGCAGTGCAATATACTCTGTTATTGGCACCGCTTCCTCTTCAGATATAATGCAGCACGCGTCTGTGACTGGGTAATAAGCACTTTGCTGGGAAATGCCACGTGTCCTCATTTCTGCTTGCTTCTGTGTTATAGCACTGGTTCGCAGAGACGCGGGGCCCAACGGGGAAGCAGGACAGCATTCATCTCCTCCTCGGAAGAGCCTGCCAGACCTTCCTCCACCAAAGATAGTACGTGTTTGGTTCCTTGTCTTCCCTTCTCCCATTGCTTTCCATCGCTTTTCACAGTCTCATACTTGAGCAGATCTAACCACTTCTACTTCTGATGACAGCATTTGAGAGCCGTAAATGCTCCACAGCCACTACTGTCCCAGAGCCAACGCTCTTTTCTGGCATAGGTGATGCACAGAACGGCTGCTGATGGACAGTACTAAGGGAAATACTTAGTCGCAGTGACTTTCGGAGGAGGGTTGAAGGCACCTAGCAGGCCTTTTGACCATCTTCTCCTAGGAGTGTGAGAGCAGCTGCTGGGGTTAGGCTGCCTGGGATAAACACGTACAGGCCAGCAGTCCTCAAGCGTTAGCACATTTGGGTCGTCACTGTGTGGTGTCAGGAAGCTCTTCTCTCCTGCATGGTTTGATCATGGCTGAGGAAGATAAGTGCTTGCTTTCATCTGAAGCATCTGGCCTCATCCACTTTTATAATCCCGCTAGCAGACACTAGTCTATTGTTCCCTACCCCTGGGCAGCGTCTTATGAAACCTGCAGCCACGCGGCCCTGCGAGAGCGAGGAACAATGCCCGAGTGTCCGAAACCACAGGGGAGGTAGTTCGGATTATTCTTCTCCTTGCCATGCTGCCTTGTCTGACCCAAGAGAGCTTGCAAGAGCCAGGCCTGTTAGTACCTGGCATCGGGATTCACAGGGACTGTAGGAGTTAGACGTGAGGATTTTGTGAGTCTCTTGCCTATGATGGAGGGTCACTTTGCCCGCAAAGGAGAGAAGTTCAGTGTTTTGCCCCTTCTCTTTCTAGGGGCATTTAAGTGAAGCTGCTAACCAAGCTTCCTGGCCACCCATGCATCCGCTGTGGTGGATGTGGCATATAACGGGTTGGAAGTAATGGGATGCCACTTGCACTATAATTTTGGGGTGCAGATTTCTTTCCAGGGCCTGCTTTTCAGCCCTCCCGGGCTGGTGTGTAAGACCCGTTCTGTATGACTCCAGCTTCCCTGAAACTTAGCTTTAAAAAAAAAAAAATAAAAAAAAAGTCCACAAACAAAGTTGCTTTGGACTTTTCCACAGGGCAGTTATAAATTTAATTAGGTTACAGTTCAACGCGATCAGCTTTCAGTGGGATTTTGTTTCCTTGCCAGAAAGCCAGCTCTTGCTATCCTCCAGGGACGCTGACAGCGGGTCTTACTGTTCAAGTGCTGATCGGACATGGGAATCGCAGCAGCGAGGACTTTCTGATGTAAAAGCACAGCAGACTTGAAAGGGGGAGGGGTGCAAGGGGCTCGCTGGAGAAGCTGTTCCCCTGACAGGAAGCAGAAGTCAGAGGGCAAGCTGCAGGATTAGTAGAAAGGGTCTTGCAGGGGCTCTGCTGTAGGGGAGTTTTATGGATGGGTGTTGCCTAGAGGTGCTGGGAAAATGAGGCCAGAGAAGGAAAGAGGTAGGGCTGGATTAATAGAGAGGCCTTGTCAACATATTGCAATTATCAGAACAGCTAAATTCCAGCGCCCGGGGGGTTTCCAGCGAACCCATCCGGCTTAGCGGCTTACGCGGACTGTGCTCTCCATGGACACGCTGTACTGAGAACGCAGGGCTTCCTCCAGCCGCTCCCGGGAGAGCGATATGTCTGGATGTTTCTTATAGCTGGGGGCTCTTCCTTAGCAGCGAGATGGGTAGAAGAGGCCCGTGAGCTGGTGCAGCAAAAGAGCCGCATGGCAAAAGAAAAGCCTGCCTGGGTATCAGTAAGCAGATGGAGCGGTTATCGGGCAGCTGGAGCTGTGTGACAGGGCTGGAGGAGGCCCAGCTGCACACTGGCGCTGGCTGTGGGAAACTTAGAGGCTGCTTCTCCTGGTTATTCAGTGGAACAAATACAGGAATGCACCTCGGGCCCCGAGCAGGGCAGGCGCTTTCCCAGCCTCCCTCTCACTTCTGTGGCTCTTTCCTGGTGCCCTCCATGAGCAATGTAACAGTGGCTCCTGCCTCATCCCTTTCTTTCAATTCCTGACCCATTCAAAGCTGACTGCCCGGGTCTTAGCAAAAGCAGGAGTTGCATTTGCACTGACTTTCGCACGTCTGCCCCGTCAGCTTTCAGCCGGGGACTTCAGCAGAGACCTGTACAACTTGAGCGAAGGCTGTAATTGCAACAGTAGGCTGTTTTCCTCCAGGTCGGGGGTCAGCATCCTATGGCTCGGAGGCTCAATCCAGCCTGCCATGGTCTGATTCAGACAAGGGTGGTCCGGGGGATTGCACTGCCCATCCCCTCCAGAGACCCCTCCTTCCTGCTGCTCTCTCACGCTTGCCGGAAAATTTGCCCGTCTCCATTGCCGTAGGGGATGGAGGCTGGCAATGAGGGTAAGTGCAGATGGTTTGGGCTCTCTAGGGCGTGGAAATTTGTGGCCTGTGGAGGGGGCTGGGTCACGAGCCATGGTCCATGGGTTGCTGCTCCCTGCTCTGGGCAATCAGCTCTTGGAGAGGAACATCATGAACCCTTTACCATGTGTGCTGTATTTTAGCTTTATGGGATTAACAGCCCCAGAGACATGCTCTAGGCTGGAAGAGCAGAATGATCTCGGATCTGAAGCATGGTGCATCGGTAGGGTCACTCGGGGCAAGCCTGCACCGCACCTGCTTGCTCTGCCCGGGTCCAGCCTCATGTCATGGTTTATAAACACACAAATCAGCTGCCTATTATTTAAAGAGAGGTGAGTGAGCAAAAGAAGGAGAATAGACTAAGTGGGGGGAGGCAGATGAGGAGGCAAACAACCCAACTATTGACTTCAGCCAGGGAGTCACTTCGCAGTGAATCAACCCGTGGTCACGTAGGCTGCCTCCGTGCCGCTCGGGGAAGTGCCACCGGGACTTGCAGCCTGCCCCTTTGCACGGCGATATAGAGCTGCACAAATAGTGCACCAGTAAACACATCCGAGGCAGAAAGCCTGAGAGCTGCTCTGGGCACAGGCTGAGGACACCTGCCAGTTCCTGTGCCTGGTGCCTGTGCTGTGGCAATGTGAGAGTGGGGGGGCTGGGGTGAGCAGTGCTCCGCGGTCACCGTGTGGGCATGGCCCAAGGGTTGCCAGCTCTTCAGCTTATGGACTCTGCTTTGGGTTGACTGCTCATCTGAGTGGAAATGGGGCTTCTTCCCCAGCTTGTAACACAAAACCAGGCAAAACGTGGTCTCGGGAATGAAAAAATATGAGCTCAGAGGCTGTAACGGGAGTGAACTGCTGAGGGGGTGACAGGCCTACAAAGCGCTTCCAGAGTTTGTGCACGGTGCCCTGCAAACAGTTCCTCCAAAAGGGGCAGATTTTTTCATCCTTTTAGAAAGGCCTTGTCCACAACAGACCGGCTCTCATTTAGCACCTAAATTGAACCCAGACTTTTGGATGCTTATCTTGCTGGGACCCTTTGACCCCAGCTGATGTCCTGCCCCTGGGGCAGGGGGCTGGACTCGACGATCTTCAAGGTCCCTTCCAGCCCTAACGTCTATGAAATGAAGCCTGTGACACCGACGGGTCAGGCTTCCCAAAGACGGTGGCATCCAGTGGACTGAGCTCCTTCGTAATTCTCACCCCATGGGTGCTTCGAGAGGGGGAACCTGTGCCGAGTGCAGGCAGATACGTCCACTGGCATCTGAATTACACTCCCTTGCAGCAAAGCAGGTTAGTGGGGCTGTGAACATGTGAGCAGGCCTGTTAAATTTTCAGGATGGCAAAAGTACGCGTGTTTGCAGAACTGTGGTCAGGGAGATCGTTCAAGGAGTCCCAATTAGGCGGTGAGAAATCGCCACCAGGAAAAGGCAAATTCGCCATCTTGCAGCTGCTGCCACTCGGGCGGATGACACAGCTGGGTGCAATGGAAGAGACCTGCAATGTTTTCCTCTTTGGGATTTTTGCTTTTTCTTGCTGCTAAGACAGTAGGAAGAGTTTTTCTCTGAGGACTCCAGTCAGCAGCAGCTACAGCTGCTGGGCCTATGGCCTGGGGGAAAGAGGCAATAAAATGGGTGTGCTCTCATTTAACTTCTGGTTAAAAAGTAAAAGGGATGCGATGACAGCTGAGCATGCTCTGAACATGAGCACGCTGGGGCTGTGCTGCCCTGGAGCCCTCCGGGGATGCCAGCCTGCCTCCCGCTTGTGTCCAGCGGTGACTTGAACAGAGCCGGGAGCAGGCTTCTCCCGAGCGTTGCAGCCCGGCGGCTCGTCTTCGTGGAGCGGGAAGGCTGGAAGCCGTCCAGTTGTCCCTTAGTCACCATCCAGCTCATCTTCCTCGGACTCGCTTGTGGACGTATCTGTTCTTGAAAATGGGCAGCTGTCCTCCAATGGCAAAAAGGGGCTTCGGTTGAACCCGTATCTCCAGTGACAGAGTTCAGCAAACCAAGAATCTCCCATTTTGGGGGGGAAAGTGCAAGTCTGAAAACTAGAGCACAGCACAGAGCCACTTATGCCAAGGGGGACAGAAGACAAGCATCACATACATATCACACCGAATCCCAAGCCTATGGCAGCATTATGGTTGTTCAAGACTTATACCGGGATAACACCAAGGACAGGACCAAGGATACCAGTGGGCTGAGCGCTGTGCATACGTGTCGTCAGCAAGCATGCTCCCAATTTTGGGGCACGTGGTTCTCCTTCAGCAGCCCCTGCTTTCCCTGCCGGCGCAGCACATGCCGCAGCAGGGGTCTGTGATATGTTGGAGGTTTAAAGCAGGGAGGCTTTGAGTGAAGGGAAAGCAGCCAGAAGAAAATCCCTGGGAGTCTGGCTTTCATGTGCGAGGGAGGGGGCTGCACGGCCTCCTGCAGGGAAGCGGAGATCACAGCCCTTCAGCTTGTGAACTTGGACCCCCGTTCCTGAAAGGGCAATGACCAGAGAGTGCTGTTTCTATAAAAGCTCTGAGATTAATGGTCAGAGAGCGCTGAAACCGAAAGCTAAACCCTCCCGCACCCTTAAGCCCAGCCTGGGAAGCTGATTACAAAGCGATGATGTGATGGGATATGGGTCTGTTTATTTTTCTGGGGTTTAGGGATCTCTTTTGATTATCTTACACTTTTTTTTTTTTGGTCTCCTTTTCAGGGGGTGGAGGATTTTAAGGTGCAGGTGGATTTCAGTGAGAGAGCTAGGCAAAATGGTGTAAGTCTTGAACAAACATAATGCCTGCCATAGGCTTGGGATCAGGTGTGATACGTATATAATGCTTGTCTTCTGTCCCCCTTGGCACTAGCGGCTCTGTGCTGTGCTCTGATTTTCAGACTTGCACTTTCCTCCAAGAAAAAACACTGATGTCCTCTCCTGCTGTGCCAGCTTCTTAAAATAGATGTTGGAGCTGCTGGGGTCCTGGAATTTATTTGGGGTTGCATGGTCTATTGTGCACGAACGAAAAGGACAGGTGTCCTGGAGTGACTGAGATTGGTTTAGATAACACAGTACAATGCATGTTTGACCTCTGCGGGAGACAAAAGAAAGCCACGCCTTTAGGGAAAGAGAAAAAATATAACCTTTAAAGCAGCTGAAGCCTGACAACTTCTGTCGTCTCTATTAAGCAAACAAAGCAACTTCCCCTACCCCTTCCCCGACACTTGTTGGTCAGCATCGGAGGAAATCGCGGTGGGCCTTTGTGTGGACGGAGATGCCCTCCCAACCTGTTTATTGTTTTTGCCACCGTGTTGGCTGGCTCTCGCAGCCAGCCTGCCACAGATGGAAAGGATGGAAATATTCCCTGGCTGAGGAAGTGGAGCCAGCAGATGTACTGAGCGTTTGTCTTTCGGTGCAATGCTTTAGCTTCAGCTCTTCAGTGTGAAAGCATGATGGGGAACGGTTTTCCAGCAGCGTGGTCTCCATGCCTACATGCATGTTGATGTACGTGGACACGTTTACTGAGAGTTTATAGACGGACAGGGCTGGGAGAGACCTTTCACCCAAGTATGAGACGGTTTCGCCCACGGGTTTGCAGAGACCCATGTGAATGGGACCCAAAAATCTGATCTTCCGACTCCACCGGGATCAAAGCACCAATCCAGATGGGCCAGACTGGGACTTACTGCCCTATTGCCATAGACATCTGAGTGTCCCAATGCTATTGCCCTTACTAGGTCCTAATAGGAGAACAAAGGAAAAGGCCTAAGACTTAAATGTACTTAAAAAACTAAGATACAAACTATGCTGAAAAAATTGTGACTTGGTCTTTTTATTGTGTACACAAAAATACCGCAGGTACAAAAGTCAGGACTCTCAGGGGCTCGTCAGCCCCACAAAGAAGTAGAGTGTGATGCTTTTGGCGTAGCTAAGAAGATGGACCTGTAATTGGAAGAGTACAGTAATATTTTTCCTTTAGTGCTTGGTAGGGAGAAGGGGCAGCTTTAATTCCCACTAGTGATAGTGTACAGGGCCTTTCACAATATGTCATGGCCCTGCCCCATGTCTTCTCTTCTTCCTTGGCTTTGCATCATCAAGGGGAGCACATAGCCATGAATTAGCTGAAAGGATAGGAAAGAGTAGTTGTTGACATACCCCTAGTTGTCTCCTAGGAAGATCTGCCAGATCTGCCTGTCTCCTGGCAAGCCATTTTCAGCATCGCTGCTGCCTGGTCCCAGCCCAGTTCATACACCTGTAATCTAAGTTGCACCATAAACAAGTGACTGACAGAATAACCACCCCCAGCTAAAATAGTGTCATTGGCTGTTTCGAATGGGGAGCAAGAACACGATGCGTGGCGCGTCGTAGAGATGCGCTGTGCGGTATAATGTGCAGCAAGCGACAAGGAAGACTTGTTGCTGGACTTAGTTTGGAAATGGCTGGGCAGAAGGATAGGAGCGCTCCCGGTTCCCCTAATGACAGGTGTCACGCCGTCCACTCCAGTCTGCAGTCACGTGAACGGCTTGGACAATAAAAAGGCTTGGTTTTACCCATCATCTTCACTTGCACGTTAGTATTTCTAACGACTCGGGGAGCTGTTTTCTCTGCCAGGCCTTGCTTGTGTGTTGGGAGGGGTTTGGCAGACGCAACAGGGATTTTCCAGCACTTGGACTCTTTTCAAAGGCTCGGTTCACATTAATGTTATTTATCCACTTCCTTCATTTATGCTCAAATCAACATTAAAGATATCCGGTATGCTTCTTAAGATAGAGGCGTTGGCTGCGATGACCAACTGGCAGTGGACTGTCAGCTGTGGGGTTTGAGATGGGGAGCTAAAGGGCTGTTTGGGCTAATGGTAGTAAATCCAAATTCCAGCTGTCCGCAATTCAGGTCTCCATTAATATTCTCCTTGGGGTTGAACAGCAGCCCAATTAAAAATAAGTTTACGGGCAGGAATTAGGGGGCTGGACTTGATGATCTCCCGAGGTCCCTTCCAGCCCTGGTGTCTATGATGTCTATGAAATCTGTATTGAAGGACCAGGGAGGAAGCACATTCAGACAAATGACATTTGGTAGGAGAGCGAGAGGGGGCTCTGGGTTAGTATTCCCATCCATTTAGAAATCCACCTGGTTTTCCCAGTGTTTTCAGGAATATTGAAGACACGATCTATTTTAAGTGGACACAACATGGTTAGATGGTGGGGCAATTGCAAAGTGCAGCATCAGAACAGCCCTTGTAAGCTGGCTGTATGGTGAAGCCCAGTTAAGTTACTTGCCAGTCTGTCTCTCCTTGTCTCTGGACCCATTTGCCTTCAAGTCATGAGTCACGCATGGGGTTATTCCTAAACTCCAGCCTGTTCACATGCTTGTTTGATTTCTTCCTTCTGCAGATTCCAGAAGTGAAACAGCCCTTGGCCTTCAAGACTGAGTCACCAGAGGGATATTATGAAGAAGCTGAGCCATACGATGGCTCCATGAATGGTACATCAGAGCCGTGTCTCTGCTTTTTTATGGCTATCCTTAACTGCAGTGTGATACAGATCTTGACGCTTGTTTGAGCAAGGGGAAAAAAGTACATACAGTTCTGTGTTACTTGCTGATGATACATGTTCAACCCCTGTAGTGGTCGGTCACATTTAATAGCGAAGGTACCATTATAGTTTATAAAGGATTAATAAATAGCTAATAGGTGTTTTGAGCCTGTTGTAGACACAATAAGGAGCATGTTTAGTTGTAAATACATCATTGTAAACCAGTATAAGCGTGGGTAGATTTCTGTTTCTGATGCTTTCAGATCAAGATCAGATTCCTTTATCAAAGACATGAGGTCTTGGGCTTGATGCAGGGGTAACTGGGTGAAATTTAGTGGGCTATTTTCTGCAGGACATCAGACTGGATGATTTGATGCTTTCTATGGCCCTTAAAATCTGACACTGTTGTTCTGTTGGACTTTTTAAGTCTATCAGAGATTAACCGACTTATGGAAACAGTAGTCATTTATTAGCTATGTACTTGTAAATGTACATTTCTATATAGTGCACCTGATTTTGTTCTGGAAATGTCACTGATGCTCTTCTATACTGTGTAAGTTCTCGGCCCGTGTTCATCACCCCATCGTCTCAGCATCTTCCCATTGTGCCTCAAGCAATGTGACTATTACCCTGCCATCTACCCCTGGAGAGTGAAGGATGTACAGTGGAGACTCCATAAATCCTCACGTATGCTATTGTGTTATTTAGGGCAGGTGAGAAATTCAGACTTAAGGATAAGAAATGAAGCTCAGGATCTGGATCTGATTTCAGGACTGGTGCATGAGCAGAGTTGTCCTCTATGACCCAGATGTGCAGCACTGAGCTTGGAAGTCTGCACCCACTCTGGGGCCCGCTGCTAGAAATCATGGGGGGACCATGCATTGTAAATCAGCTCTTCAGGACAGCTCCTTGCATCTTCCTGTGCAGATGTTCGGCTCTTAGGCTAAACAGAGGCCCCAATTTCAAGGGGAGACTTTGGAAGTGGCAGCAAAACAGGAAGAATGGTGCAGAAAATTTCCTATTGCTTCCCTCCCATGAGCCACCAATTTGGGTGCCAGTAAAGTACAGTGATAACCAGGGAGATAACACTTGGTTTGCATGAGAGGAGAGACTAGAGGTGAGGCTAAGATGAATAGTGTCATTGTGTGCAGATAAGTGGGGTGGGTTACAATTTTAGCTTCTGTTCCTCACCACCTCTCCGTGTTTTTCTCATCATTTTAAAACGACCCCGTCTTTCCAATATGGGGCAAGCACCGCTTGCGACTGACCGTGGTGGAGTAGGATTACTTTCCATTTTTGCAAAATCACCATAATTTCAGAAGTTGCAGGTAAAAGCTTTCAAGATCAGTCCCATGAGTCATGGGGAAACCGGGGTTGTGTTTGGGGTTACAAAGGCACCTGTGGAATTTTGTCCAGGCCCTTTCCCTAAATAACTCCAGTCCAGTTCAAATACTAGAGGAAGAATTCGGCTTTGTAACCCCACATCAACACGAGAGGCATTGGGAACAGTTCCTAGACTCTCGTAGTGCAGGGAATATCCTATATCCAGCAGAACTAATGGATAAAGGCACTTTGGGAAGGAAGTTCAGAAGTGTCTTCTCAGTGCTTGGGGTCGTAGCCATTGCAGCAGCACTACAAAATGCCCCCGGGCTGGCATTCCCCCGCTGGAATAAACCCAAGCATTACAGTTCGACTGAAACTTTTTAGCACTGTTGGCCAAAGCAGAAAAATCTTTGCCAGTTGCTCATTCCTCTTGAGCAAAAAGGCAGATGAAACTTTACCCCGGTGGAGAACTGGGCAACCAGGGAACAGATAAAAGGGGAGGGAGTCACGCACCCTTTTGTTGTTGATTTTTCCAGTTGCTTTAACTTGTTTCCTGGCACAGAGCCACCTGCCAGCCTCAGACCATCTTTAATTTGCTTTGCAACCTCATGTAAGCATCTTACTTCCCAGGGTGTTTTCCAGTCACCTCCACAGTGAGATAATAGTTATGTTTTTTTGCCCTGCACATGAAAAAATGGAGCTAGCTGATTACACTCAGAGCCACGGCGTGCAGGGACATGTATCAGTCTCTTATTTAGTCTTGCGCGCCTGTTTGTAAAAGAGCTGTGTGCCAAATAAGATGGGTTGTCTAATTCGGAGCGCTTTATAAGCCAAAGGAAGACCTTGTTTGGAGTGATATGAGAGACTACCCAAGTCTCCCTGTTTCTTGATAATGCAGGTACTGAATTCGGGCAGGGTGGTATGGATAGCAGTCACTTTTAAACGTGAAGCTGCGAGGGCTCCTTTGGTCCAGGGTGTCCCTTGTAAACAGGGTGTCTTTGGTCCAGGGTGTCTCTATGATGCACTCTGCTGCAGGCACCAAGCCACAGGCTCTCAGAGGTGGTGAAGGCATGTAACTCTCATTGGTTTCTATAAGAATAAAAGCCTGAGTACTTATCTTGGGAGGCTCAGTGGTAAAGCACAGCAGGTCCAATAATACTGTACTCTACAAGGGGCATCACTGAATCGCACCTGTAATCTGATAGGGGAATAAGATGCTGTTCATCCCATGTATTCTCATCCGCCCTGGGCCACGGTGTCGTGAGTGCAGCGCATGTTGGTCGGAGACTGGTTCCCCTTGCTATGCACCACGCGCTGGCTTGGATCCTTTTTAAATCGGACGTTAGCTTTATCTTTCCTACCTGTACATTAAGTGATTTTGGTAAGGCCAAGTCCTGATATGCAGACAGTCGCTGGATTCAAGAACTCTTAGAAAATTTTAAAAAGCAAGGAATAGCGGGGGGGGTGTATACCAGGGCCCTCTCCTGGAGAAATCAGACTGCCCAACAGCGTCGCATTGCTAGCAGCTGGGGGAAATTCTCCTGCGGTTTCGTTGCAAGGGGAAAGGTCTGGATTCTGTTCTCACTTCCACCGTGGAAGCCCAGACGGCTCCGCTACGTAGCACAGTGGCTGTTGTGAAATCCCGACTGGAAGCAGATTACAGTAGGAAGCAAGAGCCCTCTTTTGGCAGGATGCTGACCCGGCCTCGGGTTTTTAAGTTTTATTTTGTACGTAGGCCGAGATCCTGCAGTTGCATAGACCAGTGTAAAATCGCTGAAACTCTTTAACAGATCAGGCCAAGCTGCAAGATGCCGATTACACCCACAGAGTGAACTGGGGTAGGAATATGCAAGTTCTGGCGGATCCTGAATGCCAGCACTGCTACCCACTTCTTAAATGCTAAACCACTCCTCAGCAGGCCCCAGCTAGTACCTTTCCCTAGACGTTAATGAATAAGCTTGCATCATGATTAAGACTAGACACCGCAGCATGGTGACGTGGGAAGGAAAAGGCTAAGTTGCCAAAACACTCCATGGTCTGATGAGAGTCGTTTTCTGACGAGATGAGCTAGGAGGCAGCCACGGCAGGCAAATGAATAATCAATAAACTGATATGAGAGTGTCAGTGATAATATGCCATTAGCCAGGTATTAAACAACTGATGCAGGTGTGTGATCTTGTGGGCTAAAGCACAATGCTTGATTCAAAACTCAGCTCTGCCGTACCTTGATCCTGTCCTTTCAATCTTCCTAAGTTTGACCTTGTTTCTGCTGCTGATGTCTGTATTTTGCTGATAGCATCAATGGGTACAAGACTGGACCCTTGTCCATCAGAGTCCTCATCTGCAAAAAAAAAAAAAGGGGGGGTGGGGGTGATGTGTTACGGCTGAAGGGTCCCTGTGGAGCGTAGGGTGATGGATGCTGTCGATGGGCAGTATGCATATGCATGTGCATCTGTGCTGGGAGTAAGTAACCTCAGGTCGTTGGAATTTGTTTCCTGGAGAAATACGATAAGTGTGAACATAACCACTCTCACTGCCCTCTTCACCCAGTCCGTTCGAGCAGAGCGGTAGAGATTCAGGCAGTCTGGGGGCTATCTCTGACTGGCGCTCGGAATTGAAGCCACACACATCTCTCCGAACAGAGGGGTGCGGTAAAATAAAGCCCCAAAAAAAGCACACTAATAAAATGAGCACGATCATCCCCAGGAAGGAGACATCAAAGCAAACCCTCCAGATGGGCTGAGGAGATAGGAGAGTCATGTGGCGCTGGAGGTGGGAATCCAAAGCACTGTAACAAACCATGGATGAATGAATTAAAATGAACAAAACAGCCAGGATTGCTGGGGCACGGGGTCTGGCTTTCATCAGCGCTGTTTCTGCCTCTCTACTGGGAACTGTCGCCTTTCATTTTACATCTTCATTAATTTCTAGGATCCCCTTTTGCTTTTTGTCAGTGCTGAGCTGTGTTAAAGCCTTATCATTCTTCTCTGGTGCTGCATTTGCATAATTGAAAGCCCTGATAAGAGACTGAATGGAAATGCAGCTACCTATTGAATAATAATTACTGGGATTGAAACATTGCTTCTGCACCAGCTGATTTTAATTATGACTTTTAGTCTGAAAGGAACTTAAAAGGAAATGGGTTGAAAATTGGTGCTGGTCCTGTTGTTCCTGTCAGCATTTAAAGTTTTGCTCCTTCCATCTTGACACGGGAAGTTAGCAGCTGAAAGGCAAAGACTGGGAGCGTGGACTCAAATGCGAACAAGTCGCTGTTTTCTGTATTTGTTCATCTGTGGCTTTCTCTCTCTCTCTTTCTCTCTGCTTTGGACTCTGCAGGTCATTTCGGTAGGCCTGCTGCCTCTGGAACAAGGACAGGGTTACAAGTTACTGAGGGAGTAATTTATGCCACAATAACTCTGGGTACGGCATGCTTTCAAAGCCTGATGGTTTCTATTGACCATAGCTGTTGCAGAGATAATCATCCACCAAAACTATCTACCTACCTTGCATGAGCACTTTTCCATTCCCTGCATGGATGGGTAACCACCACCATTCACCATGTCAGCATCAAGGGGATGGCAGGGAAGCATGCAGAAGTTTGCAGTTTTTCATACTGGCAATGAAATCTCGTTGTCTCTCATCTATTTTGTCAGAAGTAGAGGGAATACAATGCCCATCAACCTTATTTTTTGGTCAGTCAGGCAAAACTCCAACCAGCTCCTCTTACAGACGTGGAGAAGTGCCCTGAAGGCCTGTGTGAACTTTTCAAAGAGGGGAAATTATGATATAATGAGTTATTAGTTTTCTGTGTAATTGTATTAATTAACTTGGTAAGAGGATGTTGGAAGAGCAGACACACAAAACACTATTGATCTAACGCAGGAAATATCAGGACACTTAAGACTGCTAGTGCCAGGCATCTTGTCCCCAGTCTCTAGGTATAACATCGGTGCAAAAAAAAAAAAAAAAAAAAGCAATGGCAAGACAGGGCAGATCCCTAAACTGGAGGAGCTTTTTGTCCAGACCAAGAATCAGGGGCTAAGAGTTGCAATGCTTTAGGTTTAATCTGCTCGCTTGCATCTCCTGGTAACTGCAAGCAAGCTAGTACCTCTGGCCCTGCCATCCAGCGGCAAAAGTCTGCAATAGCGTTTACGGCCCTGAGACGGTTGCACATCTGTCCATTCCTAATCCTGGTGTAATTTATATAAACTTAAATTATACCAAGGTATGCAAATGATGTTTAATACGTTTTGAGCCTTATATCATTGGCATTGGCAGATCAACAGAACCCTAAATTGTTAAAACAAAGAAATAGTTTTTTCAGAAGGACGGAAGCCACTTTCAAAATCCATCTTGAGACGGTCCCGAGAGAGAGAAGCGCTTCAGAGGGAGTTTGTCTTCCCAGGTCCAGGGAGTGGGAAGCCTTAGAGGGAAACAGCTCAATGTGATCAGCTTTTCCTGCAGGTTTGAAAGTGCCTCAGCTACGAAATGCCTTTGTTGTAAAGAAATGGTACTTTGCTGTAAGGAGACTGGTTGGTCTGATTCCCAGTGGCGTCACCCTGGAGAGGCAGACCTGCAGGGTCTGAGCCCCTGACCAGATCTTTGCTACGTAGCATTAGCTGGGGAAAATATATTGGCTCGGTGCGTGAATAAAACAGATTGCACACTTTAGCTAGCACAGCTATGCTGGTGTAGATTCAAGTCTGCTGACAGTAGTACTTTTGTGGGCTTAGTTGATGTCGAGGTGGTCATAAGCCTCTGCCCAGCAGCGCTGCACCGCGATGCTCGTCTAGTGCAAACACACCCGGTGTCGGACATGCTGGTGTTATCGCGGTTGATGCGCAGGAGATTGTGGCCGAAGGCTCAGTCTGTGTGTGGGGAAACATGCCGTTGGAAGAGTCTTTGGGAGCTACAGTCTTGCTGTTGAGTCATTTTTGTTTTAAAAATGAATAAATGTACCTTCCTCAAGGGCTCTTCCATGAAACACTCAGTGAAGTCTTTCAGCTGTTTTCTTTCTTTTGGGTTTTCCTCTCAACAGCGTCGATGATGCTAAGGTAACTTACAGGAGGTTTAGGTTGGATATTAGGAAAAACTTTCTCGCTAGGAGGGTGAGAATCAACACCCTTGGAGGTTCTTAAGGCCTGACTTGATAGAGCCCTGGCTGGGATGATCTAGTTGGGGCTGGTCCTGCTTTGAGCAGCGGGTAGGACTAGATGTGACCTCCTGACGTCCCTTCCAGCCCTAATCTTCAGTGATTCTGTGGTCCTATAACTGTAGATTTGCTTGGACATTGCAGCCCAAACCTCAAGGAGAGTAACACGACAGCAGAAGGAGCATTTGAGACCCCTAACAGGTGGCAGACCTCTCTTAGGGTCCACTTTTGACAGTGCCGCATGGGCACCGCTAATAATGATGCTTATTTGGTGGCTTGCAGATTTGATCTGTATCCGAAGCACCATAGGTGCGTGTTGCAATGAAGTCTTTTCATTGATTTCCGTGGATTTTGCCCCACTGACCGTCCGTCCTTCTCTTCTAAAAACCTCCATGATGTACAGTGCCTTAGCGCCAGACTGTATCGTCTGTCTTGGGTTGGATTTTCAAGCATGCTCCGCATCAGCCTCTGCTTGCATTTGAATGGTAAAACTCTACCAGACTTCAGTGGGAAGTGGCAAAAGCTGATATTGAGCATTTGTGGAAACCCCACCCCTTCTTAAGTGTGACGGGGACATTTGCCTGCGCTTGCCAACTCTACAAAACAGTTGCCTTTGTTAAAAGCTGCGGTTTATCACTAAGTGTTGCTACAGAAAGCTGGGCTGCCCAGGGCACCAACCTCCTGCCCTGCGCTGAACGCTGAGTAGACCCAGAACTGGGACAACAGCATGGCAGCTCAGGTGCAAGGAGCAGAGCCTGGCAAGCTTCATTTCGACATCTGATAATTAGGATGCAGGGGTGGATGTGTCAGGGGCTAAACGGAGGTTGCAGTTGCCTTGCAGGGTTTTGTTTTATAGCTGAGTAGGGGGAGAAAAAGCCCAGGAGCCATCCAAGGACATCCGAGGGATGTTTTTAAACTGGAGAGCAACTGGGGAGTGCCTTTTGCAAGTTGATGCACAAAACGCTGGAGGAACAATTTGGGCTAGAAGGAGAATGTGGGTCTTGGAGATGCAAATAGAGAAGGAAAATACCCTTAGGAAATTTTCAAGACACTTAGATGTAGTGCCTGATGCAGAGCCTCAGGGCTGCTTGTGACTACTGCATGCTACATGATGCGCTCACTTGCCTGATGTGAGCATGTGTGAAGCAAGCGGTAATTGCCACTGGGAAATGCATTTAGTGACCATCTTTGCCTTTGTTGCAGAAGATGGAGAAGCAGTTAGCAGCTCTTATGAATCCTACGATGAAGAAGAGAGCAGTAAAGGAAAGTCAGCGACCCACCAGTGGCCATCGCCTGAAGCCACCATTGAATTGATGAAGGATGCCCATATCTGCGCTTTCCTCTGGAGGAAGAAATGGCTGGGCCAGTGGGCCAAACAGCTCTGTGTCATTAAGGACACCAGATTGCTGGTAGGCAAACCTTTCGTTTTCTGCCTGTGATAGTTTATTTTTAGAGTGGGAGTGGGAAGGAGCCTCTCAATTCATTTTCAAGGGAGTCTTTAGTTCAGATGCTTTAAGATTACTCATCCAAGTGGAAATTCCTAAATATTTTCCATCAGTGATGCATCTCCATGGATTCAGGTGGGTGCGGGTGCTACCACATGCCGCTACATAGATCACAAAACGGAGGCGGTGCTTGCTGTTGAGGAAAATGATGCGAGGTATAATTTTCAAAAGCATCCAAGTGACTTAGAGGTCTAAGTCCCATTTTCAAAACTGAAGCCTTATGATGTTAGGATCCTAGAGCCAGATTTTCAAAGTTGTTTAAGTGGATGAAGATACAGATAGGCACCTAGTGGTATTTTCAAAAGTGTCTTAGCAGGTTAGGCACTCAACTCCTATTAATGTTGACCCACCTATGAATTGCAAACATGGCAGTTAACATATGCGGGCATCTTCAGGCACCTAAACTACTTTTGAAATTTGGCCACTGAAGCCCAGGTCCTCTAACATGCCTGCTGTGGCCTCGAGGCACTTTTGAAAATAAGGCTTTAGCTTCTTATCTGCTTTGGTGTTTTTGAAAATGTAGTGTGTGATTTACGGGTCTGAGAACCGTCATGTTAATCATGACTCCTCTGACGGCAAAACTGAACTCTGTAACAAGACAACAGTCACTTGCTGCAGCCTCTTGGGATGGAGCTTATAGCAAGATCTGGATGGATGTGTGTGTGTGTGTGTGTATATATATATATATATGTACATGGATGTATATAGTGTCAAACATCTGGACACTATAGCTTAAGCTGATTTAGACTTTTCCCCTGTATTCTGAATACCGTTTGCATTTGCTTCACTCGTCCTGAACTTTGAGACTAGGCTACAGGTGAGTTTATGCTGGCGGGGGAGAAGCAAAGGTTCATTTTTGACACCTTTTATACTCCTCTTGTCCTGCTTTCAGTGCTACAAAAGTTCCAAGGACCACAACCCGCAGCTAGATGTGAATTTGCTTGGCTGCACTGTCACACACAAGGAGAAGCAAGTGAGGAAGAAGGAGCACAAGCTGAAGATCATTCCCACGAATGCCGATGTCATTGTGCTGGGACTGCAGAGTAAGGACCAGGCTGAGCAGTGGCTCAGGGTGAGTGGAGCTGCCTCATGGTGCGTGACCCAAGGGTCTACACATCTTTCACTGCTCAGTGGCACAGTGGTGGCCAGTGTCTGGTTAGCCAGCAAATGGCCCATTGTAGTGGAGTGGGAACATTTCTCTTTGCTCTGTGCTGACCCTGCAGTCACCGTCTCGCTGGGTTTCAAATGTTGCCTGCCTTCCCTGCGCTCCCTCCTGCTTTGTTCGGACTGGGAGACATGCAGACTGTGCTAGGTCTTGCAGCTTTCTTGCGATGGAGACAGTGAAAGAGAAAATGCAGGACCTTAAAATTGTCAGGAGCAAGGAATGAGATGGCTCCTAGGGCTCTGTCCATAAAGAGCCTTTGAATTTCCTCAAGAAGGGCTGCACTTTTTCAAGCTGACCCACTTAGCATTGCACTGTGCTGATAGGGGGCTTGCCTATCTCCTTCCCGTAACTCTTGCTACCAGGCTGTCTATGATTTTCAGTGCCACCTGTCAGGCATTGCTCCTCTCATTCTCATGCAGCCAGTCCTGAGGAATGGGTGGTAGTGGAGCAGCAGGGAAAGGTGCCCGTACCATAGTCTGCAGTTGGGGACGTGGAAGAGATGACCAGTTAGGATAAAGAGCCTCTTAAGGGATCCCTTAGGATGTTTCATTCTTTGATAAAGCAAAAAGAGGGAGAGAGAAACTGTGATGGGAAGAAAAACAAAGGGCATTGGTCTGAGGCTACATCTCCCTTGTATGCTCCCGTGGGTTGAATGCTATACCACTCCCAAAGACAAATTCCTGCGGCTAAATCCCCACGTGCCCTGCTTGCAGAATACACCTCGTTCCCCCTGTTCCCACTTGCATTTGTCTCGTTCTCAGCTACAAACACACGTGTGCTCTGCATCGCTTACATTTCCAGGAGGCTGAGCTGCCTCCCTGTAGGCCCCCGCTGCCTTCTGTATGTCGGGAGATGGAGAACCTCCCTGGCCCAACCTTTCCTGCGAGAATAATGGAGGCCTTTCAGCAAGAGACCCTGAAACTCCCAGCTTCAGCCTAATTGAGCTTTAATGGCAAAAGCAAGAGAGAAGAGCACTTAATGCCTCTCTCTGTAACAATGTGTGGGAATGTTTTGTGGAGAAAGTTCTGAACATGAAATAGCCGCGCGCGGCCTGCACAGGAAACGTGGTCTTTGATTCAAACGGCAGCAGAACAATGAACCTTTACAAAGACCAGTGATTCACTCCAAGCCAGCTGAAGAACCTTGTTTACTTGCAGCCTTTCAGTCGGGATATGGAAGGGACCAGATCTTGCCCTCCGTTACACTCGTCCATACACCACTGAAACTACTTCAGTCACAATACGTGGAAATGAAGCTGGCCTTCTTCCCTGCAGGATTTTGGGCCGCTTTCACATATGGGCTGGTCCTTATTTTGGGTAAATCAGCGTAAATCATTTCAGTGGACTGATGCCAACTTACCCGTGCCCGGGTTAAGTCGGTGGTTTTGGCACCCAAGGTTTCACATAAACCGCATCTCTGAGTTTGCACTCCTTGATATGCTTTCAGTTGGGTCCAAACGAGTCCAAGACCTCCAAAAAGAGCGCTGTCAAAATAGCCACAATTTGCCATTCATATCAGCAGCCTCTGAAGTTGCAAATCGTTCCTCGTTTTGTTGTCAAGCACTGCCTCTGGGTCTGCTTGCACCGGGTCCCAGCTTCTCTTCTCTCCCTGTTCCTCCTTAGGGTCACTGGTTCCTGAGACTAGATGCACAAGCCCTTTGCCAAAGCTACCAAGTGAATTTTTGGGTGGCGGGGTGGTCTGCGGTGTGCGTTGTGTACCTCTGATTCTGCCCATCCTGGAAAAAGAGGAGCCTGGGTCAGTCTAACCAGACCTCACTCGCAGCTTTCTGCTTTCTCCTCCACCAGGTGATCCAGGAGACCAGCAGCCTTCAGTCTGAAGGAACTGCTGAAGGAAACCAGTACATCCCAGACTCCCAGCGCCTAAGCTACCCCAAGGTACATACAACCTGGTGTCATAAGCAGGGAGCCTGATTTTCTCCGAGTTCAAAAAATCCCCGATTTTCAGTTTTAAAAAAGTAACCTGAAATATACATTTTTTCCGTCATTCAAATGAAACACCACTAATGCATAGCTATATATAATGGCGTTTCATTTTCATCCTGGAAAAATGTGGATTTAAGGTTACTTTTTTTTTTTAAACCAAAAAGTGCGGGTTTTTTTTTTAAAGCAGAGAAAAGCAGGCTCCGCGGTCATTAGGCAGGAGACAGCAGCGCTTCAGACGTCTTCCTTTCCATCCCGCTCCTTTAAAAAAACAGCATGCAGAGTTCAAGTACAGTCACTGTATCTGGGAGGAAGGCGTCAGACTATGCTAGGACTATAAGCAAAGCACTTTTCTGATGAAAACACCATTCATGGAAACAACCTTAATTGTCCTTCACCTTCTTTAATTTTGTAGCCAGTAATTGTACTCAGTTGGTCTAATAAAAGAGATCACATCTAACCAAAGCTTGCCTGTATCCAGATATCCACCTGTACACTGAATGCTTTGCATCATGTCAGGTGCAGATTCAGACACTGAAGCACAACTCTGTCTCTGTTATAAAGATACTTTAAGACTCTTAAGAAATAGGAAGGCAAGGTGGAGAGGTCTATTTAATGGGGAGCAGGTCACCTACGTGTCAGGGCCCCATGCAGTAACAGTGGTGCCTGACTGGAGAACCAGCAGCCCCATGTAAACCCAGTAAGTGTTCAGACCTGAGCATAGCAGGAATGGGAGAAGTTGGCAGTGAATCTCATGATGACTTAATAAGAAAATTAAGAGGATTGAGGGAGCTACATGGTCCAAAAGACAGGATGTACTTCCAAAGTACAAAGCATTGGCTGGTTTCTCAGCTGACGATTTCAATAGAGGTATACTAGTTTATACTGGGTGAGGGACGGGACCTACCCATTAGTTACTATGCAAAACATCTCTGAGTATTCATTAATTCTTCTAATTTCTGATGTTGACTCCATAGTCCCTTCCTTCCTTGTCAGGGGCGGGGGTCTAAAGCACCGTCTGCCAGAAATGATATTTAGTGCCCAAGCTTGTGGTTAGTAACGTATCACCCTTAACCCTGTAGAGCTCATGTCTGATCCTTGCTGACAGGTGGAGTTATCCGAGAGGTATTCTGTGGCATCGGAGAGCGGGAGCAGCACAGACAGCCACCCAGAGCCTGCTGAAACAAAAGATGGTAAAATAAACTAATATTTTAACCTCAATAAAATGCTACAGACTGTCTTTCAGAGGTGTCGGTTGTAGCCGTGTTGGTCTAAGGACATAAGCAGACAAGATCCTTTGGGTAAATCTGATATCTTGTATTAGACCACATCAAATAGTTGGACGCTATTCTTTGCAAGCTTTCAGGTACAAATACCCTTCGTCAGGCTGAGGAACCATCTGCACCAGCCACCCACAGATGCTTCCTCGCCTGATGGAGGGTATGTGTACCCAAAAACTTGCAAAGAAGGATTTTCCCACCTATTTGAGTTGGTCTAATAAAAGATAACAGCCTATCTTTAGTATCTCGCTGGTGTGTTGCGAGGACAAATCCATTTTAAAAGATCGTGAGGGGTTTGGATGTTAACGGGGGCAAACAGAACTCCCAAAGGCGTCGCAGCGTGATCATGGCTGGTGCGTGCAGCCTGCGCGGTTTAGATGTTCGACCAAGAATAGGGGCCATCATTATGATAGGCTCATTTTAGATATTCACTGGTGGGCATTGTGGATCTAAAAAAATACAGCCACCACCAGCTGGCACGGTAATAGGATCGTATGTCCACTTCAAAGGCAGCTGTAGATATGTTCGCCTGTGAATCTTGAAAGCGTGGTGTGACTACTGCATGTTTCTTTCTTCGTTCTGACTAGTTAAGAAGAAGGGGACATCGGGACTGAAACTGAGCAACCTGATGAACCTTGGGAGAAAAAAATCCTGCTCACTGGAGAGTCCGGAGAGATCCCTGGAAACGTCCAGTAAGTGGCAGGCACGGTGTCTTATGATGTGAACAGAGCATACCAAAGATAGTGGTGCTTGAAGGCTGATTTGGGGGGTGTGGGGGAGACAGTGGGGTACAGTAGCCCCAGGAGACCACGTCACTGTGCTTTCCTTCCCCGAAATTGGCTTAGGATATTCAGCAAGAAATTTGTGTGTGGATAGTCAAGCTTTGAGCGGACAGGCCTCTACAGCTTTGGATAATCTCTGACCAAGGCTCCATGGCTGGTTTGCTGCTCTCACCCTAATCTGAACACCAAGGATCACATTTTTTACTAGGTTTCCACCTGTGGGAAAACCTAGCTTCAAACCTTTGGTGTTAACCTATACCTAGTAATCCTTCTTCCTTTTATACAGCAGTAAGCCGAGGACCGGCCTAAGAACCAAACGTATGTGAATTGAAATACTGGGCTAACGTAGAAGTCGCGAGTGTCGTTTTTATGCCTAGGTCCTGACGCAGCAAAGGACGGTGCTGCGCTGACATGTGCGTGCTTGCTTGCTTGCTTGCAGGTTATCTGAACGTGCTAGTGAACAGCCAGTGGAAGCCCTGCTGGTGTCAAGTGAAAGATGGTCACCTCCATCTCTACCAGGACAAGAACAGAAGCAAAAGTGCTCAGCAGCCCCTAAACTTGGCGGGCTGTGAAGTTGTTCCAGAGCCCAGCCCTGACCACCTCTACTCCTTCCGTGTCCTCCACAGTGGGGAAGAGCTAATCAAGTTAGAGGTAGGGTATCGACCTCCCCATCTGTGCTGCTCTAACCCATCCGCCAAGGATATCTTCTTTGCATGAGACTTCCCGCTGACCTGAGGCTTCAGGTCTCTTTACTTGCAGGACAGGTAGAAATGCTAACACTTTTAGGACTGCTGTTGACTAGAAACAAGGGGAGGGTTTCTTTATAGGATGAGGAACAGTGATAGGCATAGACAGATGACCTGTTTACACCAGTGTAATTGGTATAACACCGGTGTTAAAGAAATAACAGCTGAGGGGACTGATCTCAGACCAGGGGAATTTTGTCCAATCTACTGGAGGAAGTACCCCTGAAAGACTCAGGGAGAAAATAGCCTGGGTGTAAATTACACTGGTTTAGGTGTCATGTGTCTGCATCCATCCTGGATTAGCCATACTAAAGGCAAATAGGTTATTACCCGCAGGATAGTTATATATCTGTTCATTCCTGATAGCAGTGTCATTAGGATACAAAAAAGAAGTACTTTACACTGGGTCATGTGTATCTTTGGTTGGGATTAGTTGGCGTTGCTCCATTGACACGATACCCTTTTATACCAACTGAAGATCAGGCCCGCAAAGGGCACGTAAACCTACTTTCACTTGCCTGCATCCCAGATTGTTACTTTTCTAATCTTAGTTTTCTCTGACGACAGCATGGTTATAGTAGGAGGAGGACAACGTGAGCAATTTCCTGTATTTTCCTGCGGGTGGAATATTTATAGCCAAACAACGGGCTTGAAATGACTGCCACAGCGCCTGGAGGTGTTTTGTTTAGCTCCCGAATCACAGTCCGCCTGAGCTGTCCGGTGAATCCTGGCCAGCCCCTTTGCGCACAAGGCTAGTGGGTGCAAAAGCCAACAACAAGCTTGGAAAAACAGCAATAGCTGGCAGAGGCATGAAATGGCACTTCCTCAGAGTGCCACGCTCATGGCACAGGTGGATTACTTTGTGTCCAGGCAGCATTGGAAATTGTCCTATTTTAAAATGGGCAGAAGCTCAAAATACAGATCCCGTGTTTTCCCCCCCATGTAATTAAAACCTGTTTAATTCTAGGGCTGTAAAGAGCTGGTGATATTTGTTACCAGGCACCCTCCAAGGGTAACTGGTTTTGATTCACGTGGATTCACTTACCCTGAATTTTGTTTCGAGTTTGCTGTTTGAACCCCCCAGAATCGCAAAAAAAAAATGAAAAAAAACCCTTGCATGTTTCTGCCTGTTGCTGTATTTCACTTGGAAACCATTGACAATCATGAGTTCGCCATTAGAGAATTGCCCAGCCTGGAAATGGTGAATCCTCCAAAATATCAGGCAGTTAGTTTGTGTCAAGGGTTTTAGCTGTCTGCGATCAAGTATCTTAATCAGACCGAATGGAGACGAGATTTCAGTCCTATCCAAGTTCATTCAGCGTTTGAATCCCGTATCCTGATCCAGACTCATCCAAAACGACAAAGCTTGAACTTGGCACTTGCGAGACTAGATTTCATGGGGCAAAACTAGCAGTTTTGGAAATCTCACGACTGCCCTCTGCTGGCGAAGGGCTGAAAGTACAGCCATGCTAAAGCTGAATTAGATTCAGATTTCATCCCCTGTTTTAGGGTAGACCCCAAACCCTCAGTGCTGGCCTTGGCAAGGGGTTACATGAGGAGCAGCTTGCCAGAATATTTTGGTTTCAGATATAAAGGTTAAATCTGCCAGTTTAAATCTACGTGGCAAAGCCATTCGCTTTTATCACTGCAGATTCTGACAAGCGTACAGCCTAACGCACATCAAGCGCAAGTCCGGGTGCTCCCGAGAAGCAGGCCTTGGTAGTGACAGCAATCTGGTTTCTTTCTAGGCTAAGTCATCCGAGGAAATGGGCCATTGGCTGGGCCTCCTCTTATCAGAGTCAGACTCAAAAACGGACCCAGAAGATTTTACCTACGATTATGTTGATGCTGACCGGATTTCCTGCATCGTGAGTGCTGCAAAGAACTCCCTCTTGTAAGTAAACCCGGTCCCCGCAACTCCATCTTATGGGCAGCTGTAGTTGGTGGCTAACGGGTGCAAGCGTGGACCCTGGCCCCGAGCTGGAGGTTGGCAATCCTAGCCCTGTCTCGGGGAAGGACTTGTGAGAGCAGACTTTGGAGGGTGCAGCCCTCAGGGGTGGGCCTGGAAACTCCCTGAAGCGTGGATGGGAACACCTGGAGTCCCTGCAGCTTTTACAGCTGTGCCACCTTGGATGTTCGCAGCCTAATGCAGAGGAAGTACACGGAGCCGAACCCCTACATCGATAACCTGCCACAGGAAAGGGCACAGGAGGAGGAGCTGTACGATGACGTGGACCTGCTGGAGGTGATCACAGTAAGGTTTTACAGCCTCGCTAGCCTTCTGCTCCGGGGGCATTTTGAGTAGCCCTCTTTGCAGAGCAGCGGAGTGAGACTAGTTTTGAAAGCTGCAGGTGGTGATGAGCTCGTGCGACTCCGTGATGCTGTTCGTTTATGCATTGAGTATTTGAGACCATCCCTGGAGCACTTACCCTTAGATGATAAATTGCATTGAACCTTGTAGCCACGAGATGGCAGCCTCGGGGTTACAGCATGTGCTGCATGGCATGGGTATCTCGGGAGCAGCGCGATGGAGTATATCCGTGGTAAAGGACAAAGCCCCGTCTGTACAGCCAAGAAACACATTAGCCCTTTTTGCTCGTTCCTGCAGTGGCTGCTTTCAACCCACCCTGAGCCCACGTTGTCTAGACCAGTGGTCTCCAAACTTTTTTGATTGCGCACCCCTATCAGTAAAAAATTTTTGAGCACGCACCCCCACTATATGTATATGCATATAAATATACATCTAAATAGAAGTTCTAGTATTTTCTTCCCACACCCCAGTGGATCGTCTTGCGCTCCCCCTGGGGTGCACGCACCCCACTTGGGAGACCACTGGTCTAGAATACAGTTTGTACTTCTTGAGACACTGCCAGCGTTTCCTATTCCTAGATGCATAGTGTTGTATTTGGCTGAATCAGAAAGGGAATTTTGATTAAATGGGCCTCAAAGCAAGAAGCTTGTATCGCTTTGTGACTGCCTCTCCTGACTGTTAATTGCCTCTCCATCACGTTGTCACCTGCACATTTTAGTCAGCAGTGATTATATTTAGTTTGACATTACGGATGAGGATATTGAAGAGCAGCGGCCTGGCACTGAGCCCTCCAGGATGCCCACAGGAATACCCCCATTTGCTTGTGACACCTACCAACCAGCTCCCTGTTGTGAAGCCTTGGATTTTCCAGCAGGACAGAAATTTCCTCCACTAACTGCTTTGGGCATTTGAAAATCTCCCCATTCGTGCCTTAATTCAATTAAAGAGCACTACATTAAAATAATCAATGAAGGACACGATCCTCAAAAGCAACAGAGTTGTAAAGTGAACGCAGGGGAAGCTCAACACCTAAACACCTTTTAAAATTTGGTGCTTTGGCACATAGGTTGGTTTTCAGTGAGGCTTGAAAGGCCAAGTGATTTTCTGCTTCTGGGTTACTGAAGCACTGATGAAAAATTCACTCCCAGTCACCCAAAGCAACGCTGTAACTTCCTCGAGTCCATGCCTGCCTTTCTGTATGCACCAGGGTTTCGCTGCATTGTTCTCATATTATGTATTCTCTTCTGCAGGAAGAAATATCCCAAAGCGAAAGCAAATGTGAAGGAGACCAAGACAGGGTGTACCTAGACCTCATGCCGACGAGGTCTTTCCTGCACAGCGTTGCCAAGAAAGAGACGGAGGCTTCGCCTCTAAGTTCTCCACTGCTGGGGAGGGCTAGCAATAAGACCACGGCAGACAACGCGACAGACCCATCCTCAGCAGCTAAGGAAGCAGAGCCCTGTCAAAAGCTGGCGGATGCCCCTGACCAGGTGCTTTCATGGCCCCCGTGACGGTCGTCATCAGCTGATTTTAAAAACAATTTATTCTGAAGCATTTTTTCCCCCCTCAGCAGAAACCTCAGGAGAAGACGGAGCCAGAAGAGCCAGTGCCCCGGACAACCACTGTCAAAATCCAAATGCAACAGCAGAAAATCGCCTTCCCTCAGAGCAGTCTTGAGATCACAGCTGCCACCACAATCCTGGGCAGCCCGCCTGCTCCGAAGGAGAAGGTAGACCGTGCCAAGGTGACGAGCGCAGGTGGGTCATGTCGCCGTAGGACTACCTAGCCACAGGGAATGGCAGGAAGGGGCACAACTTCCAACGTTAACCCACCTTCCAGTGATGGAACTTTTCTGCAGAATTAACCACTTTAGCTGATCTTAAGGTTTTTTTTTTTCTTTCCCTGTCTATTTAAGCTTGTAGTGGTGGAAACGAACCTTGCAAAGCACTGAAAGGCCCTTCAGTCATTCTTCAGTCATTTCAGCCAGGGCCTAGCCTTTTTCCACTGATGCTTAGCAAAGTTTTTGTCCACTGGGAGACCTCCACTAAGGCTTGGAAAGACCCAAGGCATGACAGGAGGTGAAAGAGAGAATCCAGTGTGCATGCTGGTGGGTTTTAGAAACAATGTCAACCTGGGCCACTTCTGTAAAATGGGCTTGCAGTAGAGGCCTGTTGCAGTTGTCAATAATTTATTTGCCTCCGGACTGAAAGCCTTGACAAGAGACTAATAATAGGAAGGCATGCCCTTGTAGACTCCAAATTAACACTCTTGCTTAGTGGAGGCTGAAGGGAGGATACAAAGTTAGGTTAGGTTTGCATTCAGAATCTCCCGCATCCAAATTAAGCATGGCAAGAATAAAGGAGAAGAGCAGTAGGCAACATCTCTGAGTCACAGGGATGACTTCCCCATAAGGGATTATAGGAGGAGGCTGGGGAACATTGTGGTATGATGATAAACCGCAGTACTTGGGTAAGTCTGTTTTGGAAGAGATCCTGGATACACTGCTGGACCCTGAGAACATGCGCCGTCCCCGTGGGCCTTGAGGAGGAGGCTCTGGATAAGGACTTGTAAAACAAGACACTAGAGAGATGTTTGAGATGCAGAAAACACAGCATGTCTGATGCTGAGGGAATGGTTGGATGTCTTGAAATGTGTCGGAGCTTTTCTTTTGACTGTAACCAAACCGAGGGCCCTTTATGATACTTGTATTAGTCCTCAAGCTGTTCCTGTAGTTTAAAAATGCTTTTGTTATAGCAAGGCCAGGCAAAAGGGGTGCTTTGACTTTGCAGCCGCTGCTCCGACTGAAGGATAGCGTGAACTAGTGAGCTCAGAGCCCGGTAACAGTTTTGACTGTAGCAGGACAAAGCTTAGCACAGGCTGCAAACCATGCCCGAGAAGGGAGGTGAGGAAGGTCAAGAGGAGGATGACAAGAAAACTGAATGGTGGTTACTGAGTAAACAGGAGATTTCCTCTCCCCGTTAGGAAAAGGGGCTGAATGAGGTGAGGAGCTTGGTTTAGCAAGGTAGGGCTGATATTCAGGGAAGGGCTTTCATGCATCAGAAGCAGCCTGGAGACACCAGTTAAGACAGCCGGATGAAAGAGGTTGAAAGGAGTTTAATATGGGAAGAGACATAACACGTTGTTGAACCTGGCTCTGGCCCTCGCAGCCTTTGACCTCTCTGCCTCTGCTCCTGCCATAGATAAAATGGGGACAAGAGTGATATTAGTTACAGGCCTGGCGCTCCCTGTGAGGTCTAAGGCATCTGGTTTTAGGCTCCTGGAGCAGTTTGATTTGGGTTTCCCTGCTCTACCAAAGACCTGCCAGCTTTCCTGTCCCTTGACTGACCACTGTGCCTTGGCTCAGCTTGACTGTGTTCGTGTGTTTGAAGCAGCGGTGGAAACCAAACTGGGCAAGAACAGGACCGAGGCCGAGGTGAAGCGCTACACTGAAGAAAAAGAGCGCCTGGAGAAAGAAAAAGAAGACATCCGTTCTCAGCTGACCCAGCTCCGGAAACAGAAACGGGAACTGAAGGAGACTTTAGCTAGCTGCACAGGTAGGATATCAGGAAAGCTCCTGCTCAGAGGCACAAGGGCCAGAAGTGTCCTGATGCAGACCAAGCAGCAATGGGCTAGGACACCCGTGTAAGACTGGGAAGGCATCCTGTGGGAGCTGGGAGACTCAGCCTAGTCTGCAACATCCTGTGTAACCATGGGCAAGTCCCTTAGACCCAAACCCTGAAGGGTTTTTAGATGTCCGACTCCCAGTGAAACAAATGAGTTGGGCACCATTAGGAAGCTGGCCCTTAGTCTCTCTGGTCCTCTGTTCCCCAGCTGAGGTTATCTTTATGATAGACCTGTGCGATAGGGCAATGCCCTACACATCTGAAAGCTTGTGAATGCTCACGTACTATATATAGTAAGGGGACCGACCCATGGAAGTGCAATAGTTATCTTAAAAGTTCACATAGGTAAAGTTTACAGTCTGAACTGAACCACGTGATGGAGACTGGAAGGGTGGACAAGGGAGACACCACGGGTTTTGTGTTGTAGGGGCAACATTTAGCAATATGTTTTGCTCGCTTGCTATGCGCTTGACCTGTGAGGAGGGACTCGGTGTCTTCTCCCTGGAGCTGGCCACCCGAGGGAGACGTAACCACATGCACATTCAGCCACTATATGCTAGATGCATGTGACTATAGAGTAATATGTGATTTATAACTCCTTCTTCCACTTCAGTAACTCACACAAGTCCTTTCATTTCCTATACCGGTCCCCCCAATCCCAGCACACTGAGTTATTGAAGAACAGTTGCCCACATCTTCCTATACCAGCACCTTGTTTGAGCAGAGGTGTAGAAATCATGCTTGATTAGTCTTTCTTCTCTTCTTCTGCCCAATAAACAGAACAGCTGATTCTTGAACAATGACTTGGGCATAGGGCAGCTCTGAGCACTGTAGTGCCAGCTGATCAGCTGGTGTGTGTTATTCCCTCTGCAGATAAGAGCGTGCTGGCTACCACAGAGGAGAAGCTGAAGGAGATCAAGGAGGCATGCAAAAGGAAAGAGAGCAGGAGGGTGGACCTGGAACTGAGCCTTATGGAAGTGAAAGAAAACCTGAAGAAAGTAGAGTCTGGCCCAGTGACACTTGGCACAGCCGTGGACACCACGCACCTGGAGAACGCGGCCCCCAAGGTACGTGCGCTGCTCTGTAGCCGTTTCCTGGCAGAGCTTTATCTTGGAGACCAGTTCTGGCTCTGGGAACAGGAGTTCATTGCACCTTCCCTCCACAACTAGAGTTGGACTCAAAACCTAGAGTCCAGATCACAACACCCCAAAATTTTAAAAACATCTGGATAAGACGAGGAAGGGCACTTGTCTGGGATCCGGGAGACCAAATTGCTGTGACACAGATTTCCTGTTGAAGCTTGGACCCAAATCTTCATGCAGCATTTAGGGGCTTAATTCCCACCGAAGTCAAATCGTGCTGTTGAAGGGTCTAGGCCCGTCTGCTGGTACCTGTTACCTTTCTGTATAACCTGAGTAGAGAGAGGTAGTTAGCCATGCATAAGCATTCGTAGTCAATGAGTTATTTTGTCAGGTGCTATGAAATGACTTGAAGAGACCAGTAGTACTAAATAGAAAGGAATAAAGTAATTTAAATACAAAGGATAGGCAAAGGGGAAGAAGGGACAGCCAAGACGGAGATTTAACTCACTAAGGAACATACAGATTATAAAAACTAATCCAGGTAAGGGGAGAAGACTCCAGAAACTCGGTTGTGACCCTATTTAATGCAGTCCAGGCTGTGGACAGCATCTTGTTCTACAGTTCTGCATTCAAGTTGGATTTTAAAGTTTTGTTATTTCAGAACAGCTCCTCTGAGGCTAGTGATGGACTCGCCAAGGAGGTTCAAATATTCTGCCACAGGCTTGTGTCTTTTCTGTGTCAAATCAGCGTCCATTCATTCTTACGTGCAGGGATTGTCCCGTGTGAAAAGTAGAGGGGCACTGTAAGCAAGTATATGACATTGGTAGAGGAGCTGGTGAATGAACTGTTATAATCTGTGTTTTTGGGCCAGTGATATGGGCTCTCTTGATGAGGGGCCACAGCTAAGTGTGGAGCAAGGCCCTAGTGCCTTTTATAACCTTCACGGATTATCTTTATAACCTTCGTGGATTATAACCTTCATGGATCACCGGATTAACTGCGTTGTTTATCTCTTTCTAGCTTTTCAAACCACCTTCTTCTCTATCAGGAGTGGGGTCTCCTAGCCCTTCCCTATCCTTTGTATGCAGATGACTTTATTCCTTTCTATTCAGTACTCCTACTCTGTAAATTCATTCATAGCATCTGGTGCAGTACTGACTGTCACCAATGAAAGCTTTTGAATGAGTTAGTCTTTACGGTGCCTCCCTGCCCTGCCTGCCATCTATAACATGGATTAGCTTACGTTGCAGAAGTGTTAAGGATAGGCACAGATTGGGAGCCAGATAAATACCTTAGCTCCAAATTTTGCCATCTGGGTCCATCTCTTCTCATGTTGGTCCATATTCAAGGCTAGAACAGAAGTGGAGTAGCCGGTAGGCTGATGTGATGAGCATAGATATTACAGACCAAAACGACCTCTTTGGTCACTGATACTTAACTGTGAAGAATTAAAGTCCCACAGAGCCAAAATACAAGATGCTTCTTGAGCGTGGTTGTAATGCTGGTGTCAGGCCATTGCAGGCCAAACTCAGCATCATTGCTGTGTTGCTACCTCAGCACAAATGAGCTTTAAAATGCTCTGCTAAACATTATGGTATTTTCAAGGATTGCTAATGAAGTGTCAAAAATGTGGCAAAATCAAATCTTCAGCTCCTCAGTTACTTATCATTGTGACTGCAGGTAAAACTTGCCAGCCCAGCAAGCAGCGCGGACAACTCCCCAGTTAACTCAGCAACAGCTTTAAAGAACAGGCCGCTCTCCGTCATGGTAACAGGAAAAGGCACAGTTCTACAGAAAGCTAAGGTAAAGTGCGGTTTATCATGGTCTCTCAAAATAAACTCCTGGGAACCGATGCGTATCCTCAGCTATTTTGTACTTGTCAAGTCATCAGACTGCACTTTTCTTCGCCTTTCCTTTCCAAGTCCTTTGCTTTTCAGCTCTCCTCCTCAGTGCTGGAGGACAGTGATTGTTTTGTGTTAATAACTGACCTGGGAATGGCAGGAATGAGACCCTCTCTTCATTTTTGGTCCGTTGTTCAAAGCTGATTAACCTGACTTGTAGCTTTGATTACCTTGGCAGGCGTCTTCACCTGGAACAGGTCTAACTGCAAGTTAATTTCTGTCCTGTGGTTTTTAGAAATCTCAACATTTACACAACCAAATTTCAACTAAGCAGCGCTGTCATACTGAAGGCAGCTTGAATGAATGAGTCAAACATTACACACAAACCACTTAACTGAACCTGCAGTAATTCACACTCTGCTAAGGAGGGTGACAGGATACACACCAGCTTCACCGCGAGGGGGAGTAGGCAGACGGGGCTGGTAGATATGATAGGAGGGACAGGACAGGAGCTGATCTGGTTTACTTTCAGCAGGGCTCTTGATGCACAGGATGACCTTGGGAAAGTAGTGTCACCTTTTTTTGGTTTCCTGTAAAAGCCTGGGTAGTGATACTTGGCAACTTTTTTTAAACACTTGGCTATTTATGACTGAGAAGTAGCTTCAAACACTTGCAGTATTTATGTACTTTATTTTCATTAGTATCTAGTGATTTTGGAAATCAGGCTTAAGGTACTTTAATGGATCCTAGTTTTCAGAGGTGGGTGCACGCTGCAGTTGCAGGTCAGGTCTCTCAAGGTGCTACATGAGCTAATCAGTCCCAAACCGAAGTGCACAAGTGTACTAGACACTTGTGAAACTTCAGGCCTGTACCCATAATGGGAATCTGCAAGCTTTGACGAGTAGGAAAACATTGTCTCAGTGCAGGAAGCTTGTAGACTTCCCTTCCTAATCCTGTATTTGACACCCCATCAATCAAAGGGAGGTCCAGGCAAGCCAAGCTATTTTGGCACTTAGAAATACCAGCTTTTTTAGCCAGTGGTGCACAAGGGAGTGGCGTGGCCGGCATCACATGCAAGCCATTTTTGGCTCCCTGGCCTGAAGCATTAGGCATGTGTCCTCTCCTGGCTTGGTCAAAGTCTTGAGCTGCTCTTAGTCCATAGCTCCAGAGTCCATAGTTCTGCCACCATCCTGTCCTGGCATGGACGTATGGATAAAATGGGCAAATGAGACTATGCCCCGAGTGGAAATGGGCTGAGCCTTCCTCAGCTCTTTCCTCAAACATATTTCACTTGATTGTCTACTGTGGTTTTCCTTTCAAGAGGAAGATGTTTCCACTCTTCTTAGTGTCTGTGACATTGCCACCTTCCCTGCAAGTAAAGTGCTGTGGACTATAGCAGGTGGACAGAAGTAGCAAAGGAGAAGTTTCAAATGGCCAGCTGGACAAATGCACAAGCCCTTGGAAATGTGCAAAAGGTGGCTGAAGCGCTTCAAAACAAAACCTCTTTAAATGCCACTTCTGTCCGCACCCATAGTTAGTGCCATCACTATACACCCTTAGCAGAGGGAGCTTGGGGGGGAAAAAAAAATAAAAAAAATCAAAGAATCATAGAAAATTAGGGTTGGAAGGGACCCTAGGAGGTCATCTAGTCCCCTACAGGACCAGCCCCAACAAGTCCATCCCAGCCAAGGCTTGTCTAGCCAGGTCTTAAAAGCTTCCAAGGATGCAGCTTCCACTGCCTCTCTGGATAACCCATTTCAGTGTTTTACTACCTTCCTTGTGAGAGAGTTTTTCCTGCATCTCTAACCTAAACTTCCCTTGTTTAGGGAAGTTGCTCCTTGTTCTGTCATCTGCCACCACCAAGAACAGTGCTATAGGTGGATGGTGATGACTGCACTATATTGAGGCTCATGCTATTTGATTCCTTTCTGCAGCGCTCAGTACAGAGGTGTCTCTTCTCCATAACTTATTTTTGTTCTTTGGCAGGAATGGGAGAAGAAAGGCACTAGTTAGAAAAGGCATGTCTTCAAGAATGGACTAAAAAAGACTAGACTCGCCAACGCTTGGACATCAGCATTCAACCATCTGTAGGTAGAGGCCGGGCTAGAAAGGCTAAAATACCCACCGATGCCTCCACCCCGTGCCATTGGCTCCGAAGAAATGATGGAGTTGGACAGTCTCCCTTACCATCCTAATTCAAAATGGTCCTGCTTTTTCCAGCCAAGTCCTATTGTGTAGCTAAGAGAATAACACAAGCGGCACCCTTGCGTCATACTCCTAACCTGACCAATGTACACAAGAATGTTACTGTACATATGGATGTTTTGTGTGTTTCTACTCTGAAGTTTTATCATTTGTCTTAAGGTTTCTATATTAGCAATGGCTCCATTACTGGTGGAATCTGAGTGGAGACCTATTGCTCTTGTTGCTTACACACCAGGATCCCCAACTTTCTGCAGCGGACTTGTACCAGATCACCAGACAAAAGCCGACTTGTCTCAACCTGTTGCCAGCTGCTGCCCGTGGTCTTGTCTGCACTAAAGCTGAGTTTCTCTAGACAAATGAAAAGTTGAGAAGCCCAAACGCTACTGAGTGAAATGTGTGCAACCAAATTGGAAGCAAGCAGCAGCCCTCCCCAGAGACCCGGCACGGCGACTCACCATCAGGTTGAGATGGACAGCTAAGGGGATCAACTTGCACTTATCCCAAGACTCGTACTCAAGCCCTTGTCTCTAACTGGGAATGAGCATGGTCAAAGTGAAGATAATCAAGACTTTCCTCCTGTTTTTGGCCAGCAGGAACCTGGTACCCAGAAAGATCCCCTAAAGCTGCCGAAAGCAAGTTGGACTCATTTTCCTTCATAAAGATTTTGAGCTTCTTCAGAGAGACAAACTGAGGAGGGTAGTTGTCACTTCAGTTTTACCTGCGAGGGCTTGAAGCAGAGATGGGTCTGCACACCGTCAGGCGAGACAACTTCAAGATCTAGATCCATCTTTCACAGATGACCATTTCAAGAGCTCAGTTCCTCCTCCCAAGATGTGAACGCTCTTTGCTGGTTTGGAGATTTTGGTCCAACTCTGAATGGCTTTTCTGGCACGTCTTTAGAGAGAAATGGCTTACAAGAGCTTATGGTCCAGTCACATTTGTGACATCATTTTAACTTGTTTCTCTCTCTCTCACACACACACACTTTCAGGGAAGGTAGAGAAAAAACTTAGCAGCAGACAGACTGCAGGCCATCTCTCTGGCACTGAAGTTTACACAGCATCCCTTTCTTTTTTGCTGAAACAGTAGCACTGCAATAGCTAAGGGGTTTAGGATTTTTTTTTTTTATAGCTACTGAATTAACCCGAGTGAAACCCTGGTCTGCAGACTAGGTTGCATGCACAGTCTTTCTACTATTGATTGACGCGGCTCTTCTACAGTGATAGCAGTGAAACGACATTCAGATAACTCACCTCTGGGAGAAAAGGGAGCTCCAGGGCCAGGCCTGCTCTCCTCCCCTGGCGTCCTTCAGCCCCACCAGACTGGAAGTCTGCTTCGCTAGCCCAGCTGGCTCTGATGGTCTCAGCCTTGCTCTGGCACCACAGAGGCTAAAGCAGTGGCGATAATGCATGTTAGCTTTTCCCTGGACTCACCCTTCCCGCAGACTGCCATGCCAGGGCAGCTCCCAGGGCCAGTCAGGAGGCACAGGGCTGTTTTAGAGAAAGCCCTGGTGCTCCACAGTTGGGGGCCAGCCCTGCCCTCTCCCGCCCCCCTACCACAACACGCTCCAAGAGGGGCCTGACAAAGAGCAGGACGTCTCCCCATGAGAGGACATATTCTGGACTTCAGCACTCTGCCTTATTAGCCAGCTCTGCCATGGTCAGAGGGGCAATTAAGGACAGACGAAACCTTATTTCACTCGTTCACTCCTGCTTTTAAATAGGTGCTTAAGAGGCTTTTTTGGACCGAGGCATACAGGCTGCCTGGAAAAGGTGTTCCAAGGAGTGGCAGGTTAGAGGAAAATGGGAACAATGATCCTTTTTTGCTGTCTTATGCCAACCCTGCAGCTCCACAAGCCATCAGGCAGTACGTGCCCACAGGCTGAGATCCTCACCACAAAATGCCATGGAGCGGTACTACGTTTGCAGCTTCCACACGAGCAGCCCTAGCACAGATCCTGGGGTTGAGTGGCAAAGTCTAGAGAGAGCATTTAGGCACGTCCTTCCTGTTCTTGAAAGTTTCCCTTAAGCAGCTGGATGAATTGGAGCTTCAGAAAGCAAGGGCATCTTGCCACTGGTCTCCGATAAGAAACTAATACGAGAAACAGATCCCATGCACTAGCTGCACCATGAAGGGCTTCTTTTCCCCCCCAGAGCTCCCCCAGAGTGGGTCGGCATCCCCACCCAACTCATTTCTATCCACCATGCATTTCCAGCCTCTCTATACCTTTGCTGTAACAACCAACCTCAACTCTACAGCTTGGATGTGGAAGGGTTGTCAGTCATTTCATACTCTGCTCCCCACACAGAAAACGAAAGAACCCCCCAAGCCATCTTTCTGACATCTGGGAGGAAACAGCGCCACGAACTGTAGACAGAAATGGAAAAACCTTGCTCAATACTTTACTCCATGGCCCAGGGCAATATAGATCACACCTGTTGGTCCATCTATGTGTGTAGCTATAGTACATCTGATCATCTTATCGTGGGACTGAGAACAGTACGAGTCCAGACCCACATCCATATTACAGCAACATGTTAAAATAGTATCTCTGTTGTCCCACTGTCTTCCTAATTCAAGGCCATTCTCCTTTGTCATAACTGTGACCCGTCAAGTGGCTTTCGAGGGGTTTATAATAAAACATTGAGTATATTAAATTGAGCTGGTGGGCTTTTTTGTTTGTTTTTATGTGGTTTGTTCCAAAAAGGGTGAACCAACACCAGGAGCTTGGGTGACACTAATGTGACTGCACCTGCGCACCTCTGCCGAATTGCAAGATGTCCTCAAGAATGCCCCGTGTGTCCACTAGGTGGCAGGTTTGAGCCACTCGCTGTACGTCTTAAGATGGAAAGGAGTTTGGGGTGGGGGGAGACGGGAAGACGCACAGATAAGATGGGAAATCAGTAACAAGGATTTCTGACCCAAACCCTGGCTTTACTCCAGAATAAAGAACCTAGTTATGTCAGTTCTGTAGGTAGCATGATGCACAAATACCAAAAAAGTCACTTTGTCAGGGTAGCATCACCAAATCCATTCCTGGCTCTAGCCAGCAGAGTACATAAGACCAGCACAAGCTCTGTGGGAATACCTAGCTCACCTCACCTAATATACGTGTCCGCCTCTGATCCTCACAACTCACACGGGGCTCACTGGGGTTATTGTAAGCCTTGAGAAAGGGGCAGCCCATCACCACCTGAAGGACCAAATCAACAACACCTGGAGCTGGAGGGAACTTAACCTTACCCCTGCATGCACAGTGATACTGGCACAACTCTTATTATCAGGCCCTCAGTATATAGACATAGGATGCTACCCAGCTATCTCTGATGTGCGGTGCGACTTGAGGCACATGTAGACCAGCACAGAACCAGTGTAATTTTGTATATAAACCTGATGTAAATTAGACTGGCTCAAGAATGGACAAATGTGCCTCTATCCCAGGGTAGCGGTGCAGAGCAGACCGCGATTACAGCACCTGTTTCCTAGGTGGCAAGGGAGCAGGTCTGTTTGCCTTTAGCAAATGGCTATCCCTGGCTGGATATGTACAGATGATGCTTAAACCAGTGTCATTCAAGTAGGCAGATTTTTACTTCTCGTTCTTTTTGGAGTAGTTTTACAGTGTTTTAACTTTAGACAAAGCTACCATTAATAGCCAACATTAGTAGCCATGAGCACAGAGCTGCCATTAATAACTAACATTAGTAGCCATGAGCAGTAGATGGGCGATGCCTTTTTTACACATCTACACTGGTGTAAACGTGCCCCCTCTCCATGCCCTTCCTTTATACCTGGAAAAGGATTTGAGATGCTCAGCAGAAAGGGTCCCATGGGGTGAAAGAGCAAACCCATTACACTGGACAGGGACAGCAGTAGTCCAGCGAGCAGGGCATGCTTCTGTACACACAGCAGCAGTTACATTTGGCCTTTCCAAGCAATTCTTAACTTTTATAGAGCCTTGTCCTGCTGCTTGGTGTGAAAGGCCCAATTCAACATCCCCAGCACAAGCGTGCAAGGGAAGCATCTCCCCCTCCGAGTCATGCTGATGATAAAGAACACAGCCAGGAATAAAGGGAACGGCGCTTTCTCATACCACTGACATTAATAGGCATCTGCCCTTACGGAGGCAGGACTTGTGGGATTGGACCTTCGGACTGTCACAAGTGATTTCATAGATTTCATAGACATTAGGGCTGGAAGGGACCTCGGGAGATCATCGAGTCCAGCCCCCTGCCCAAAGGGCAGGAAGTCAGCTGGGGTCGTAGGATCCCAGCAAGATAAGCATCCAATTTACTCTTGAAATTGGATTAGCCAATTTACTTTGCTTACCCCGGCATTTTGATGAAGGAACTGGTTAATGTGCGTGTGCATGGGTGTGCGTGTGCATCTGATTTACTTTGCTCACCCCAGCAGCCTTGTGAAGGAACTGGTTCATGTGGCCATGTGTGCGCGCACACAACATCCACGTCCTGGCTGTCCATCAAAGAAACAGCAGTGGGATTGACCAGATATGTCCTGTAAAACAAACGTGGTGCCTCATTAATAAAACAAAAAGCATGTTAACTCCCTGTGAGAAAGTCCTACGCAAGTGCAGTAGGGTCCTACCAAAACCTTTTCAAAAGTATGCAGTTAAAGCCTAATTCCAAAGTCCAGTAGAAAAGCTCCCTTTGAAGCAAAACAGCCAGTGTCTTGGCCAGTTTTGAGTGCCTCTTAGGCTGAGAATTTAATATAGAAACACAACAACTGCAGCCCTGCCTAGAAACCACTTAAAGGACTGGGTCTTCATTGTGCAAGGCACTGTACAATACGCAGGAAGAGATAACACCTTTACAGTTAGGGCTGCCAGGCTCCCAAGCAAGGTGGTGCTCTCTCCTGCCATGGGGGTCTTCAAGGAGGAGGCTGGGCAGATATTTGGCTGGGGTGATATGCCCCTGACACCCGTTCCTGCCCAGGGCAGGGGGTTGGACCTGATGATCTGTTTAGGTCTTTGGACCCTAAGCACTATGATACTGTCCTCGTACAGTGCACACACCTGCCCCCCAGTATCTTTGCATCTACACATCTACAGCCAAATCCTGTGCTCACTGAAACAGGAGATGTATTTGGACCATATGTAACTGCACAGTATGCCAGAAAAAAGAATAGCTGCCGTTCCAGGAGAACACCCATTGCTACAAATCAAGGTCTTTTTCTTAATGGAGAAGTCACCCAAGCCTCTATCCTTGCTCCAGGTACCTCGAGCACTGACTTCACTGAGTGCTGAAGCAACTGGGGGCTCAGCACTTTTGAAGATCTGACCACCTAAATCAGATGCCTGCATATGGATGGGAGGAGGCTGATGTCAGTCTCCCAAGTTAGAAAAAAATCTCAGCCCAAATGTTTGGGATCTAATAAAATCCATTTTATTGACACATGGTTTACTGGCTTAGCTTAAGCAGGCTTCCTGGATTGCCCCAGAGGAAAGTTTGCAGCCTTTGGCATAAGCTACAAGTCTCAGTGAATTGGGAGTTAAAGGTGCCAGAGGGTTTGGTTCTTACCAGTTAACCAGAGATGTCAACTCGAACCTTGACACTCGTGCCCATGACGTGGGCACAACCCCACAGCTGCAACACTGCACCTTTTCTAGTGCATACCCAGATCCACACAAAGGTGAGCTAGCTCGTGACAGGAAAAGCACCAGCAAGTCAAGGAAGGGGAAAAGAAAGTAGCTTCTTTTCAGGTCTTTGGGAGAAGAGGGCTGCTGGGGTGTGGGGCTGTGTGTAGAGAAGTACACAGCACTATAACCTGAAACTACGTTCTCACTCAGTTTTTATTAAAAGGCAAGATCTTGCTGGTTTTTGGCAAAGGTGCTTGGGGCAGGGGACTGGGAAAATAAAAAAGTTTAGACCATGAAATTTGTGGCCCTTGCACCCCAAGTTGCTACCAGAGCCAACACCTGGGATGGGAGAAGCCAAGGTACCAGCCAAAATCCTGTGGGGCCAGGCTAACTCACGTTTGCACTAGTTACGCTGTCCCAAGCTCCGACTTACCAGCTGTGACACCCTGGAAAGAGCTTTCCTTTCACCCGCTGCCAGACGGTAATTTATTACCAGCTTTGCAAAGCCCCCTTCCTGGTGATGGTGCCAGGTTGAAACAACCTTCCCAGCCTCAGGGACTGAGCTTCCCGTGAAGTATTTTCTCATTAAGGGTTTCTGTTTGAATTCCAGCAAGGCTCCAGGAGTGAATTTAAAAAAGGGGGCTGGGCCGCCTTGCAGCCCCAAGCCAGTGACACTCCTTAATTAAAACGTGGGGCTGCAAGGTATTCGGGGCCTTTCTCGGCTGTTGTTTTTAAGTCCGAGTTAAAGAAACCAGCTCGGCTCCACCGACGCTATCCAAACTCTTGATTTTTTTTTCTTTTAAACAAAAGTTGCTTTCTTTCCATTTCACAAGCTGTTTCCTGCCTTGGGACATGATGACGACCCCCGCTCCCCTCCCCAAGTCATTCCTCCCATGCTAAATGCGACCATTATTCACACCTGCCTCACATCAAGTTTCAGGGAGTTGCAGGTAAAGTATTGTTTGGGGCAGTTCATTTGGTAACACTCTTGCCTCTCTCTGGCACACCACAGCCCACCTGGTTTCAACCGTCGGTCCAGGGGTAGTACAGTCGCCCGCCCTGGCAATCTTCAAAAAGCGTCTCGATGCCCATCGTGCTGGGGTCATCCGTCTTTCCTGCCCAAGTGCGGGGGGGCTGGACCTGATGATCTTGTAAGGTCCCTTCCAGCCCCTAACAACTGTGAGTCTAAATACTTCATCAGGTCTCTCGTCACATTAGCTGGACACCAGCAAATGCCTCTCCAAGTGCAACAGCGCACCAGAGCCTGTAAGTCCCGTCTTGCAAACACGACTGGGCGAGACGCACGCAATCTCCGACTGCAAGCACCGCTTGCCTGTCTGGGTGCAGACAGTAGGTACCGCGGGTGCTCCAGCGCATCTGGGATGCCGCATGTGCTCATCATTACAGCAGTTCAGATCCTTTTATGATGGATGTGGCATTATGACTCCCTGCTGCAACTCTGGACCAAATCCCGCTTTCCCTTAACACAATGGAAATGCAACAAAAAGCCAATGTCACCCACTCTGCTTAAGCAGTAATTTAGCCCTTGTGCGAGTTTCAGTGGGGGGGGTTTTCTGCTCAAGAAATTGTTCTGGAGAATTTGAATTGTCCTGCTGGAGATCCACAGAGGTCACGGGCTGTATTTCAGAGGTGCTGAGCACTGCAGCTTTCATTGACTTCACTTTGGGCTGTGGGTGCTCAGCCCCTCCATACGACAGACCCTGCGGCAATATTTTCTCTGTGGCTTTCCAGCCTAGCAAAGGGTATTTCCCCGAGAGGTTGGGTCCCCACTAGGAGCTTCCCTGAAGTTACAAGAAGGATTAATTTGACTCAAGCCACAGCTCTGGCCCTAGAAGTAACGCTATCGCCTACCTTTCACAACGCACCTCTCATTGAACTTTGCCAAGGAGGTACATCAAGAGCATAGCTGCCCCATTTTGAAGACACACAGCAAGACTGAGTGACTTACTTAAGGTCACCCCGCTGAGCCATGTCCCTCCCAGTCCAGTGCCATATTAGGCCTCTCCTCTATCTATCAGCTTGACTTTGCCCCAGCACCCAAAGGCAGTGGCCTTCTTACCTGGCTTGGAGAAGGCATCTTGTACCAAACAGGACAGCTGACCATTAGGGGAATGCTCCATTTTCATCCTTCTGGGGTGGGTATTGGCTTTATGTTACGTTTCCTACCTATTACATGCAGAAACTGTGTAAGCAGAGCATTATTAAGGTAAAGACTCAAAAGTTAGGACTGCATGCTCTCTATAGGAGAGACAGGCTCTAAGCCTCCACCCAACCCAACTACAGCACCTCGCAGCACCCCTTGCCCAGCCCCACATTGAGCCACACACAAACCTTGATGATTTTTAGTTGTTAAACAGCAGAGAAACTTCTACTGAGGATGTGTAAACTGTGGTTTTTCTATGTGTTCAGAGCTGGGCCAAGTTTCAATGGGTTTTTACAGTATCCCTGGCACAGAGGCATGGCCTCCTGCCACTTGGTATGGCTGCGATCTTAAGAATGGAAATGCTGAGCAGTCAAAAAAATATCAGCCCCAAAAAGTTAAACGCAGATTGAACAACTTATTTTTCTCTCATTTTATTCTCCAAAATGGTTGAAACCTTTGAAGTCATCCAACCTAAATGATTAAAATTTGGGATAATACAAGGGACTGAAAACAGGGCCTTATAATGGGAAATGTCAAGTAACTTTAACACTACAGGATGCTCCCAACCTCACTTATAATAAACTAGGTGAAACGCCCAGCCTAAGCCTCCCCAGCCTTTCATATAATCATTATTTTGTGTCAGGTGTTTGCAACCTAGAAGGTCCAGTCAAGCTTGAGGCCCTAATGCATAAAACACTACCCATGTGTGACAAAAGATGAGTTCACCAGAACCTGATTTAATGGTCTATGGTTCTTCCCCAGGGCCCTTGGCCCATTCAGACTTAAAAGTACACATTTGTAAGCAAAAATACTCCTGACTTTCCAAATCCTATCCCCCACTGCCCCCTACCCTCACATCCCTTATTCCAGGATAATTCAAGAAGATCAGAAATGTTCCTAGTAGCAGCGTATGAACACAAAGAGAATACACAGACAAATTACACACCCGTCATACCAACACATCTGTAATCAAGCCTAAGTGCTTACAGATTTATACCAACCCAGCGGGCAACCTATGTACAAGGGAAACGTTTAAAATACCAGTAGGCTGCTAATGAAGTGCATCTCTTACCGCAAGCTGAGGGCTCTAGAAAATAAATGCCTTTTTTGTTAAACAAGGAAGAACCAATGAAAGCAAGCTGTAAAAGGACGGGAGGAGGAAAGAGTGCGTTAGGTGAATTATACCACGGAAAATCCTGGAGTCTCGTAAAAATATGATGCAATCAAGCAGGAAGGGGTGGAAATCAAACCATCAGCACCACAGAGAGATTGCAAGGTAACAGAGAATACTTTTCATTGCAAAGTTTGGCTGGAAGGGGACCCCACTCCACAGGCATATTGACATTATAAAGAACAAACCTTAGTCTCTGGATTTTCGCTGGGAAACTCCTCTGGCCCATGTTCTCCGTAACAAGTGGCCACTGACATTTTTTACATCAGAAGCAGCATGTAGTCAGGGCCCTGCCAGGAGGAAGCGATGTTAATGGGTTAGTCTCCTTTTCTATCCCAAATGTCAGACTTGCACTTCTGCTCCTGTTTCCTCTTGCCTTGGGTGCTCAAGCCAAAAGGCCAAGCTGCTGAAGCTGTCGCAGAAAGACACTCCCCGTCAGAGCACGGCGGTTTCCACCGTAAGGTATAAGATACAGTCACTGTTGTTTCACGGGGGCAGCTTCCATCTCTGGATCAGTGTCCTTTAAACAACGAACCTGTGAAATAATGTCTGCGATTTTTTGGGGCTGCCTGGGACAGGCTGTTTGGGTGAGAGGATTCTTGCTTTTATCACAAACACCAGCAGTCCCAGTTACACTTCCTGGTAAACCCCCTAGCACAAGTGGAGCTGCTCTCGCTACCTCCCGGGACGATGGGCTGCATGGGAAAAGCAATTAAAGCTGCAACATCAGAGTGGATAACAAGCCCTGGGAGAGCAGTAGGGTCAGTTCAAGAGTTTCACAGGCAAATGGATTCGGTGATCCATTAAATGACAAGCTCCGAAAGCGCCAGGCACAGGGCCAAATTCTGCTCTTTGGCGACTAATGTATTGACATCCTGGCCCATGATTCCCTCCCACCCCCTCTAAAGCTCCTGTGATCATGCTGAGGATGAAGTCAAGAAAGGACAACTTAAAGGCAATCAAGGGCACCAGAAACTGCCTATTCCCGTCAAGCTGGCACACTGCACCTTGCTCATTGCTGTGAAATCTGAGCACTTAGAGTCCCTTTACCGATCCAAAGGGAAAACCAGAGCTGGTTTGGTGAAGCCACGGAAGGAATAGCCAAAGGCATCAGAAGAAGGAGTTGTGGTTTGGCTTTGAGAAAGGCAGAAAGAAGAACTCAGAGTGAGAAATGTAGCATAAAAAAAAACAAAAAAAAAAAAACACATCAGTGAGCAAGGAGCCAGCCTACAGGAGGAATGGAGGAGTGAGGGTGGGAGGATGAAGGAGGTAGAAGAAGAGAAGCACACAGAGATTGCAGCAGGAAATGGGTGGCAAAGGCCATTTTAAAGCCAAGGCAGCAGACAGGGCGAGAGCCCAGTATCCACAGCAGATCGGAGCCGTATTTGTAAGAGAGAGGGATAGAAGTGCTCTGCCACAGTCTCAGTCGTAGCACAGATAGACAAAACCTCTGCTGCCTTCCCCGAGTACGGAAAATAGGAACTGGCTGCCAAGGAAATCATTTTGACCCTTCAGGAGACTCAACCGCTGAGCACATAAGATCAAAACAGCCTTTCACTTAAGCCCGGGACTTGTCCTCTCCATTGCCAGAATGTTTTAAGCTACTTGTCCCCAGAGTTAAACAAGCCATTTCTCATCCAACACCTACGGTTCATGTTACACGCTGGTTAAATAAAACAACCGTCACGTTAAATGGCTGTAGCCCCAGTTGAAAGTCAGAAAAGGCATTAGGCACAAAGATAACGTTTTAATGTGAAGGCATCTTCTTATAAAAAAAATAATAAAAATGCCCGTGAAGCGAAACCCCTATGAGATCACTCAACATACAATAAACAGAGAGAGCGCAGCAAGGGAACATCAGCACATTTGGCACATAGGAAAAATAAGCAAAACTTAATGAAGACCATCACTGGCGCTCAAACCTCTCGCTTGGATTTGTTCCCCGGTGTTTAACAAGTGATTCATTCTTTTGTGACTAGCTGCTGGGATATTTTATGGTGCTGGTAAAGAGAGTCAGCACATTACAGCCAGCTCAAGGCACTCGAACTCCTCGACTGCACCCAAGTCTCTGGCTTTTTCCAATCATACTAGTATAGAGTAAGCCCAGCAGGGTCTATTGTAATCATCTGTTCTGACCTCCCTATATAATCTCGCTGCCCATTTTTCCATCAAAACCATCACTTCTGGCTGAACTTGGGCGTTTCTATTAGAAAGACACCCAGTCTTGAATGAAAGATTTCATGTGATGGAGAATCCATTTCAACCTTTGGGGTGTGCTTTGAATGCTTAATCGTACTCACTAGTACCAGCCTGCACTTCATACACGTCCACCTCCCAATATCTTCTTAGAGTTATTCCCCTTGTGCCTGAACCCCCACATTGCTAGCTTTCCCCACATATTCATGCTGATTCAAAGGTCTTTCAAGATGCCTGTGGAAAACAAAAAGTGGAATACACTAATTTCGTGGCGCGGAGAAGCAGCATGTCGATAATAAATATATAGACGCACAACAAAACGCATTACAAAAAAGTAAAACAGCACTGGCTGTGGGCCAACCCAGCTCGTGTCACACGTGAATTCTGAGCGTCACCAATTCGGCCTCCAGGAGACTAAACCAGTCATTGAAGTACTTGGTAACTGCTTGCCAGATCTTCTTGTATATTGATGACCCTAAGCAAAAGGCGACTGGAAATACCGAGACTGTCCAACTCAGTGTTGAGGGTGGGCATGTCTTCTGGCGTGCCGGAGAGCTCTGTAAAACGGCTGCAGTCCCCGACTCTGATTCCACTGTGTTCGGGGACGGAGCAGGGATCTGGAAGAATCACCCCTTACAATTCCTGTTGCAAAAATAATAATAATTAAAAAAAAACCAAAATAGAAAGACAGGCAAAAAACAGATTAACATTTCAAGGCAGAAACAAAGCCACACTCAATACGTTATTTGACAAAGAGAAGTGAGGCGACTGCAAAAGGCACGTGGCATGATGTTAACCTGCACGGGGAGGGATACCACGACAAAGTTGGGACCCCTGGCTCCTATTTGGCTCTGACCAAGCATGCAACCTTGGGCAGACGGCTCACTACAGAGGACTGGCACTGAGTCCTGCCCCCTGCACGTACGTGCAACCATTTGCCTAAGGATGCTCTGTAATTGCTGCTTCAAACCCTTGAGCACAGTTGCATGGCACAAACCCAGAAAGACCAGAGGCTCTTACCCTCAGGACTGGGCAAGGAAGGAGGGGACAAATATCAAAACCACCCTGTCCTTTCCATGCTGCCAAATGGAAGGAGAGCCCTGGTAGTGCCCGGCTGGATGCTAAGAGGGTCCCAGCATGGGAAAGAGACTGCTGGGATGGAAATTGTTGAAAGCAGTGACTTGTGACCATCCAGGGTTTAACCAAAAGGTGCAATCTCTCTCTCAGCACTAACATCTCACCTCAAGTGAGCCAAGATGACCTTCTCTACCATAACCCCAGACTTTGAGATAAGCTCAGATTGCCAGGGCGCTACACAAAGAGGGAGAGCGGTGAAAACTTCGGGGTATCTTCTTGGCCCTCCTGTCACAGCGAACATGCTCTTATGGCTTTGGGGAAAGCAGCTCCTTGAAAGGCAGCTTCCCTCCCCATGATGCTGCTGTGGGTGGCAGGGTGGGATGTCCCCAAGAGATCCCAGCAACCCAGGCTTCCCTTCTCCTGGTGGAAAGGAGCACTGTACTCTCTGAACCCTGTGCCCCGTCCTCACCAATCCACCCAGTGGATGCCACCAACTATTCACCCGAGAGGCAAGCGAAGTTTTGGGGCGAGTTACAAGGAAAGAGAAAAGAAAGGAAAAAGGAGGTGGTAGCAGTAGTGAAGCCAAGAGGTGCAGGCCAATCCTTCCCCAGGGCCGCAAGGAAGAAGCAGGTCCCACCCCAATCTCCAATGTTGCTACTGCCCCTTGCCCAAGCTCTTGCCCTTTGGGAAGTCTGTTAGCCTCAATCTGCTGTGCCAAGTGGAAATCCCAGAGCGGTCCCGCTGGCGATGCTTACTGCTTTCGCAGTGCGGTCCTTCCCAGCCGCGGCACTCGCACCGGTAGCTGCCGTTCCCGAGTACGCACACGCCCTCGTTCATGCAGGGGTTGGGTTTGCACAGGTTCACGGGGTTCTTGGCCTCTGGAGCGGACAAAACACAAACACAAGGGCATGAGATGGACCCACAGATCTGGAGGCCCTCGGGCGCATTGAGGTGCAAAAACAAGGAGACAAACACCACCGGAGAGGAAGTCTGCGAGCCCTGCACCCCTCTCTACGAACTTCTTCCTCGGGGAACTTGCAGCCTGCTGTGACCCCTCTGGGGGCATCTCACACTCCCATTGTGGGGGAGACAGATATCTTTCAAAGGGCTGCTTTTCATTTTACCCACAGCCACAGGAGCACGGTTGCTGTGACAGGGGTCTAAGGAGAAACTCTTAAGTTTTCACCACCCTCCCCCTGTCTGTGACACCTTGGTAATATGGGCCTACACCAGAAAGTCTGGGTTCATGGTAGAGGAGGTCATCTTGGCTGGCATTAGCTGACAGCTCATTAGTTCATGGCAGGGGAGAATACAAGCCATTTGCAACACTCCCAAGTTCACTGCAAGAGCAAGTCGGCATCAGAAGAGGAAGTCAGAAAAAGACAAAGATCATTACTTCAGTAGATGTCTGAATTTATAGCTTGATGTTGTTCCCAAAGTTTAAGGGAGTACAAACAACCCTGCTATTAGGCAAGGTGTCTTTAAGAAAAGCAGGAAGAGGCAGATGTTTTTAAACACCATCATCAATGCATACTGAATAGAGGACCACACAAAATCCCCAGATCCAGACGTTATAGAAGGTGGCGAGACACATTTCCTGCCTTAACCAGCTTGCAATCAAAGCCCCAGTCCTGTGCTAGCTTATTTAGCACAGATCAAAGAGCCCCCGTCTGAGATAGACTGGTCGAGAATAGGATGGGTTTCAACACAGACAAGTGCAAGGTGCTGCACCTTGGTAGGAACAACCGGCACCATACCTACAGGTTGGGGAACTCCCCTCGTGTCAGCACGGAGGCGGAAAGGGATCTGGGGGTCATCATTGACTCCA
>NW_017728951.1:17638508-17643741 GCF_001723895.1 Crocodylus porosus
GTCGTTTGACCCCAGTACTCTTTCCTGCCATGGCAGGGGGTCGGACTAGATGATCTGCTCAGGTCCCTTCCGACCCGACCAACTATGAAACTATGGTCAAGCACAGGACAGCCATTCACTGGCAGGATTTTGGTGGGAAAACAGGAAAAAAAGGGATTTCTGAATGCTGCTTGCAGGAGGGAGTTGACAGGACAGTGAGAAGCTCTGAGCCCAGGCTATTATTAATTCTCTTTAAATTTGACATCCAACAGGCTTTCCAACCCGCCTAACTTTGCGGGCTGCAGCTGTCAGCAGGGGTCTAGGCTTTCCATGCCTCCCTGCTATAAATATGTCAGGTTAAGTAGCAGCGTCTCAGGAGAGCCCTTTACCACCACCACTGGCATTTCTGCCATAGCATCTGCAGGGGTGTGAAATTCTGCAACTACACAACTGAAGGGTTGGGAACGCGGGTCTTGCATCCATTCCACTTTTACTCTCTTGCAACTGGGAGCTTAAAAAGGAGCATCCTCCACTCCAGAACGTGGGGCTTTTTGCAAGCCATTTTCTATCAGGATTGTACTAACTTGGTTGTTATCTGATAGGGAAACGTGAAATCTTCCCCAGGGAAGGTAACTGGTGGCACGGTAGCATGCTGATTACTGCAGGTACAGGCCATTGGCCTCTACTGAATGGGACAAGAATGACCCCTCCCACCCCCCTGGACGAGCTGCTTGCGGCACCATCCTGCTCCCCGCTGGGGTGCTGCGGCCGTGCATTGTGGCCCCAGGCCCCAAGCCCCAAGCCCCACCTGGCTGGGCAGCAGCCCTAGCCCCAGCCCTGCCCAACTTCCTCCCTCCCTATGGGGGCCTCAATCCCACCCCCCACCCTTACCTACAGGAACTGCTCTCCAGGCTGCCTGGAGGCCACGTGCAAGTCTGTTCACATGGTGCCCCCTGCCTGACCACCCCTCCCACTCCCCCAGCCCCTTGAAGGCTGCAACTCTGCCAGCCTGCGGACAGCTCTTTGCAAAACTGCAAAATCTGTGGGCTTCTCCACTAAAACAAGAAATCCATGTTTTCCTCGGGTAAAGGTGGAAATCCTCATTTTTCTCTGTCTTTCTATGGGAAAATGGAAACAGATCTCTGCTCATAACAAAGCTCCCCATATCCAAGGGGAGAATCACAGGATTTTGTTTTCATATATAAAACCATTGCTGGAGAAAGAAAAAAGCATGCATTGTAACAGAGCGAGACTGCACATTCCCATAAACTATGACCATTAGTTTAGGGGGGGGGGGGAAAAAAAAAAAAAAAATCAGTGCTCTATTTCACTTGCCCAAGCTAAAGTGGGTTCCCAAGAGGACACAACTAGCCTCTGATCCATCAGAGCATCCAAATACTATCTTAAATTGATGCTGAAGAAGCCAGAAGTTGAAGACACAAAGACACTGCGCGATGGTTTTGGTTCCTCAAATATGAACGGAGCAGACATCCGGCACAGCGACAGGCAGAATAAGCTGCACTATCATTTGCTGGTCACCAAACTCCTTAAAGCTCAGTTGTAAGCAACATGATTACAACACGCTGTCGTCTGCCCGTGAACAAAGATCACCAGAGTTGCATAACAAGGAGCCGATCTGGATGTTACCTTGCAGCGCTGGTGCTTGATTGATCACCCAGAAATCCCATCAACGCTGGGAGACAGAAGCACCGAGCAGTCCCACGAGCAACCGCTACAAGGGCAGCATAGGCTCATCATACTTCCAACTCACACCTTCATTCTTTGCCGCTATTTTTTGCTTACTGACCTCTTACCCACTCCCTACCCCCGTCTTCACTGGTGAGGTTTCCTGATGAGGAGAAACTCGGAGGCCACCCACGTGATCTCCTCTCTCCGACGTCCCTCCCGAATCGAGGTCTCCTTCCTGCCAGTTGGTGGGCTCACCAGCAAAGCCGCCTGTGCTGCCATAAACATATTCACGGTGGCGCAAAGCACAAGCAAACAGATGTCTGTGCTCTTTGTTGTGTCACAAACGTCCAAATCCATGTCTGAGACCAAAGACGGTATTAATTTGTGCTGCGGTTTTGTGGCAGTCCACATGCTCCGGCGGTAGGCACTCTCAGGGCTTAAGGGGCTCAATCTTGCATGTCCCATGAAATCCTCTCTAGGGGTACTCCCAGGGCACACAAAATCAGGCCCCGGAGGCTTCAGAGGCACCTGCCTGGATTTCCTGCTTGCAGAGGCATGCCCAGAAACCCCCACAGGGGGATTTTCTGGGCACGTGCATCATGCTGCTGCAATCTGGGTCAGTTCCCTTGTTTGTACTTGTGCCCCAGGATTGGGACCCTGAAGTCCCACGAGCTGCAGGGGCCAGACCTGGATGGACGGTGGGTGATGTCTGTGCCACCCAATGAAGCAGAGCTCCCTGGGACTCTCCATGGCACAGCTGATGCCACAGCAAAAATGATGCATGTTTTTAGCCTATGCAGCCTTTATCCTCCCCAGGCTCGGTGTTGCCAGAGAGATTTTCATCCTTCCTTCCAGACTAATCCCTCCGGCCCCTGGTTCATTAATTGTTGAGCTCTTCCAAGCTCCCCTCAATCTGTCTCTCTCTTTCTGGAAACATGCCTAGAAAAAAATATGATACTCCAGGTACCCAAGCCAGTGGATCATGTAATTCAATAATTCTTTTCCCCCAAGCACCACACAGCCTGTACTTTTATTGTTGCGTCTCAGACTCTTGGCAAAAGACTGAACTGAGAGTTTTATCTGTTATGCTGTCCTTGGCCAGGGTACTGCAAACAGTAATTACCAGCATGAGTGAAAAACAGCTGAAATTCAGCTGCAGGAAATGCTGCGTTACCTTCCCAGAATTGCTGCGCCCTGCTACGTCCTCTAGGTCATCCTGTATTTCGTGTACTGCAACGTATGGTTTTTTAAAGGACCTGATATACTACACTATAGAACCACATTTAAAATTCCCAAGAAGAAACGATATGCAAAAGGCCTGCCAGGGGACAGATGTCTAACAACGGAGAGACAGCTATTTAACGCTATTCTGCCCAATGTGCTAAAAGATAGTGCTTTTCATGGTGCTGTTAACCCATCTGCAAGAGCAGATGTGAAAAAGCAACCAGAGTTTTGCTCCACTGAAGGACACAGGTGGAAGTTAAACTCAGACCAACAGAAATAAGGCACAAAGTTTTAGTGGTGAGGGTGGTGAACCACTGGAACAAGCTCCCAAGGGAAGCCGTTCTCCAGCTCTTTATCATAGGGTTTTAGGGAAGTAGGGCTGGGAGGGACCTCATGAGGTCACCTAGTTCAGCCCCCTGCTCTAGACAGGATCATCCCTGACAAGTGTCTGTCCAACCTGACCTTGAACATTTCCAAGGATGGAGATTTCACCACTTCTTCAGGTAGCTTGCTCCGATGGCCACTGCCCCTAGTTGTGTCCCATACAGTCACAGAGAAAAGCCCATCTCCACCCTCTCCAACATCGCCTTTCAGGTATTAGAAGACTGTTATCTTATCTCCCCTCTGCCTTTTCTTCTCCACTTTGCCACTCTCTGCAGCTGTCCAAACGACCAAGAGCTCCCAACCTTTCCAGCTCTGAGATGCTCTTGAGAGGGTCTTTTAGTACACATACGAGCTGAAAAGGTCTTTAAACCCCACGTGACCGGCTTTGGCGCGTACGTGGTCTAGACCACGCGTGGGAAGGAATCCGCGGCGCTGTGAAATGAGACGGCCCCTACAGGGCTGCAGCCTCCATTTGGGCCGACACAGGAATTCCCCGAAGTTTGCTCCTTTGTGCAAACCCGTAATTAGCTAAGCTACGCGCTCCAGTGATTTCATGGTCTATAAACCAGCTGTGTTGTTTTCCTGGGAGGATCGAAAGCAGCACCATGTCTGCTGTGTAGGACAGATCGCACACTCACTTCTCTTATTATGCAAGTGACAGCAGTGACAGGTGCTGCCAACAAGAGCCCTATGGTCTGAGCCAAAACGCGAGGTCCTTACTCATGCAAACTCCCCCTGAAGTCAGCGAGCCAGCTTTGAACACATATAAAGTGAAAGAACTACTTGGTGCACAGAAGAGAGAGAAATCCCTTTTCTTCACAGCAGGGGCACCCCCATGCGCTCGCCCTTCATCCCACTCAGCCCAGTATGCGGCCATCCCTCCCACACGGGGACTCTCCCCCTGTAACGTTAGGTTCCCATCTCTCCCTTACAGATGCAACTGGGAAGGACCCGGCAGGTCTGAACCCTCCTCCCCCAGGACAGCGACTATGTGTTTAACTCCACCTGTGTAATGGCAGGAGCCCACTCCCACGGATATGGCCTTGCAAACAGAGCACACAGAGCCTTTGAAGAGAAGCCCTTAAGTTACTGTGTCTTGGTTGTCTGCACGGTGATCGCTTCCCGAGGCGTCAGCTTTGGGGCGCTCTCGCCCGACCCTTCTTTGATGCAGGCAACTGCATCTTTAAAGACAAAGTGAGCATTAGCTGGGGCTCTTCTGATTGTGGGTGTTTTCAGACAAGGACAGAACATCTCTCCAATCATTTACCATCACCGCTAGCATAACAAATGGAGGTTAGTCCCATTTTTGTCTCCGATGTAGCACGACCACCTAGTAGGACTGACTCGGTATGACCCCAACTCTGCAGGACCCCCCGCTCATAAAAAGTTAAAACACCTGACATTGATCTTAGGCGAGGCAGCACTTTAAAAAGACGTTTCTTCCTTTCTGCAGAATTACCCAGTGAAATAATTTCCCACCTATTGAAAGGACTTGACCATTTAAGTAATTACCGTACACAAAAGCCTAGATGCTCAGACAGTTTCCTTCCCCGTGGTAATGGAGTATGCTCACAACAGCCCCTAGGGAAGTAGTACTGTTCTTGCTTACCCAAGGGGTAACAAGGAGCAAATGAAGCAACTTGCTGAGATCATGCAGGGAGTCAGTGGTCCAAGCCAACGCAGCAAGATTGCATGCTGAAGTAGTAAAGCATTGAAACCACTGCACCAAACCACTGTCGTGGCACCCTCCAATGTCTTACTATCCTCGCAAGGGTGCTGCAGGGGGCCAGACAACGTGGGCACTGTGAGGCGTGTAAACATTCACAAAAGAAACCCAGAGGTTTTAAACAGGAATCCCTAGTATTAAAAACACTCTGACCTGGTGTGGGCTTCCTGAGCTCTTTGCAACAGAAGAACTGCTCTATTATTTTCTGGAATCAAAAAAAAAAAAAAAAAA
>NW_017728951.1:17643841-17666445 GCF_001723895.1 Crocodylus porosus
GTCTTACTATCCTCGCAAGGGTGCTGCAGGGGGCCAGACAACGTGGGCACTGTGAGGCGTGTAAACATTCACAAAAGAAACCCAGAGTGTGAAAACAGGAATCACCAGTGTTATTTATGCTCTGACCTGGTGTAGTCTTTCTGAGTTATTTGCAACAGAAGAACTGCTCTATTATTTTCTGGAATCAAAAAAAAAAAAAAAAAAAGGAAGTGAAAACTAAGAGCTGGTATTTTCCAAGGAGCACCCTACGTTAATTGAGAGGTGCCTTGAGTCTAAACAGGTTAAGAACCACTGCACGAAACCCTTGTAGACAATGATCAAGTCCTCGTCTGTACTCGTACATGAAACAGAACCCTACTGGGCCCTGCAGGGTTATCTGTCAATATAAACACGTCACCTTTTGCATGTACCTTTGTGGTTTGTTGTAGCCTTCGTGCTTACTAGCACATGGCAGAAGGCAACACAAAGAAAAGAACCAAAAGGCTGAGAAGTATGCCTCTATCCACCCCCTTCCTTTGAGCAGCAAGGGCCACGTTTCCACAGGTAGCAACGCCTGCCCTGGGTTTACCACTGAGAACACGTAGCATCACTCCATTCAGAAAAGTGAGAAGGAAGGTGGGGAAAAAAAGAAAAATAAGTTTACCTGCATATCAGGTCCATGTTTGACTTCGAGCGCCCATTACTGGTTTATGGCCAGCAACTAGAAGGGCAAGCAAGTCAGCCATGAGGAGACAATGGGAGGAAAGCAATGAGCTCTGAGCGACAAGTCTCAGCTTCTGGCTCCAAACCTGGCCAAAATCTGCTAGCATAAAAAGCTTGCTTAGTAGGTCAGAAGGAAGAGACCAGCAGCTGCTTTGTAATATGTGCCCTGTTCAACTCCCGTACGACATGGACTGCCTTGTATACGTGCAGGGCAATGAATCCCGTGCCTCTAAGAACCAGAGTACCCTACTTAATCTGGGCAGGATTACAAGAGCCAGTCACGCCAAAAGAAACCCTGGACTGTGGATTTAGGAGACCACTGAGTAACCTTTGGCAAGTCACTTGCTCACTCCATGCGCTGGTTTACCCATTTATAAAGTGGAACGAACGTTGCCTCCTATGAGGTCTACCGAGAGCTGTGGACCACTGCCTCAAGGAGACCCCTGGTCTGCCTGCTGTACAAGGCTTTGAAGAGCCACTTTTGGATGAGCCATGCAGCTAGGACTTGGCTCCCAAGAAGGGAAATCACAAATGGTCTCACCTTCACATATTCTTCTGATGATGAAGTCTTCGTGATTTGGCAGCTCTTCATAAGAGGGGACGTGCATCAGATGGTGGGGAGAGCCGGTAATCCTGAGCAGCACGTCACGCTGGACGCTCCCGATGCCCACAACGAACACCAGCACGCCACTGTCCCGCAGCTGCTGAGCTGGAACTGCTGCATCCTCCGCGCCCCCGCCATCCGTGATCACCACCACCGCCTTGCTCACGCCTGGCCTGGCCCCCTTCGGGACCGTCATGACACCGTCATGGATGCGCAGCAAGGCGCTGCCAACGGAGGCTGAGCCACCAATGAAAGGCGCGTTGTTGATGGCTTTGAGGAGGGCCGTAGCGGTGGTGTGCGTGTCCAGCGCAAACACCGTGCGGGCTCTGCTGCCGTAGACAACGAGGCCGATCTGGGCGACGTCCCGGTTGATGTTGAACTGGAGGGAGCTGGAGCGGACGAAGTCCCGCAGCCGCAGGAAGTTCTCCTTGCCCACGCCTGTCGAGGCAGCCAGCGCAAACACCAGGTCCAGGGATTGAGACTGGCAGCCTGCGAGGCAGGAAGGAAGCAAAAATGACTTCAGATTGCAAAGGCAAATCCCTCTCTGCGGGAACGTACGGCCCCATCCCACTGAGCGGCTGGAGAAGAGTCATTCATGATTTCCAAGCAGACGGCCCATGGAGGGCAGCTCTTTAGGGAGCAGAAAGGCTCCGGCAGTCTGCATCTCCCACCCACATGCGACTAGCCAGCTCTATGGCTGGCACGAGGGTTGGGGCAGTGCCACAACACCTCCACATACAGCAGAAGGTAAAGCCCTTGTGCTCACCAAGGCTGACTAGCGTTACGCCTGGTCCTGGCCCAAGTGGGGGCGGGCTATACGCTTCTACCCACCTGGGGCTGGGACAACAGCACAGACGCACGCTAGCCCTCAGTGCTCGAGGAGTGCTCTGCAGAGAGGGCGCCCATTACTGGTTTATGGCCAGCAACTAGAAGGGCAAGCAAGTCAGCCATGAGGAGACAATGGGAGGAAAGCAATGAGCACCAGCATAGCTGGATTCGGCATCACTTTGCTTTGAGGGGCAGAGAAATGTGGTTTTTGAATGCCTCGTTCCTTACGCCTAGAGCTTCGTTTTCTGAGCTCCGCTCATGACTCTCGCAGGGCACCACCCTGGCCTTACCTGGAGGTCTGTCTGCACTGCAGATGGTTTTCTGCAGCTCAGGGATCTTGTTGAACAGATCCTGGGGGTTGGAGTAGACGATGGTCTGCTTCGGGCTCCCTGTAATGCCATCCAGCTCCACCCGCAGGAACTCGCTGCCCACACCGATCAGGAAGACTCCTTGGTCCCGGGTATGTTTGGCCGCTTCTGCCACCGGATCCTGGGACTCTGAATCTGTGAACAAGGCCACCACTCGGGGCAGCTCGACGCGGATGTCCGCCAAGCCTGGAGCACTCTTAAAGCCGTGCTGAGCAATGTAGCGAAGGGCTTGGCCGGTGAGGGTTTCTCCCCCAGTGAAGCGCATGGCATCGATGCTCCTCACGAGACCGTGCACATCCTCGTAGGCTCCCACTGCCATGGGGACCGTGACGTTATTGCTGTACTGAGCCACGCCGACCTTTGCCGGGGTGCCCCTGCTCAGCACCGCTTGGACAAACCGCTTCAAGAAAGCCTTGTAGCGCAGGAATCCCTCCAGGCTGGTACCAGACGAGCTGTCCACCAGGAACAGGAGGTCCACGCTGCACTCCAGGCTCAGCTTTGGTGCTGGAAGGGAGGGAGAAGTAACCGTGCGTCATGCAGAGAATAAGCGCACAGGCCCCAAGTGCATTGCCAAGGTCTCCTGCAACGCGGATGGTCCGGGCTTGCACCCCATGACCCTTCTGCCAAGCGGGCAGGAGAACATGCTGGGCAGGACACCTTCTGCTGGGGGACTACAATGTCCCAGCCACCTCAGGGGCCAGGAAATACACTACAGGGTGTCACAAAAGAAGGACTCAATTAGGGCATCTACCGTTAATGACCTTCAAGGGGTGGCTTGGCTTTCTAGTAGGGGAGTTCTGGACAATCCGGCCCTTGTATGGATATTCAGGTTGGGCAAAATCCTCCGTCCCTCCTGGCATTTTTGGCCTATTCGTGCAAGGACGCTCTGCAAGAACCACAGGGTGAAGTGGGGATGGGAGCGCTCTGCTAAGCCCCGCCCTTGAGGTGATATATCCACAAAACCAAATAAACTTGGGACCAGAGCTTTAGAAAGGCAGCAAGATGGTCCCAGTCTTCCCACGCAACATCACGATGCCACACTGGGATGTTACAGGAAGGCAGAGAGCAAGCTGATCGAGAGGCTCAAGGGCCCACACTGCACGAGAGTGCCAGACGGATCAACCTACCGCATCTGGCATCGCCTCCAAATCCAACTGGGCAGACGCAGTGGTATTTTTCCAGTCCCTCTGGGACACACGTACCTCCATTCTGGCAAGGCTGGGAATCGCAGGGATCTGAAAGGCACCAGATCAGGAGAAAGACAAAGAGAGAGCGAGAGAGAAGATCATTAGGGAGCCTGACTCTTCTCACTTTGGTTCAATGGTAGTATTGCTTTAGGTTAAAGAACAAGCGGGACCAGATCTTAACAGGAAGCAGTCATGTTGCACAACACAGCAAGATCACTGAACGCAGGGCTGGCCATGCACTCAATTTTCCCTTGATTTACAAGGCGTCTCATGAGGCGTCCTCCCTGCTCCATCTTGCTCTGGAAAAATCCAGTTAAACAAGGCTCTGGTGTTTGTATAGATTTTCCCAAGGGTTATCCATTTGCCAAATTCAACCAGAATGACCCCATTCTTCCCAGTGGCAGCTCCAGCAGGTTACCAGGCTTGTGCTTGGCAGGTGCTTTCATCAAATCCCATTGCACTTAGAAATCGGTTTTACAATCCTGTCCAGCCCAAACTTCAGCTTATCACTTTGCTCTTCAACTGCTGTGGGGGAAATAGGGCGGATTATATTGGTGTCAATTTCCAGCTATTGAAGTCAGCCCAGTTCTTCCAAACTGACACCAGCGAAGCCAAGATGAGAATCCAGCCCATTCCCCAGTCAGATTCTTTTAGGATTATACTTTTTTTTTTTTAAAGCAGAAAGCCTGGACCCGACCCGCCCGGTCCCTGACTACATACAAGCCTCCCAGAGCTTCAGCCGTTGTGCTGGGGAGATGCACGTTGGCAGCATATGTCAAACAATTTGGGGGCCGTTCACTTCGTTCCCAAATTCTGCCTCCTCCACAGCCTGATGCATCAGCTGTGCAGCACATATCAGTTTTGCTAGACCAAGGAGTCTCCATTTCCCCTACATAGTGGGAAGGTGAAACATGGAGCATGGATGACAACATACTTTTAGAGGGCATCCCAGCACCATAAAGCCATTGCATCCCTCCAGGATTTGGACCACTGGGTGGTCCATCAGCTTGGCTTTGGCTGCGTAGCTATTACTGCTCATCCACAAAAACAAAGCAATGCCAGTTGTTGAATTTATTCCTCAATTAATGACAGTGATGATCCCAAATGAATGGTGCACTCACCTACTAAAGGCCATACCAGTAACAATGACATTTCCCAAGCTAAGACAGCATTCAGACATGATTTCTCATTGGCCCACGCAAGGGATACTAGTCATTTGAAAAGCGTGATTCCCTCTCTAAATATGAACATGAAAAATTGCAAACTAACTACGTTGTCTCCTCCATGAGCAAAAGGAGATACTGATAGGTGAACATCTTTAGCCAACAAAACTATTTCATGGTCAGAAACTTAAGCAAGACAGTGAAGAAATCTTCAGCTTTGTTTTGGAGATTAACAAAAAGGTTGGTAAAAGATCAGTCCATTGCTAAACCTCACGAGAATTACATTATTGATTTTCTGACCTTCGCTTAGGAACAGAACAGGAGTTAAAATGTCCCCAAAATAAAAAATAAAAAACCCAACACCTATATCTACTTCACATCTTTTTCTTAGACAGTAAAACAAGATTTTAGAAAAACAAGGTCTTACCTGGACATGTGGTTCGGTAGCATCTGGATGGGTGTTTTATCAAGACTCTTTTCCAACTAAGACAGAAAGATTAATATCAAATACAGCCAGTCTTTAAAAATCAAGATCTTTATGAAAGAAACTGAATAAAAAAAAAAAAAATGTGTTGGTAGTGTTGGAGTGATGTTGTAGCCACGATGGCCCAGAAATTATGCAAGAGGTTAGGATTTTTGTGGGTGATATTTTCTATTGAACCAACCGCAGGGATAAGGTTAGACAAGCTATTGAATTGCTTTGCATTTGAAAGCTTGTCTAACTTTATCCCAAGCATGCACTGGTCCAATAAAAGATATCGCCTAATCTTTAATAATCTTTGCTAATCTTTGCTAATTCCTGAGTAAAAAAAAAAAGATACCCAGCTCGGTGAATAAGGTTTTGAGTTCCTTGGCATTTTCAGTGTTAAACAAAACTAACTATTGGTTGCTTTCCAGTGGTCTACAGTGTTTTCCAAGGTAGACTGAACTTTAATTTCTAACATAACCAAACAAGCAGGAAAGAAGGCATCAACCATTTCCTCTTTCCTCCCCATCAGACTTTCTTCAGATATCACATATAAGAAAGCACAAACCTGTATTTTCCCCTGTGGGTCACTTTTAAAGCATTTCACTTACTATACAGACTGCAGCCTCCGGACGCTTCTGGCTGCAACATTTGATTCCTCTAAAGACATGACAGACTTCACGATCCCCCAAATACATCCTTATCTCAACAAAAGGGGAATTCCCTTGCACGATTCGCTGCCACTGGCCGGACAATACGCTTCTTTGTTTGCAACCATCGCATTTAATGTTTTGTTGCAATATGAGCAGGAGTTGTTTTCTGCCAGCAACTAAAACCTCTCTATAGACTGGGCTCTCCCAGGAATTTCAGCTCAGCCAATTCAGGGTGAAAAAAATAAAAAAAAAAGGACTTTGTGGAAAATAAAGTCGGTAGACCTAAAATTAGAACTGGCTGCATACGGCATCGAGTAGTGGTTCTCAGCTTTTTTAGATTCAGGGGATCCCTCAGAAAAATGTCAGCTCTTAGCTTTCACTCGGTTTTTGACTAAGGAATAATTGAGCAAATTCTTCTGTTACAAAGACCTTGGAAAGACTAACAGGCCAGCACATTTCTAGCATTACAGATTCCTATTTGAAACCTCTTGCGTTTATCTTGTGAATCATGTGTTGTGTGGCACCCCGCAACACCCTTAAAAGGATCTCTCAGCACCCTGGTTGAGAATCACTGGGATAGAGTCAATAGCTAGCCTGAGATTTAGCTCTCCCCGCTCTATTTGGTTGTGTAACATAGTGCCTAAGTACACAGCAATTATGCGAGAGAAGCCCATTACATACAAAGCAGCATGGCCTACAGGAACTTGCCTGGCACATGAGACCCAGATTCTGTTTCTAGCTCTGCCACCGACTTACTGAGTGACCATGGGCAAGTCATCTGGCTCCTGATTCAGTGTTGCTTCCTCACCCTTTGGCTGCTGAGATTACCAGCTCTTTAGGGTAGTGTAGGCTGCAAGCCCGTACCATCAGGTATTTGATACATTAGATATTAGGAAGGATTTTCTCACTGGGAGGATACTAAAATGCTGGGACAGGTTACCCAGAGAGGTGGTGGCATCTCCATCCTTGGAGGTGTTCAAAACCTGGCTAGACAAAGCTTTGGCTGGGATGAACTAGTTGGGGGTGGTCCTGCTTTGAGCAGGGCATTGGACTAGATGGCCCCTGAGGTCCCTTCCAACCCCTAACTTTCTATGAGTCTAGGATTTACAATCAGCTTAAACATCTGCATTTGATGAACTGAACGCGTGTTCATTTCCCTCTGTCCTCACCACCCACTTCAAGAGGGAAAGATGGCGACTCACCTATAAAATGGGCAAAGCGATGCATGCACTGCATTTTGTCTCTTGGAGCCCTTCCAACACATGTGAATCCCAGCAAGCTCCTTCACAGTCTCCAGTGTCTTGCGTTCACAAGGATGAGATTCAATCTTACAACCTGTTGCAAAAAGCACATCCATGTCAGAAAACCACACAACTCAGATGCCTCCAAACGAAACTGGCTGCAGACAAGAGCTTGAACAACTGGGGCACGCTTCAAACAGAAGCAAGGCTGGTTTTATATGATCTCTCTAACAGCACATCTAAGGGCTTCAAGAAGCGTTAATGTGATTTTATCTATTCTCACAAAGCTGTAGTAAAATAGGCAGAGGCTAGTAATTTTGTTTTTGTATGGGGAACTAAGACCCCCATGGAGGTATCCGAGGGTACTGGAAGCAGCACAGGCAAAGTTACTCTATTTCTCCAGGGCAGTGCTGGCTTGGGAACGTCTAGCATAGATATCCATAAGTTACCTGCGCAAAAGCATACACAGCAGGTTCATGATAGAAAAAGGACTCAAACATCTCCAGAGTCCTAGGGTACTGCCAGAATCACTGCACCGTCCTTGCTTGCTTGTAGGTGTGGGTTTTTAGGTAGGTCACATGTTTGCATTGGCACACAACAGGATACTACAAAACCCTCTTTTGACTCATGCTAACCCCAGTCTCCATTTGTTTTGCAGGGAAGCTCTCAGTGAAAAGGGCACAACCTGCCACAGGGTGAGCTGCATCAGAAGGGCAAGTGTCAGGGAGATGGTCAGGAAGCAAAAGGTAGCAGTCATTAGTAAGCACGTGCCAGGGTGGCTGCCGAGGTACCTGGAGATACTGCGCTGCAGATGGTGGAGCTGGTAAGGGTGCTGTAAAGGCCATTGGTGGCATCGTCCACATGCTCAGCAAACAGCACGTGCTGTTCGGTCGGTTCGCTGGCCAACACGTGCAGCTCCTCCCACCTGTGAGAGCGATGTCATGGCCAATTAGGAGTGCAGAGCTTTACCAAACAGCCAGTCTTTCAATCATCACAGAAGACAAGAGCAGAAACCCCACCCAAAGCCATGAGCACTAATGCCTAGAAACATGCAAAGCAACTTTCAAGATCCTGGTACACGCATCTCCAAAAGACGCCTGTTCCTTCAAAGAACCGCTCTCGCCATCTCTCCCCCTGTCTGATCCTTCTCATGCCAAGTCACTTCCCACTATCCAAGTGTCTTGTTCTTCAAAACATGCTTCTGATAGCTCTCATTGATGGTCCATCCCCCACCAGTCCCTGTTCAGGTGATTAAGGGCACATCTACCCAGCATTCCTGGCATTTTTGAGGATGCCACACTAGACAGCATGGTCTTACCCTCCTGCACCAAACTCAGCAATGTGGCACTGAAGACACTCCATGGGCTGACACTGCCCCACACCTGGCCCTCTCATCTCTGGAGCACAGGCCACAACATACCTCCACCACTGCATCTAGAGGGATGTGTTCATTGATGGCAGCCTCGAGAGGGTCAAGGATGCAGCGTAAACATGCCCTTAGATGCCGAAAGCAATAGCTATTCCACTAGCGGCGATCATTGCTACTTCTGCAAGATAGTTTCCTACCTTGGAAACTTGACTCCTACGGCAAACACCGTGATCCCCCTTTCCTTCACCTGCTTAGCAGGGATTGCTATGGTGCCCTGTGATTTTCCATCCGAAAGGATGATCAGGATTTCAGGGACGGAGGAATTTCTGCCACCAGGGAAACCTTTCCGGAGAATGTATTTCAGTGCGAGACCCGTCTCTGTGTTCCCACCTCTGAAATAAAGTGAGAAAATTGGGAGAGGAGAAGTTAGACCTTCTTCAGCTCTTGTCCAACTCCTTTTTACTTCCCTTCCTTGCCCATACGCCCAGGACCACAGAGTCTACCTTTCACGGTAGAAGTGAGTTTCAAGTATTTCTGCACTTAGCCTCATTGCTTAGCCAGGCCAGTGTTATTTTTCCAGTCCTCCCCACCCTCCTGCATTTAGTTCACAACTCGACTTCCCTTCCTTCTTCCTCTCGACCACGCGGGTGCACAGCTGACCCGAGAAGACCGCCCCGAGGCGCTCCACAAGGACAGCTGTTTTCCCAGCAAAAGACTGATGGCAACTCATGTACTTGAAGAGGACAGACCACAGCACTCGGCATGGTCCAGTAATGAGCACGCGGAGCGGGAACTCGGGAAACGTCCCTTCCATTCCCATCCTGCGGTGCCAAGCAAACCGTCTGACTATGGGTGCCCGATTCCCCATCTCGTACCCAAATAAGAACTGTGCGGAAGAACTGGTTCGCAAGGAAACCTTCGTTTCCCAGGCCTCTCATGCTTATGAAAATATAGGCAAGATTCAAGGCTTCAAAATGTTTCTCTTTCTAGCGAGGTATAAAATGTCACCCCAACCCAGAGTGACACCTTTGGTAACAGAACTGGCATTCATTTTTGAGCACCAAAGGGAAGGAGTCAACGCATGGCAATTCCTAGCTTGTTTTAGCGAATGCTCCAGCCTGCAACGCAGCAGTGCCCAGAAGGCACTGTCCCTCCTTTCCCTTGTTAATCTTTGCTTAATTTAACTTCCTACAAAATGCGGCAATTGCTCCTCTGCAGTAAGGCCCCCACAAACGTAAATACCAAGGACGTCTTGGTGTAGCCCTGGAAACTGGCAAGGGAAGAATACAAGGAGGTCTTTCTTCAGCGTCCCTAGAATATTTCCCCTGTTAATGACAAGCAAACCAAGACAGATTTGCAAAGAGCAGATCACCTGGTGGCCCCACTTTCTAAGTTAAACCAATGTCAGCCCCTCGCAATACCAGCTTGCACAGCATATGGAAAAAAGCAGTTAAAAACCAATTCCCATGTCTTTTAGTTTGTTCCCCAACAGCTGTATGAGATGGGTCAAAGCTGGAATAAGCACTCTGAGTACTGATATGCAAATAAGCAGTATCAAGCGTCTCACATTTGGGTTTCGTCTTCAGTTATCCGGCTACTGCCTCAAGCACTCTTCATTTGGGGGAGGCGGTCACCCAGACCAAGCAAAGCCATTTTAAGATTGAATTATTAGTCATATCTTCTGACACTGAAATAAGCAGGTCAAACTGTCATGCTCACTCTATTTGCAAAGCAACATCCAGAGGCCTTTGGGGTACCTAGGATCCTATTATGCTAGGCACTGTATGAACTTTCGGTAAGGGACAGTCTCTGCCTGGAAGACCCTAAACCCCATGCAGACAACACGGAGAGCAGCAAAAGGAGAGGGTTACTATCCACACTGTACAGATGGGAAAGTGAGGCAGGAAGGGATCAAGAGCCAGATTTCCAAAGTGCTGGGAGTAGCGAGGTGCTCAACTGAGCTCTTTCGAAAATTTGCATCTCCATACGGCCCGCTGGAAGCAGGCTGCTGCTGGATACTTGTAGGAGAGCGGAGCTCATCTGAAAATCTGGCCCTACTCGGGGGGCTGAGAGTTGGGGGTGGGGGGATTAGACCCTGAGCTTGAAACCTGGGCAAGTTACATGGCATTCCAGGTTAGAAAAGTGGATCTGGGACCTGAACCCACATTTTACTTCAATGCCTCTGCCACAAAGCCATTCTCCCTCTCTTGTCCCCTCTGCCAAATTTAAAGGATGTTTCCATCGATGCGGCTCTTGGAGATGGCTCTTTGCTGCAAATGCAACTACCCAACTATTTTGACAATGGTAGAACTACAAGTCCGACATGGAAATGCATCCTGGGCACGCAGATCCCTGCAAACAACAGAAGCCGTACCAACGCTGGGGAGCCAAGGTAAAGCACATCCTACCAGCGCCATCAATTACTGCATGACGGGGCCATCGCCCCACGTTAGGGAGTGGCAAACTTCAAGCCTTACAGCTACTCATGGGGGGAAAAAAAAAAAAAATATGTTGACACCCTTAGAAATTGCTGAATACAACCAAAATAGATAATAAGCCATCCTCTCCACCTTTCTTCCCTGACAGGGGTAAGGGAATTATTCCTACGAGTTATGCCGGAGGCAAGGATGTATGTGAGCGATAACTGTTATGGACCAATTGCATGCTTGAGATAGATTTAGATAAGCTTTCAAGTGCAAGACGCTCTTCTGAGCTCTAGGAATTACAAAGCTTCATTTCTACTGGCCTACCCAACAATACATGTTGCTGGATACTGCGCTTGCTAATCTCAGCATGAGCCTATACACGTACAACCAACTTTCTAGGCTGGTGTGTCACAAATCAAAGCCCGCCCCTCCTCGGGTGTGCTCCCGTCCCCCAGAGGTGTACCAGATAGGCTTTGTGCGCTGGGGTGCTGGACTGGGGGGGGTGTTGACCACAGCTCTGCAGAGCAGAGTAATAGCAGGATGCAGCTACAAGAGGAAGTGTCACCACCAAGAGCCTGGCCTCACATTTGCCGCCGTTTTACACGGTAAGCGAAAAGCAAAAGCCCTTCATTCATCAGTGGCTGGAGGGCGAGGAAGCGGGTAACCTGGCTTTTGGTGGTGACATCTGACACCACCTTCTCTTCCAACAGGGTCTCGTTTCATGTGGCCAGAGGACCGAGTCCTCCCTGCCTCTAACTCCAGGACCTCCATTTTCTGACTGCCTGGGACTCGTGCCCCACACAGCAGAGACCCACAGCGCTTGTGGCAAGTGCCACGGGCTGGCCACCCCTGACATACTCCATGCCTGGAGGAGGCTAAAGCTTTGACTCTACGTACTACCCAAAATGCAACCTCCCTATTAGACCACTGCAAAAATCTAGGGCAAGCTGTCCTCCAGGCTCAGCAGCGACTGAGAGCAGCACTGTCCTCTTACCCTTCTGCCTTTATATACACGCTTATTTTTAAAGGTTTAAGCATTTCACTTCCAAGGACTATATCCAAAATAGACACCAGTCCCTCCTCTCTTGCTATCTCTGTACATGACCCAAGACAGACGTTGTGCAACATGCCATCCTCCATTGAGCACTTGATATCAGAGTAGGCCCAGCCCACGGCAATCACTCTTCCAGGGCTTTTGCTAATAAGCCTCTAGATCTGAGGAGACATTCCCATCTGTTTTCTAATCCTGGATGGGGAGATTTTAATATAAATCATTTCCTAAAACTGCGTTGTAGCTTTGCTTTTATTTCAGTCCAAAAGACCCAAACTGCACGTCTGTTTTTTGAGGCGTAACGGTTTCTCTGTTGCATACAAAATCTCCTTCTGCTTCTCACTCTTCTTTTGTTTGTTTTAATGATCCTCTATTTTACAAACAGATTTTCACTATGTAGCAGGCATTAGATCAGATGCATGCCTAGGGCAGTTTCCTTTCCTTCAATCTGCCACATACTTTTTCATACCACTTTAAAACAAAAAAACCCCAAAACATCCCCTTTCTTTGATCTTCTCCCTCTCTATTTATACTCTTGAAAACTAAACCTTGGGAACACATCTAGCTTTGCCAGCACTCTTGTTTTCTCCGGCCGAAAGAAGCTTGCTAGTTTAATTTCAATCGCCAACTATCTGGAATCTCCTTTTCTTCACCAAAACAGCAGACAACTGTTTTTGCTTGCCACGGAGGGCAGGCCACGCAACAGTGGTTTGGAGCGGTAAGATAGCTGTTTTAAATACATCTTAGTACAAACTTTCTTGGCATAAGAACCAGAGGACAATGGAACGAGTTGCCTAGAGAAGTTGTGAAATCTCCTTCATTGGAGATGTCCAAGAAAGGGTTAAATAGGCATCTGCCGGGGCAATGTAGGAATACAGCGCATCCTGCTTCTGGGCAGGGAGTTGGACTTGATGACCCTTTAGGTCCAGTCCAACCCTACAGAGCCATCCCCATGTCTAACAAGTTCTCCCATAAGCCCCACGCTCTAGGTTGACAGCAATGGTCTGCTGAGGCCCTTGAATTAAGCCCGTTACTGTGGCTAAAGATGCTACAAACAGTCCTTTATAAATAAACTAGTAGGAGCCCACCACCGGGGATGCTAGGACAGATTCTCAGCTGGTGCAAATTGAAACCATGCTATTAAAGTCCATTGGCAGCCCCCGCGCAGGGTGTGACCCAGGGCTCAGATTCAGTAGCTCACCTCACAACAGGGAGGTTTGAGGCAGGGATTAAATTCAACAGCCTGTATTATGGAGGCAATTCAGACTAGATGATCATAACGATATCTTTGGGCCTTAAATTCTACTTATCACATTTCCTCTGTGGACTATGAGAAGATTGTACACGTAAAGTATAAATGTAACCTGCATGAAGAAAGAGGTGAAGATATACAATATCTATCCAGCTTTTCAGCAACCTCATCTATGTGAGCCCAGGAGAAAGAAAGAGTTAAAATCAGAGAGTTTCAAGTCACTGCTGGTCAAAGCTGTGACCCCAAAACGTAATATAATTTGGGGAACCTCTTCCCAGCAGGAAAGAAATCCATAGGATCACCCAGAAACCTCTCAACTGGGACTAGGGTCATATTTGGCAAGCTGGAATCTGTCTATAATTATTTTCAGGCATCCATTTCTATATTTCAACCTTTCATCTACAACTGGTATAAACGGCATTTACTTCTGTTAGATCCATCAACGTTCATCTGTCGTCATTAAGGATGTTGCAGCGTTAAGCCAGATTCCGGACATCCAATATGGTTTCATTTTCTCTGCTTGTAATGGGTTTTGAAACAATAGTCAAAGATGACCTGTGTATCTTTGTTCCTAGACCTCCCTTAGCAATAAGAGGTTTTCTAGAATGAAGAGTTAAGTTGTTATCTATAAATACAAAGCCTGGCTTGAAGAAGTTGAAAGCAACCTTAAGTTTGTTTGCAAACATATTCAACCATAAATATTACCATAGAAGCTTTTACTGAATGTTGTGATCCAGTGACCCCAATGACTTTCCCTTTGCAATTCTGGAGCCAGAAGATGTAGTCTTCGCCTCTAATTTTTGCAGAATTGTTACTTCCTCCTTTTTCACCAGACCAAAAGTAATGAGCGCTTGTTTTTTTAAAGAACAGATGATATTTATAGGGTCCGTATCTACTACTTAATGAACAATAATAACGGTGACCATTAGAGAACCAACCTAGGGGTCTCTCTGATGTACAAGTTGAGTAAAGTGCAAAAGGGAGCCCGATTTCAATCCACAGTGTAAGACTTCCAGAGCAGCTGTCTTTCCCTTCAACTTTAGTGCGCACCTAATGGTTGCGCCATCTTGACTGCAAAAGAATCGCATGCTGCCGCGAAATGCCACTTTAGTGTGTCATGCCTCTGATCGGCCCTACAGGAGGATCCTCATTCCACTTCCAACCTAAATGCCACTGTGGTCCCTGGCTGACCTGGGGATAGGGGAGCCCCAGGGCCGTTCCTGCCCCACTCCAGCCAGGGGTTTCGGGGAGCAGCTCTGTGGGGTGCTAGGGTCAACCAGGGACAGCAGCAGCAGGCAGGTCCTCCCTGCCAGTGCCTGCTCCCTGCCTGGTCCGCATGGGTGTCCCTTGGTGGTCTTGAGCAGGCACCCGAAGAGAAGAGGGGGACTGCGTGCTGCATTTTGTCACAGAGACTCACCATCAACTAATCAGCCCAGGCTAGATCATCTGAATTAATGCACCACATTCATTCTCTAATGACAAGGGTAGAACCAAGGCATTTGTTTGTAGATCATGAACTCTACTGGTGTTCAGTCTTCATTAATCTCTCTCCAAGATGTACGCTATTACGGTATGCACAACTTAGGAATTTTTGGCATTCAAAAAATATTCTAACACCAGAAGAGTTGTGCACACCCTGAGAAAGAATAAAGCTGTCGAGTCAAACTCACCTAAATGCAATTTTCTTGATTTTCTCTTTGACTTCTTGTTTGGTTAAGTATGAATCCAAGGGAAATTCTAGCCAAGGAGTGGAGCTAAACTGCATTACTCCCACTCGGACCTGAAAGGCGTTAAACAACATAAAGAAGAGGTGGTCAATAAGGTTTTACAGATTAACAGTTCATTGTTATTTCGATTAAGCTACAGATTGGGAACACTGAAATGTGAGAGAGTAGAGAAAGCACCAAGCACGACTGATCCAAACAGCAAGACCACGGGAGGCTTCAGGGAGTAGGCGAGGCCCGAGGAGATGCATACCAGTCAACCGTGGAAACATAAACCTGGGGGTCTACAAAGGTCTTCCATGTGTATATGGCAGTGTTGAGAGTTACCACTGCAAATTCAACTCGAGTTTCCATGAAAAAAACCTTTCCGGTCGTCAAACCCTATAATTAGATCTCGATTTAAGCCAAGATGCAAAATGAGAAAGAACGGCGAGGAGGGGCTGAGCTCTCCACCCTCCCTTCTCATTTATTTTAGTTCATTATAAAGCAGATCCCTCTAAATACTAGATACTTGGCCTCTGATCAAAGCGCCTTGCCCAGACAGCTGTATGCTATCCCTGCAGAACATCAGCTATTACAGCTTGCTGTGCTGCTGCTCTTCCTATTCAGTAGCGCGCGTCCTAGTGCGGACCGATTGGGAATGCATGTTGAAGGGAGAAAGTCTCTGGTACCTTGTCGAGGACTCCATGGAGGGCGAAGGTGCAGATGTGACCACCGCAACATAACTGTTCCTCTAAAAATCACACAGAGGCAGGACAGCGCTCGGGAACTGCCCCTCACTTTCAGTTTTGCACGTTCACTTATCGCTGAACTGTTCATGCAATCTGCAAACCAAGATGCTCACTCACCCTATCTGAATTGATGTCCAGGGCATCACAGAGTTTGCTTGCAAAGTGCTTAGACCTTTCAAAGCTGCCTTTGCCAATGCTGTAGGACCCATCTAACAGGAACAGGATATCTACTGAAGTGGAGCACTGCATCACTAGGGGAGAACAAGACACGTGCCATCAGGAGGTCCATTTACATGCAAGTCACAGGTCACCACAGTTTTCGTGAGCCAGATTTGACAGCAAAAAGAGAACTTCACATCACATCAACTTGTCACTCTCTCCTCTCTTCCTCGGGAGCAGAACCAAGAATTGCACGCAAGTGGGATGTCCGATGCGTTATCCTAGGGCCAACCTCAGAGGTCTCTCACAGAGGCACCTTTCTGGTCTGGCTACCTTGCACTAGGTACTAGGTAATGACTTCACCTTGACCGTGGGTTTCAGAAATCTAGACTGTATTTGCAAGAGGAAAAAAACCACTTTAATTAATATATTCAATTATTCTATTAAATACAGAGACAGCTGACCTAATCGTGTGCTAAGGATGCAGGAAGAAGCAGAGGAGTCTGTGTAGCAGGGATGGATCACGTGAGGACTCAGAAGACTTGTGTCATAGTCTCTCACCGTCTCCACATGCAAATGTGTAGTAGTAGGAGTTTGTGTAGTGACCATCTGGGAAGAAAGAAGTCGGCCCATTTTCCCCCCAAATCACACTATTTTTTTTAAATACACAGAGTCCTATCAGTTCTGAAGAGGTGGCAGACATGGCTTTCACAAAGCCATTTCTTCAAGTTGCACTGAAACGGGGTCGTGGTGCTACCTAGGCACATACGTATATGACCACTTGGCAATCGCTACTTTTTGTCAGCAGCCTTGACGAGTTGGAAGCCAATGTTTTCCATTGAGGAATTAAAGCGAGGTCCTTTCTTTAGTCTCTGCAAAGACACTCAAAACAAAATGAATCTCAGTCATTTGGAAAAAGAGAAAGAGGAATCACCCTCGAACTTGCCAGGACAGGCACAAATTCATGAAAGTGTTGGCAGCCTGGCAGAAGCACGATGCTCAGGTCACTACCTCTCTCAAACTAGAGAGCAGATCACAATACAGGCATACCTCGTTTTACTGCGCTTCGCTGTATTGCGCTTCGCAGATATTGCGGTTTCTTTTTTACAAATTGAAGGTTTGTGGCAACCCTGCCTCGAGCAAGTCTATCGGCGCCATTTTTCCAACAGCATTTGCTCACTTTGCATTTTTTAGCAATAAAGTATTTTTTAATTAAGGTGTGTGCATTTTTTTTTAGACATAATGCTATTATTGCACACTTAATAGACTGCAGTATAGTGTAAACATAACTTTTATATGCACTGGGAAACCAAAAAATTCGTGTGACTCGCTTTATTGCGATATTCGCTTTATTGCGGTGGACTGGAACCGAACTCGCAATATCGCCGAGGTACGCCTGTACTGTGGGTACTCAGTAGTTCAGACAGCAAAGCTTCACGCTGCTGCATAGGGTTTGGAAGCAAACTTCGATCACTGCCTCAACCCGGGGACAGGGCTGTCAGCAAACAGTGACTTCTCAGAACAAAGAAACTGGATGCAAAACCAAAAGAAACCTCCTGCCCTTGCTCATGCTTCTACCCTGTAAAACCTCCAAGCACTGAAACGGGACTTTGGCATAAGCAACTGCTATGAAATTTAGAGAGAAGTTAGTATTGCCTACCATGCTAAGCAGTGGAAGGCAGCCTTAATAATAACAATGCTTTTCTGCCCTTTGGTTTAAGAGGATTACAATTACGGCTGTGTACCACTGAACAAAATTCAGCGGCAGAGCCAGGAACAGGATGCCGAAGTCCTGACTCTTGGCCCTCTGTAGCCCTCATTGGTGAAGCAGTTGCTAACTTCACCGAGTGCCACTCCAATCTCCTCCTCTGTCTGATGTGCTGTTCTGCTTTCTGTTCCCTGCCCTGTCTGCTGCTCTGCTTTCTACCGCTGGCTCTGTTCTTGGCTGATCTGCTGCTCTGCTGCATCTCCCCTCCACCTGCTGCACCAAGGGGTTACCTGTGCTGCACAAAATAGGGGTGGCCAGCCTGTCACACACGTATACAACACGGTCCTGCGTCAGTGGGGATGCTTGGTCCTCTGTCACAATCCACCATGTCAGTGAAATGCTCAGAGCAATTCAGCAGTTCCAGTTACGCCACAGAGTTTGATAAGCGCAATTTCAAGGGAAACTGAGTTGCCCTGCCCGAGTCCAGATGAGATGACTGGCAGCGATGAGAAGAGGAGATGGAAAGGACACTTCAACTAGCACCGCAATTCTTCCGAATGCCTCTCTTCCCCCTCCAGCACATCTCCCGGACACTTTTACCGCCACAATTGTTTTCCAGATCCACTCCTCATAGTGAGAAGTGAGTTTATAATGAGGATTTTCGAATGCCAGATTATAAGGGATTGCAAGTTTTAACGCATTCCTTTCTGGGTCACTGGGCCGTGCCAGACAGTAACCTCATTCACTCGGGAGCCCTTCTCTTTGCAAGCCCATTCCCACCCTCGACAACTGCTCAGAAGCAGAGCAGGGCTGTTTCAGGGTCTCCTAACTAAAAAAAAAAAAGAGCAGCTTTGCCTTGGGGTTTAAAATGAAACCAGCGGGACAGACCGCTGAGCTTCACCCGTCACGCTGCCTCCGTGCAAATAGCCGCAGGCTCAACTCCTAACGCTCTGTCCCATCATGAAGCGGGGTCAGTGATAAGTTTGATCTCTGTCCTCTCTATCATTGCCCTTCCAGCGGATGTGAACCTAACCAAACCATGTCTTCCTCTCACGACACTTACGTGATCCCCCATCGCCATCAGCTTGCAAAGGAGCTGATTCTTACAATATTTCTCCAGGTTAGGAGCTTACCACCCTTTCACAAATGGAGAACTGAGTCACGTACGTTAAGGGCATGGACAAGCAAACAAATTACAGCAGGTTAAGAGGTAGGACTTACCAGGAGTCGGCTGCTCCACAGTCCATGAGCCCACTGTTACCCTGCGGTAAGTGAAAGCTAAACTGGAGTAGGTCACCCCCCGCCGGGAAACAGAGCTAAGATACTCCATTTCAGCTTCCACTAGTCATGAAGGAAAGTCAAGCAGACAGCAAGAGGAGCGCCTGATGCATAAGTCCCTTCCCACTCTTAAGCCACTAATGTGTTTGTTTGTCCGTACAACAACTAACGAACCTGGTAAAAGAAAGCTGAATTGGTCTCCGACCTTTCAGATCAGTTGTGTGTTAACAACAAGGCTGCTTTGGTTTCAGACAATCCCGTTAGTCCTTTTGTAAAACATATGCATAACGTTTGAGCGAGGAACAAGATTTTGAGCGGCTGAACTATCAAACTTGTTTTAGGGAGGGGAATTGAAGCAGGAAGGCAGGCATGGCAGAAAAAGATGCTGAATGAAACGAATACGCCTTGAGCAGGGAACGTGATGTAGGGCCGGGGGGTGCGCTAGCGGGAGAGGAAAGGAATGAAGAGAGCAAGGAGAATGGGAGGGTAAATAGAGAGATGCAGACGGCAGAGCTGAGCAAAGCCTTGGCGGGGGTTAACTTCTGGTTTAGGAAAAACAAACTTACATTGACTGGCCGCTGAAATCTTGACAATGGTTTCTTGGTTGGCATGAAGTTCTTGTATACCCTGTACCAGCAGCCCTGTGGGATCAAACAGCTATTAACCCATCACTCTGACCTCCGCAAACCTTTCGTTCATACTAACCACTGAGATGTAATTAAAACACAGCTATGACCAGGGAAAAATTTATGAGGACAATGCTCCCTGAGGTTAACTCAACTCTATCAAATATGACAAATTTACAACTTGCGTATTTCCTAACTGCTAGTGCTGCAAGCAAATTGGTAGCAAGGAAAAGAAAAGAAAAGAAAAAAGTTTCATAGTTTCTAGGGTCGGAAGGGACCTGAGTAGATCATCTAGTCTGACCCCCTGCCCTGGCAGGAAAGAGTACTGGGGTCAAGGAAGAGGAAAAGGAAAGGGTAAGAATAGAATAAAACAGCATTTTGCCTCTCGTACCTCAATGGTGAAGATGCTACAAAGATGCATCATGCAATAGAGGAGGAGATGGCAAGACCCAACTGGCTTCCCAGGAGTAGATCCCTAATCAGAGTTATTTGACTTAGGACATCCAAGCAGATCTGGTTATGATATAAGAGTCCTTTTTTTAAAGAACAACTCAGCTTTGACGGTTACACCACCTTGCGTTTAGTGGGTCGCTCAGCTTTGACTGCATTCAGACTGGAAGGTGCACAATAGGCAGGTCTCCTACTAATGGAGACTAGAGCACGACAGTGTGGAATATGTCTGCATCAGCTTATGAGCACAAGTCGTAACGTGGCTGGAGGACAACCTGCGGTACTGCACTCCAGCCTGTGCTCAACACCTCTGAAGAACTGCCCAGCCATCAATTTTCATGGAAACGTGCATTTTCTACACAGGGCACGCATAATAGGGACAGAGAGCTGAGGAACCCTGTAGGACAAAGGGAACAGCCTTACTTAAAAGGGTGCTGCTTTATGAGCAGAGGAGAGATAATCATCCCCACATTTGAGAAGGGCGTACCGGTGGGCAAGAGCAGGGTGGCTTCTGCCTCACCTGAAAAGGAAGAGGGGAGGTACGGACATACGAGTGTGACCAGGAGGTTGGCTCAGGTCTCAGATGAAGATTTGGCACCAGGTCTCAAAACAGCGCATCAGATGAGAGGCCTGAGCCTTGGACTGTGTCCTACAATCCCAGAGTAGAAATGGCAAATGGATTTTATTGACACCCAGTTGGCTTGGAAGCACTAGGAAGTGATAGGTTTTACTTGCATCAGACTGGTATGTGGCAATGCAACCGGGCCAAGTTTTAACATACAGCATCTATCTATATCTGTGATATTTTGAACAGGCTTTTTAAACCACTTTTTCAATCACTGCTTAATAGCAAAAGCCCCAGTGTAGACATAGCTATACGTGCAAAACTGAGCTTCTGCTGATATAGCTGATTTTGCCCAAGTGGCATTTAGCCCATAGCTGCAAAGTGCATTTTTGCCAAGATACGTTTCTTCCACACTAGAAGCTAGGCCAGCACAGTACTAGTATAGATAGGCCAGTAAAGTATTTTTAGTGTGGACAAACCTATAGAGAATGCTTTGCTGTTACATTACTAATCCAACGGATGGAGCATCCTCTCCATTCACTGCGCTCACAGGCCATTTATACACATACCTTTCTGGCCTGCAACATGCTGGAGATCCAGTGGGTCGGAGCACACTCGATTAGTTGAGTCTGCGCCGCACGCGAGCTGATGTGCACTGTGCAGTTGTGCAAGCGGTGAAATTGCACGTCAGCATGCAGAAAATGGTGGCAGTAAACATACACTTTTGAAGTGAAGTGAAGCACCTCCACTGTGTTTTAGTTCAAAAGCGTGCCACTGCCATTTTCTCAGCACCGATGCACATTTCACTGCTTATACAACTGCTTGCACTGCGGCACCAACATGTGTACAAATGCCCACAGGGTTGGATCTGGAACAAGGATTGGTCAAAAGATTTTTTCCAACAAAAATATGAACACCCAAAATTTTTGCCAAAAATTAGATGGGTTTTGAAGCAAACTTTTTTTCTTAAAAAAAAAAAAAAAAAAAAAAATGCCCAGACCTCAGCTTTAAAAAATAAAATGAAATTTACTACTAAAAACAACATTTTTTTTGGGAGGGAGAAAAAGGAAGTTTCTCCCAATAAAAGATTTCAACGTAGTCTCTCTAGTCCATAGCATACTTCTTTTACTCCAATCTTGCGGTATTTTAAATCCGTAGACTTGAAAATTGGCAATAAAGCGAAATGAAATCTTGCAATAACTGTAAAAGCACTTGCTGTGTCTCCAGCACATGAAAGCAGAGTCTAATTTGTTATTCCAGCTGAGCGGGCCTCCTAGAGCTGCTAAAGACTGTGTTATGCAGCTATAGGAACTGCTCTGCTGGACTCGGTCGCACCAGGCACGCTGCGGCTCGACTCAGGAACAGTCACGTTAAGACGACTGTTCATGCAGCTTCAGGGAGGTTTTTGGCAGACTCTGATTATCACTCCCTCACAGCTTTATCTCACCTTCGATTGCCGTGTATCAATCCTTCTTCCTTTTTATGCATGGAAGTTGCAAAGCGTCCCCAGAAAGTGACTTGTTTTACAAAAAAAAAAAAAACTAATTAACAGGCAAGAGGACCAGGAAAACTATGAAAAGAAAACTCCACCCAGCCCCACCACGGAAAAGGATTCAGAAAGTCGAAAGCACTTCTCACCGGGACCAAACTGGGACCTGCACTTAAATAATAAATGCTATAATGAAAATTGGCATTTCTGAGACTCCTGCTGGGGCAGCCATATTGCAGGGGCGACATTTGGACATTTCACAGCATGGGGGACTTACTGTCTGCTAGCAACTGTAAAGCTGCCAGCGCCCTTGCTTCAAGTTATAATACTTAAATGTTTTCTTCAGTAGTATTTAGAGGCATCGGGACTGCAAATGCCTTCGGTAGTGCTGTAGTTTCTGACTCTGAGGCCAGATCCTATCTGATGTAAACCAGTGTTTACCTGTTCAGCCTCCACAAGAGGAAGCTGAGGGGGATCTAGTGGCCTGTTACAAACTAGTCAGGGGGGACCAGCAGGCACTGGGGGAGTCCCTGTTCCCCCGAGCACCGCCAGGAGTGACCAGGA
>NW_017728951.1:17666545-17684721 GCF_001723895.1 Crocodylus porosus
GGAGGCGCTACTTCACGGTCAGGGCGGCTAGGATCTGGAACCAACTTCCAAGAGAAGTGGTGCAGGCTCCTACCCTGGGGGGCTTTAAGAGGAGGCTGGATGTACACCTTGACCCCAGTACTTTTTCCTGCCGTGGCAGGGTGTCAGACTTGATGATCTGCTCAGGTCCCTTCCAACCCGACCAACTATGAAACTATAATGTGTACATGGAGTTAGCTCCTCAAGTCCAAACCTGACCGGGAGATTCAATTTACTATCACCAGGATGAGACCTTTCTTTTAAGCCATTTCCATCAAGGTCAAGGCCATTTCCATGCCAGTCTCACCTTTCCATGGGACAGCTGATGTGCCATCCTCCTTGAAGACCTCATCCCAGGGAATCTTTCCACTGACGGTAATAGCTGCTAGGTCAGGCTGTATGACTTCATATTAAAATAACAGCTGATTTCACTGAATATGCTCATACCCCGGAGAACCAACACACCAAACGCTTGTTCCAGCAAGCGCTGGGGCCTTCACATGAACAGGGTTGAATAATAAAGTCAAGAAACATCTCTGCCTAAAACCTCATCTTCATACATGGTGTAGCACCTGTCATTTCAAATCCTAATCAAGCCAATGGGAGAACTAGCAATGCTCAACATTACACCAGGTAATAAGACTTAGAAGGCCTGGCTCCTACGTGGAGCCCATTCACGACCGACTGCCTCTTCCCTGGACGTTGGATCTACTGCCAAACTCTGAAGAGGAATAGCTGGAAAATAGTTTGGCCTCATTCACAGATCTTTGTTGCTTCTTCTGAAACGCAAGTCATACATCACATAGGAAAGATATATAGGCATGCATCTCCAAAAGCACAACTTCGCATTCTTCCGTAATCCGATCTCATTTGTTTGGGTGGAAACTTTAAATTGGCGTCAGTGAATTTTGTTTTTTAACTTAGCCTTGGAATGAGAAACCAATTTTGACCCTGATGCCCCTGCTGAAGTCAGACCCCGAGTCCCACTGGGGTGAAAAGACAATGTTAAAATGTACCTTGGTAGAACAGGAAAATGCAGGCGAATTCAAGGGACAGTAAGAGGCTCATGGTGACAAAACTGGAAAAAAAAAAAAGAAATATTAATGTGAGTCCTAAATCGCATTTCTCCAGTTAGAACTTGGACATCTATTCAAGTCCTTTACAACTGGCTAACATCAATTTAGTTGGATCTGTAGCCACAAAGCCTTCAAATGAACAGTCACAGGAGAGAGAGAAGGAAAAAAATGACCAAGATGTAAATGGACGGAGGGAGAAAAGAGAAAATGGCCCGATCATTACCCTGCTCGCAATGGTGTGCAATATCCTCCGGCCCCAGTAGAAGCAGTTGCAGAAGTAGCAAACAAAGACGTTCGTATTGATCTGGGAGCAAAATAGGGCCCAGAGTGGGCGACCCTTCCTCCAAGCATCCCCTGCGGAGAATCAGGACCGTGCAAGGGACGCCCCTGCCTCCTATCAGGAAACCCGGACTCTCGTGGGGCTCGCCCTTCCTGGAAAATACTGCGGGGAGGAAGCATCCAAGTGGGAGAAGCAAGCAGCCAAAGCAGGCATTTTCTCATGGCTCCAATGCGAACTGGCTATTTTCTCCAACCCCACCTCCTGCTCTTCACTACGTCTTCTCCCCACGCCTGCCTCATCATCCTCTACCATCCCTTCCTTTCTGGTTTCCTTATCCCCTCCTAAGTAGACTCCATCCTCCCCAAAATATCTTGAACTCACTTGGCACTTGCTGCCCCATCACAGTTTACTTTGCCTCCGTGCATGTTCTCTCCTCCCTCCATCCCGTATCCGCCCTCTCCATTTTGACCGCGGTCCCTTGCGGGTAGCGACCGTCTGTCTCCGTCCCTGTTTGTGCACTACCTCGTTTTTGGCGAGTCCTTTGCCATGACCACAATAAAGATGATCATTAATAATACGCAATAAAGGCTTAAACAGATGACTTGCTGCTCTTCTGTGCCTCGTTACAAGGTCGAGAGGGCAGAGAGTTGGGGGTGGGGGAGACTTGCTGTTCTGTAGTGATAGCATTTATATACAGGTTAGAAAAGCCTTATAACAAAGGTAATACTGAAGGGACGTTGTAGCCATGATGGCCCAGCTGGGGATATCTTTTATTGGACCACTTCCATGGTTGGGATAGACTTAGACAAGCTTTTGAATGGAGCACATTTTAAAGGGCAATTTTTACTATGGTAAAAAACATTTCTCATCTTGCAGTTATCAAGAACGTCACCTGTGGGCCGAGAGAGTTAGTTTTCAGACCTTAAGCGAAAGAACAAAGGTGTTGAGTCTTTAGCAGAGTTTCCTTTCTTCAAAATGCTAGGCAGCGCTTGAAGTTTAAACGGGGTCACCCAGAGACAAGGTTAAAATGAACAAACATCCTCTTCCCCTCTTAACTGCTTTGGCTGGACAGGACTCCAGTTTTCCAAGGACTCACCCAAAACAGATGAACGCGCACCTTTCAGAAACACTTTCCTCGTGAGAAAATTAAAAAAAAAAAAAAAAAAAAAAAGCAACCAACTTTTCTCTCCTCTCCCACCAAATTTGCATGGCACCTTCAGAGTGGAAATGGAAACAGGAACCAAGGAGAAGAGAAGGAAATAAAAAACATTTTGAAAGGCTCATTTTTTGGTTCAGTTTTCGTAGGTTAGAAAAAGCCAAAACACATGCACACTGGAGTCTTTGGGCACTACGTTCTAGCAATCTGAATTACAGGGACAGACATCCAAAAATAAAGAGGTGCCAGCTAAGCTGTAGAGCATTTATGAGCTGATCTGTCTGCCCTGGTTTGACTATTCCTACCCACAACAGCAGCAAATGTCTTCGGCAATTTGGGCTGGGGAGCACACGTGTATGGAGTTGGTCAAGACTTCATCTACAGCATTAAAGAAACACAGCTTGCCTTTTACCCTGAAAAAAGTGCACGTGGAGGCACTGTAGATACTGGGGCCGGCTTAAATTGCCTTTTAGGATCCTGAACGCAGAGAGACGGAGCTGATGGCTGGCTGGCTGCTGCACAAACCCTGGGAGGTAAACACGGCAGTTTTTCCATTGCAAGCTTCGCTCCAGCTGCCTCTGGGATTGAGGGGGCATTTACAAATCTCTAAACAGATTTGGGCCCTCAGCAGTGGTGACATTTCCAACACACGCTGTAGCTGGCTGGTGCCCAGACTTGCTACAGGCCAAATTTTGATTTAAAATCTTCACTGGCTCTAGAAACGCTGAGTGCACTTGCAAGCACAGAACGAAGCTGGCCAGATGCAGCCTGGTGCTTCCCCTGGCATCACTGGAAAGGCAAATTAGGCTATGGGAGCATTTCCTAAGGGCTGGGACCTCAGATTAAAAAAACAACAACACTCAAGCACATACTCCAGCTGCGCTAAGACTGCTTGTTTTACACTTTTGGCATCAGACAGAAGAAAAACTAATGGCAGAGATCAAAGACAGGGGATGGTTGGTCCTATGCAGGAGACAGGTCAGGGAGTCAGGATACCTGGGTTCAATTCCCAGTTATAATATTACAAGGTCAGATTGCCAAAAGGTAAAAGGTGCTTTTGGAAACCCCATTCAGTTCCTAAATGCCTTTGAAAATCCTTCATTAGCTTCCTATGTGTCCTTGGATACATCAGCATCTCTATTTTCCCATATACAGAATAGGATACAGTGGGTCTTCTTCTAACAAACTAGATTTGTAGACATTGTGGAAGCATTTTAAGATCCTTAGATGTTGGAAGTTACAGGAGGGATAAGCCTTATGTTCATACAACTTATTCGAGATACTGGTATGACCATCTGGAATGAGCTGTTCCAGTCTAATGACTCATATAAAGGTGGATTAGAAAAAGGGATGATAACAGGCGCTGTATTTGTAGACCTATCAGCAGCATATGACACAGTCAATCACGGAAACCTGCTTGCCAAAGCCTACAAACATGATACCCAACTACCACGTAGTGCAGCTCCTCTGATCTCTTTTGGAGAATAGACGTTTTTATGTAGAACCGTGCAAGTAACGGAGCTGCTGAAGATGACAATGAAAAAGTTCTCCCAAAGGGTAACATGCTAGCACCGACACTTTTTTAACGCGTATACCAATGACCAACCCATACAGAGTAAGATGAGGAGCTTCATATATGTTGATGATCTACATCGCAAGAGAAGGACTTCACCACTGTCAAGAACAGACTGACATGCACACGGAGCAACCTCTCAGGTTACTACAATAAGAACCAGCTTCACACCAACCCAACCGAGACGCAGGTCACAACGTTTCACCTATGCCATAGAGAAACCAAATAGAAATTAAACATCATCTGGGATGGAAACCCACTGACTAATCACCCAAACCCTGTGCACTTGTGGGTTACCCTGGACTGAACACTTACCTTCAGAGCGTATGCAGAGAAGATGAAAGAGAAAGTCAGTGCCTGCAACAATATACTTCAAAAGCTGGTCTCTCAAAGCGGGGAGTGAACTCAGCTACGTTATGAACCACTGCTATTGTGTTACTCCACTGCTGTCTGCTACAGGAATGATCGATTCATGCCAGGAAAATAGACCCAGTTCTAAATTACAGCTACTCTGAAATAACAAGATGTCTAAAGCCAGCACCAAAAGACAGCCACTGGTTTTGCACCACCTGATATCAGAAGAAAGGTACCAAGCCAGAAAGAAAGATCACAGCAGATGGAAGACCCCAGGCATCCACTCTGTGGTCACAGAGAAGTAACTAAACAGCTTAAAATGAAGAAGAGTTCTGTGACCAGTGTTGAACACAATGGCTGACAGGGTGTGACTGAGGTTATGGAAGGAAATATTACATGCAATTGAGTATTGATTGCAATCTGAAATGGACCTGAAACCCCAGGAGGACCTTCAAGAAGGGTGGATCTACATTGGCCACCATGGCAATGCCAGAATCACCTGCCCGTGCAAAATGGAAGATCAAAAACAAGCATGATCAAATGAGGCTTTTCTAATGACACGGGTGTATGCGAGTGCAGTGAAGTGTTGGCTACAGAGCACATGCCTGTTTGCCAACTTTGCAGCGAGACCTGTATGAAGGAGGACCTTGCTGCAGCAATGGAAAGAGTCATATCTTGGGGCATGATTCTGGGAAAACATCTAGTGTTTGATAAGAACACAAGAAGACGACGACGACCCATTTCAGGAAGGATGAATTCAAATGGCAGCAGGTGCATAAGAGCTACTAGGATAATTAGGGGACTAGAGAGGATCTTATGACAGAAGACCAGAAAAACTTGGCTTGTTCAGCCTAGAGAAAGGAAGGCTGAAAAGAAGCATGATCACTGAGTCTTGAGACACATATTTGGGATCAACCCTGGGCAAGGAAATTAACTATTTATGAACAAATGGGTTAAACAGGCAACAACTAAAATTTAGGTTGCAAATTAGAAGATTGTTTCTAATTGTTGATATTCCAGAGGTCCCATCAGGAGCAGCGGGGCCAAGACCTTAGGATGTTGATGAAAGAGATTATGAAACTTGGTTCCTTCAGTAGCAAGGGAATGGGCTTGATGACCTAGGAGGTTGTGTGCACTCCTAGGTTTTACAGGTATCATGTGAAAGGGATACTCTTATTGACTGAGTGGTGTAATAAACCTTGACCATTTTGAATGACGAATCCCATGCCACCTCAGATTAAATGATAGACTGGAGCACACCCAACTGAAAGCTGGAGGAACGAAAAGGAGCCGCTTGTTATCCACGCTGCCAGAAGGTACAAATCCAAAAAAAATTCCCTCTCATGGACCAGAGTTGCCAGAAACAGCAACTTTATTAGAGGCAAGCACTGGCCCTTCCCTCTCTCATCCCCCATGCTCATGACCTGTGCACAGCTTCGTTACCCAACATGCCTAAGCAGACCTGCAAACAGAAAAGGTCTTGGAAGGCAGGAGGCTGTTAATTAGATCTGTCCTGATTAAGCGTGTCTGAGCAAAGAGCAGTGACGGGAGGGCCTGCATGTACACGGTAAGACATGGGTATATCCTACGAAGTGGTTTCCAACACCAATTCCTTGCTGGCTAACAAAATGCGCAGGATGGGAGGACAAAAGAAGGAACAGAGGAAGCACAGCTGAGAGTCCATTCCCTACAACGAAGCATATGGCAAGACATCATCTTTCTTCTCTTTAGCAACAATAATCGTGTGGTTAGCAAGGGGAGAAGGAATTTTGTTGTCTGGCGTGTCAAAGGAAAAAACCTTCTAGTGGCCAGAGGATGCTTTGTCCTGTCTTCATTTAAATTACATGTCGTCTTTCACAAAAGCTCTACAAAGGCCTGATCGATATTATAAGCCAAACTGATGATGAGGGAAAATGACATCCCATGGTTGTGATGACGTCGGTTTTCCCATCCCAGATGTGCTGTAGATGCCTCTGCCAACAAGAGCCAGTTTATTTGGAGGAACCTAAGCAAGTCAAGATAAATGGGGCTCTGCAGTAGTATCTGGGCCTTCATCTGGATTTCCAGTTTCCATAACCACGACACAGCTGTCAAGCACATGCTGGAGTTAATTGCTGCTAATCAGGGTGTGGGCGGTGGTAGGCAGAGTTCCCTAGCATGATGCCTGGGCTGACCCACAGCCCTGTATTACAAGCAGATGGAGAGTGTAAAGAGCCTGGTCACAGACAGCACTGCCAGGTTCAACAAAATGTCTCTATCTTCAGCTCTTTGCTGGTCCCCTGCAGGCAGGGGTCGAATCTGGATTGGGAGCACACAGCAAGAACGCATCACCATTCTGAACAAAGTTTCTTTCATCGTGCAAGAATGCAGATCCCAACTTCAAATGCAACAGCTCAAGCCAAGAGACCAAGCCAAGAGTCAAAGCCTTTAATTGCCTGTCACAACCTGGACGCTTGCCCATGCTCAAGATAAAACAAACAAAAAGGGAAAATTTAGCTCCTCATGTAAACGCTGTCCTTCCTTAGCATGGCAGCTGGGGCCACATACAGGCTGAATGGTATAAGAGCCCAGAATGACATGCAAAACCCATGAGGATGAGACACGGATAAAGGATGTGTCCCGTATCAGCTGGCTTTGCCGTTGGTTAGCTTTCAACCCACAACAGTGGGAATCCGAGACTTTCACTTTAGCAACAAATGACTAGAGTGACATGAGTCCATCCCAGCTGCCTGTGGAGGGTTTAGATTGAGAGTGTGGTTGGGGGTAGAAAGGTAAGAAAGATTTATTGACTTAAAAAAACCCACAACTATGCATAATAACAAGACAAACGATGACAGACAAAAGCAATTCATGTTGGCAACTTATCGGCAGTCTCTCTGATGCCTGACACGCTGCAAGCTTCTCTTTCCACAAAGTTTAGCAAGATCAGGCGTCCCCGAGCAACACTGTTCGAGGGGTGCCGGGAAGGACCCTGGAGTGCAGTTCTTGGGCTCCTCGAGGTCCACGGGCCCACTGATCCAGGCAACAGCTAACTAATCCTTTTCACAGAGCTGCATCTTGCCTGTAGGGCTAATCAACGGGCCCTGAAACCCACAAAATCAGGTCCAGGGGCTGTGCAGGCCCCACCCCCCCAGCCCTGCCAGAGGGGGCTCCCAGTTGCCCCCAGACTCCAGCCCCCTAGCCTCACCAGCCCCTACTTACCCCAAAGGCTGCAGGAGGCAAGCTGAGTTAGGTGGGCTCAGATTCTCAGGCCCCAGCCCTACCCTCTCCAGACACGGTTGAGATGGCCATCGAGGTACCTCCAGAATAGAGGACAGTTGCGTTTAGTGCACCGTCTCCACCACCATGAACATCACGTGCCTCCCGAGGCTAGAGGAGCATGGCGAGCTCCCGCAGGCGGCCACGGTGGTGTCAGAGGCAGGGGGAGGGTGCCGAGTTGTGAAAAATAGGACATAAAAAGGTATCTGGTTTCATATCAATAGAGGACAGAGGACCAGAAAACTGGGCTGTCCTCTATCAAACCGGATGAAAGGCCACCCTGGACACGACGTATGGTTTCACACCAGTTTTGCAAGAAACTCATTGCAGGCAGGAACTCTGCCAGCCTGTGGAGAGCTGTTTGCAAAATAGGAAACCCATGGTTTCCAACTTCAAAGGGGAAAATCTGTTTTTCCATAGGAAATGGAAAACCTGGATCCCTGCTTATCAGTCATCATCTCCATATGTATCTGGGATCTGTCAGACACATTGATTATCAATGGGTAGACAGAGGGAAATCATTACTGTAGCAGGGCTGGACTTTAAGTGAGAGGACGCTCTAGGCACCGTCTTCAAAATCAGCCATGCTACTGGTTGGTGATCACTACAGTAGTAGCAGCTCTTGTGATATGGGTTCCTGCTTAATCAGAAGAACTGAGAATGACATTTTTTTTTTAAAGGAGGAAACACTGTTTTTATTATGAAACACTATCAGCCTGTAGAAAAGCAGCTGTAAAACTGCCAGGATTTGGACTAGCTAAGAATTCATCCAGAGTCAAATAAGGACTTGACATTTAAGTGGATATCCACCGTTTTGGGATGCATATAACCCCTCCCGGCCCACCGTGGCAGCTGGCGGAGCACCGGAGCCACCTCCGAGGTTTAGGGCTGGCAGTAGAATGAAAAGCCTGGCAGAGCATGGCATGCTGGCAGCTATGCTATGGCATGCTTTAGGACCAAGCTGTGTTCATTCAATCCACTGTTAGTGAACAGTTGCCAACCCCTGGATGAGATGCCTCTCAATGCCCCTTCCCACACTATGGTTCGGGCAACAGGTCATTCAGAGTTGCTCATTTCAGGTTTCTTTCACCTTCCTATGAAGTATCTGGCACTGGTTATTGTCAGAGAAAGACGAGACCAAATAGATCCTGGCTCGTTGGTGGAAACTGAGTATCAGTCTCTGTAAGTCAAGCTTCAACTTTTGTAAATGAAGAGTTTCAGGACGACTGGTAGAGAAGGCACCGAAGCCCAAGGTTTCCCCACACCCTGCAAGAGCCGATTCAGCTAGAAACGGCCCAAACTGAAGTTCGTGCCTGCATCAGAAACTCAATGAAGCACAAGGGGTTTAAAGTCTGGTCTGGCCTGGGCCCATCCTTATGCCAAATTATATTTTCTGGCTCTTTGAAGAAACCATCTCCTGCAGTTTTGGATCCTGGTTCTTTCCCGCCAGCCTGGAAAGCTGATCGACTTTTATTAGTAAATGTTTAGGGTTGGGAATCCATAAAAAAGCTGATATGGAAATACAGAGCGCCCTACTACACCGTCTCCCTGCCAATCTAGCACATGGGCGCTGACATCCTCACAGGGCCAAGGAGTAGCATCACCTCTGCACTGCCACCCAGCGCTAGTTCACATTGCGGCATGATTGTTCCCGTAGAAGAGCATGTCCAGACCTACCGCTATCCCCATGACCCTGCGTCACTGAATAAAGATATCTATTAGGTCTTTCTCCTGGTGTGTTTTCACTAAAGATCACAGCCTTTGAACGAAGCCTGATTGAACCAGGTCATGATTTAGGCAGGAGACCTCCGAAAGACAGCTCAGTCCTGTTCATTTGGTAGCAGGCGTTCTTTTAATTCTGAATCAGGATTGAGCGAGTACCCCAGGGGAAAGCACCGAAAGATATAAAACCCAGTTCTGGAGAACTTAAGGTCCTCTTTGGTCATACCTTTGACAACAACAGGGTGATTAATCCCAGTGTGCTTGCTGAAATCCAAGTCACAGGGTCCATTCTAGCTAGCAAATACCCCTGGGGGATTCATTCAGAGACCGCACCATTTCTTCCTTTTCCTAGACGGCATGATGGCCACCATTAAACATGGGTCCTACTCTAGAAGAGGAGCCTGCGTTTCAAGGGTTGATATTCCTCTTCGATCCTGACCTTTCTCCCCACAATATTAGAGAACAGCTGCTTGAAAAACAGGTTTAAAATCCCAAACCAGATGAACATTTCTAGCTTTGCAATTAAATGCCCCAAATTTCCAAGGAAATCAGACCTTGTTCCTTCTCCACCCCCACCCTCCCCAGGGGAAAACCCAACTTCCTATTTTAAAAAGAAGTTTTAACAGAAAAAAAGTTGTACCAGCCCTGCTGCTGTGAGGCTGAGCTAACATTTGCAAAGGCATTTTGTGTCTCTAGAGACAGAGGCCAGAGGAGAGTTATTAGGAGATTAGAGTCAGAACAACTCGTTCCTAATTGTGTTTTGCATTTCTTCAGTGCAAAGGCAAAGTGCATCACAAACATCACTTAACAAATCCCGACAAAAGCTCCACCATACCTGCTGTTGCCAGATTATCAACTCCAAAGCACATTTAAATAAGAGGTGTGCATGCACACACACAAACCACATTACTTCACCAGGGAAGTTATTGTGTCCCTCTGTAACTTCAAGCCCCAGCACATGCCAGGAAGGTAAACTTATGTTTTTGCCGTGCCCTGCAGGCATGCTTTCTTCCAGCTAATTCTGGAGCATACTCGGCTTAACAACAATACTGGAGCAAGGACAAGCCTTTGCTTGCTACCAGATGTGACAGGTGTGGGGGGATTTCAGGTTGCTTCAGTACAAAGGGATAAAGATGTTTCAGTGGCTCTGACTTATCTCAGGTTTAAATCAAGTAATTTTACAGTGAAATTCTTTCCCCTTGCTGACCAGCTAGATCCATGATAGCAGCAACGAACTGCGTGCGCTTCTGTGTGCGCCATAATCATCAACAGTGTAGGATTAAGACTAAAACCAGTCATTTCCACGCACAGAGACCCAAACGGGGCATGAGGACAGGTTAGCCACATATGCAAATTAAGCACGTATTCTCTAAGCATGCACACATGCAAACGAAGCACTTTCCATATCTGGAAAAAAAAAAAGAAAAAAAAAAGGTGTTGTCAAGGTCCCTTTCTCCACACACAAAATCTGTTACAAGAAGCGCAGTTAAAACGAACTGAAGCTAACCGGAGATCTGACCGCACCAAAACAGTGGATCCTGCTCCTGACCCAAGCCTCAGCCGTGCAAGCTGCACCTGGAACGAAATGAATCGAGCCCAGGTCAAAACGCTGCTCTATCTGGAACGAGTAACTTGGGCAGATGACTGAGAAATGAGGCATGCTTACAGCATGGCCGTTACACGGTAGCATCGACAGAAATCACTGTGCGCTGTTACGTGCTTTGAGGACCTCAAACCCAGGCCACTGCACAGCTCCGAGGCCCACTGAAACCCCCGAAACCAGAAGGTGTGTAATGAGGACACCTGAGTGCACTTCTGCAGGCAGACTATTGTGTAGAGCAGTGCAGCAGGGTGCCACCGGGCCCCCAGGAAACCTATGGGGGAGTCATCCCTTCCCTCCGTCCCCCCTTTGGGACCCACTTGCTGCAGGAACACCCCTCCCACCGTTCCTCCCCTGGGAGAAGAGCCCCTGCTCTGTGTACTGCTCCAGCACGAGAGGAGGAGGGAGACGAGAAGGAGATCCTCCTGCACCGGCAACCCTCCCAAAGCCTCGGGAAGAGATTTGCTAGCCACCCCCTGCCTCCCTCCAGGCAGGCCTGGGGGCCATTCTCCCCAGCAGCAGCCTTCCTGGGGCTCCAGAAGAGTTTCCACCGCAGAAGGGGTCCCCACAACTGGGCAGACCATCAAGGAGCCAGTGCTTTCCCTCTTTCCCTTGGAGAGGGAGAGCAGAGGACTCAAGAAGGCACCCAAGAGAAGCCAGCTCTGCTTTACCAGAAACCCTTTGAATAGCTAAACACTTTCTTTTTGTGCCTGCAAAAGGGCTTTTCTCCTGGCACAAACATAAGGCCTGACTCAAAACCTCCTGAATCAACAGTGATGCAAGGAGGTTTACCTGAAAGCACCAACCTGTAGCTTAAATAACCACCACCTCTTCTTAGCTGGCAGATCTGTAGCTTGCAACAACAGCCAAAGCTGACATACCTGGGGCCAAGCTTTTCAGATTGTCCTGGTTTATAACCGGGGAGAAAAAGAAAGACTGTCCCAAGTGTTCATTAAGCATATTCGCATTAACCAACCAGTTACCCGCTGCGGATAGAGCTGTAACAGCGCTGGCTCCCTTTAAAGACCATCCCTGGAAAGGATGCAACATTCAGCTCGCACGCAGTCATCCAACATGCCAGCACATGGAAGAGAGTTTCCTGCAGACTGAAGTCTTCTTTCAGATGCAGATTTGACTTTCAAGATAAACCCAAGGAGTCCATCTAAATTCCATTAGCATTTGGCTCAAGCAAAAGAAGCTGCTTACTCCGGTCCCCGTGGTTCCTCTGGATGCTTCCCACCCCCGCGCTCTCTCAGTCTTTCCAGCGAGAGGGCAGGGGAACACCACGTTAGCTCCACAGCACTTGGACAGGAGACCTCGATACTCACGTTTGAGCTGGCTGGCCAATCCCAGATTTCATTTGCTCACTACAGACAGCCACGGAAGAGCAGTTCAAACGGAAAGACAACCCCCACCTCCAGCAGACATGGCAGCTCTCCACGCTGCCAACTACCTGCCAGCAGCTCTGCAACTGCAACCCCATCGCTGAGAGATGTACATGGTCATGTCCTCCCTGGGGTCACCATAAACATGGCTCTGAGAAGGAGCCTGGATGGCCAGAAGTCACTTGGACGCTGAAGGCTAGTTAAATAACAGCTGTGCAGCACCATCCTGGCCGCTCCTCTAAGCTGCTTTCCAGCAGAAAACAAGCCTGGCCTCTACTAGGGGACTTCTGTCTTACAGGCAGACCGACAGACAGCAGCTACTACCGAGAAGCCATCAGCATGCACAGCTTCTTCCAGACCCGCACTGTCCGCTTCATCAGCTGGGCTGGCGGGATATGATGCACAGGCTAGAAAGCCGCAGCTGCTGAAGGAACGGCCGCAGGCACACGTGTCCATGCATGCCTTCTGCCAGCTGCCAGGCACCAGCAAAAGCCTTCTTCCACTTGGAGAGATTGGTGTTATTTGGCCACCAGAAAGAAGGGGTGATGATGCTACAAAGCAGCTCGGAGCGAGGACGTACCCAGACTTTGCACCAAGTTCGACCAGCTAAACTGGGTGATGGACCCGCCCCGACCTACCGCGCTGCTCGTGTAGTCGCCGTCTTGAAACAAAGCTGCCTTTTCCTGGTTTTTTTAGCTTAATCAACTACGTAGCTCAGATCTGGGGGTGGGAGGGAGAGTGAAAAAATGAAGGAAAAAGTCCTCGAGTGAATTGCTACAACAACTGGAGAAGGAGAGGGGAATATGAAAACTATCAACTTTTGTCCAAACGAGAAAACTAGTAGGGGTTTTGAGTTTTCATTTTGAAGAGGAAGAGGAAGAGGAGCCTTGATTGAAACGTAGCACACAAGTGTCTGGTTTTATCACACTCTCAGTTTTTCACCGCAGACAGTTGTGAAAGGAAATTTTTTGCCAGCCCGCAGGTGAAGCGATGATTCCCGTGCACAGGCAGACCTTGACCTTGCTGTTGTGCCTGACTAGGGACCCTGGTTAAAGTCCATCTGCTTTGGATTTGGTCCTCCCAGGGTAGCCAGCACTTGGATTTTTCCTGACCCCAAAAGCTTGGCCTAAAACTTAATGGAGAGCTTATTCCAATAGAAGTTACCATGCTGCTGACTTTGCCAACAGTTAAAGCAGCAGGAACATTTTTGCAAGCATCTGATCTTTTCTATCTTTTATCAGATGTAAAGTGCAAGCCCACTTGGGGAAAGATGAGCCTTACCTTAGGATTTTAGGCTAGAAGAACTCCCCTAAAGCAGCAGCTAGTGAAGTGCAGGATCCAGGTAACAAAAGCTGGGTTGGACTGTATAAACTAGAGAGATGTAGCAATCTTGATTCACTCGGTCTCTCAAGAAAAAGCCAGCTACAGCTGGAGAAAAACAACTAGGTAAACAATATAATTATTCTGAGGTTGTGAAACCATGTCTGACCAGTCGGGTACCATGCTGGGCACGATTAATTCAGGGCTAGATGTTCTGCTGCATTTACCACAAGCTGCCCTGCACCAGCTCCTTTGACTTTTTGCAAAGGACAGGTCCAGGTGGGGACATCGGGAGCAGGTGTTTCCATCTCAAGGGCTGCTCCTCACAACAGAAGTTACTTTTATGGAAGGCATCCAGACAGGTGTATGGGGCATATGCTAACAAGGTGAGCCCACAGACATCCCAGGCCCCATCCCCACAGCCTTACACCTTCCTGAGGATCCCTGCCTGTGCACAGCAGATGTTAATGGCTGCTGATCAGCAGTTAACACTCACCTCCCACAGGTGGAAGTGATCATGAAGTAAAGGCAGCGGAGAATCCAGCCCCCTCTACAAGGATCTTAGCAGCATCGCTGTGTGTGCAAGCAACGGAGATGGACTTCATGCCTCAGAATAATCAAGTCTCTCTTTAAAAGTTATGGCAGGGTCCACCACTCTCTTAGGTGGGGGAGAGACTCTTGATTCCTTCGTCTCCTAATCCCACAAGGTTGCCCATTTAAAGCTCAAGGCCAACCAAGAGCAATTAGAGGCAGAGACAGCCACGGCAGCAATTTCAGATGTGACAGAGGAATGGCAAACACTGGACTTAGCAGAAAGCCAGTCATATCAGGGCAGTGCAAAATCTTTGCCAATGATCCAGCAGCCATTCACGATGACTCCTGCCCAACCTGAAAATGCGAGCACACCTGAGGCAAGGTGCCAAAGCAGGGCTCACAAACAGGAACGCAAGGTCTGGGGACTGCTGTGGCAAGTCAGTCCAACACTGCTCCCCATACTGATGCCTGCTCTCGCTCAGAGACCAGCATTCGGTATCGCAAGGGAAGATGACTTGGCTCATGCAGATTCCCTTTCAACACAGAGGCGGGAGCAGGGGTGGCCAGCATGCGACGCACACGCCACAAGTGATGGGGGGTAGCCTCTGCAGGTGGCATGCAGCAGCCCAGGGAGAGAACAGCACAGCGGCAGAAAGGGTAAGGAGCAGAAAGCAGAGCAGCAGGTCAGGCAGGGGAAAGGGAATGGCACTCCAGGCAGGTGCATGGGCCCCGTGGGGTTAGAGGAAGAGGCTTTTGATCCCATGAAACAACAGCTTTAGTCTTGAAGCCTTGGACTTGTCAGACAAGCCAGGACTGGACAATGAAATGTTGCTCTTGGTGCTCTTGGCATCGAACGTATCAGTACGTGGCTCCTTGCCCTCCTCCTGCGCTCTGCGATCCCTGCTACAGGCGCACGCAGGGGGACTCTGGGCGGCTCTGCACTACAGAGAACTGCCACCGCAGCTACGCCTGCTAGGGCCACGAAACGACTGAGTGCAGCCATGCTGGCAAAACTGCCTGGTGCGATTGTGGCTCAGGCTTTTACTGACACGGCAGATGCCAATCAGGGAGGCGGCGCAGATACATCAGCAGACGATCCCTTCTGCCACCATCTGCTGCATCTCAGCTAACTTGCTGTGTTGCCCGCACAGCCATGCCCGCACAGCTCTGGTGCAAACAGCCTTGTAATACAGACAAACCCTGGGCATGTTTGCAAGATCAGAGCTTTTCTAAAGCCCAATAAAAATCAACGCGCGCCTTCCCATAGGCTGCAGCGGGCTTCATCCCAAGCCCTTTTTATAACATGTATTTTGGTTATTTCCATGCGTAACCCCCTTTTGGAGAAGGCAAATTAAATCCACATTTCCAGCAGCACGGGTTAAAGACAATATCCTGCTCACATGATCCAACAGGGAGTTGCCATCCTGGACGCAGGAAAGGGCCTTGGGCAGGTTGCTCAGAAAGTGGAGCAGAGAGTTCAGGTCAGAGCACATATTTGCATCTGCATTTGCAACAGATACCAGTCATCTCAGGCTGCTCCTTCCCTTCCAACTACGTGGAGCTCCAAATAAGCCGTTTTCACAGCTTTCAACTCCTATTGCCTGTTCACCTGCCAGCCTCACCCACAGTTTCATACGCACACACAAAAAAAAATCCCTTTCTCTATTGCCCTTCTCTGTTCCAAGATCTCAAAGAGATTAATCACCTATAACCAAAATGCCTCCCAGATGGCAAGGGAGGACTTTTATCCCCACTGAACACAGATGGAAGTTGAGGCACCAGAAGCTAAGTGACTTGCCTATGGCTACATAGCAAGTGTGTGGCAGAGCAGAGACTAAAACCCAAGCACCAGCATTCCCACTCCCCTGGTCCCATTTCCAGATGTACAAGGTTAAAAACAGCTGCAAGCATCTTTCAAACAGACAGATGGTTTTTAAAATAGAGTTCAGGCTTTCCAACGCTAGTCCCAGGGGAGATGCAAGAGTCTGCGGCTGCCCTGGAGACCCCATTCTGGGCCTGGCTTAGGTGCCGCTGGCTTTGCTGAGAGCTGGATCAAGCCCTCCCCATATTTTTTGCAGCCGGGTTTTAATTAAGGACATGAGATACTCCCTACTGGAAGACCTGTTGCAGCACATTCAGCATTTCTCCTCCCACTATCCCCACCCAAAAGGGGCTAGAAACATGTCAAATAAAATGCAGCAGTGTGCTCGCTTAACAACCCCGCACAACCTGCTCCCTGAGGTCCCAGCTCTCTCCAGTTCAAGAGAGGTAAACAGGGCCCTGAGGCACTCTTTTACTGGTCGTTCAGTCAGCCCGCCTGTGCCTCTTTAAAAGGCTGAGGGCAAACCCGTGGCCACAGCCACGGCCATGTTCACCAAGTTTGTTTAAATAAGGAGTTTTACACATTAGAAGTTGACTCTGAAGAAATGGAAGAGGGGAGGGAGGGGAAAGCTCCACAACTGTGTGAAAAACCTCACACTGATTCTGTTCCAGATTGTAACGTGTGACAGCATATCACATGGTAGAGGTGATATCTTTTATTAGACCAACTAGATTTTTGCAAAAAAAAACCTTCTTGAATTGCAAGCTTTCGGGCACGCACACCCTTCATCAGGCATCAGAAGGGTGTTTGTACCTGAAAGCTTGCAATTACAGAATTTTTTGGGAAAAAAATCTAGCTGGTCTAACAAAAGAGAGCACCTCCACCACGAGTCCTGAATGCTTTTTCTTCCTATGTCAGGTAACCAGCCTGGATACCTGACACAGGATATCACAGTAATGCAACCAGAACTGCTGCTGGTTGTGCCAATATGACTGATACGCATGTGCAAGTGCGTGTGTACGCATACGGACACAGGCATTCTCCCTCACAAGTGGACCGCTCGTGACTGGCTAGGACAAAAAGTGCCTCACATGGAAGATACCAGACTATAGCCAATTTTTTCCCAAGCAGGAAGCAGCTGTGACCACCTGAAATTTGAGAGCCTGCCCCTGCCTTTGTTTCAAGATAATTTGCATCATGACAGGAGGTGAGAGGCTCCATACCACCCAGGAACTGCCTGCCCAGAGGAGTTTTCCACCTACTGACTCCTCTGTGAAATCCTCCAAAATAAGACCTTTCATTTCTAGCCAGGATAACTGTTACAACCTTTTCTCCAATGAAAGATGCCCATTTGTGCCCAAAAGCTTGCAATTACAGAATTTTTTTTTTTTTTGCAAAAGTCTCGTGGGTCCACTAAAAGATATCATCTCCGCGAAGTCCTGACTGTCAGTTCAACCAGGAAGGCGTCGGTGGGCAGCTGGATTTAATCTCCAAAGTAGCCCTCCTCACATGCCGAGCGGGGAAGGGACAAGGGGGGAAGCTGACGCAGTCCCTGCCACCGTGATGAGGACTCCTGGCTCCCCAATCAGTAGGGTCAAAATGCACGGGCGCCCTTCGCCCTCGGGCATCCCAACGCCACTCTGCTCCCACGAGCGACGCCGCAGCGAGGGGAGCGTCCCCAGGACAAACGCAGCGGTCATGCCCGTCCCTGCTTGGGGAAGGAGCCGGTGGCCTCGTACCTGGCAAGGCCGCAAGGGACTTGGCAGGATCATCGGCCCGGCCCCCCGCACCAAGCAGGAAAGACAACTGGGGGTCAAGTGAGCCCAGCAAGGCCTCCCCTTGATGTCCAGCTGGAGAGACTTGGCCTGCACTGGGGCACGGTGCTTTGACCAGCGGCAAAGGGCTCGTCCTCGGACTTCGTGGGAAGAGGGAGCACGGGGCAGGCCGCTGCCCGGCTCTGCCACTAGCCCCACGAGTCGCCTTGGGCAAGTCCCTTTGCTTCCATGCAAATGCCTCAGTTTCCCCCGGGGAAAGGGCCCGCGGTCCCCTCGCCCCGCAACTCACCGGCAGCAGCGGCG
>NW_017728951.1:17684821-17697481 GCF_001723895.1 Crocodylus porosus
AGCGCGCAAGTCCGGCTGCGCGGGAAGGCGCTGAACGCAGGCTCGGGGGATGCAGCCCGGGGCAGAAGGGCTGGCAGCGGTCACGGCTAGTGGCCCCGGCAGCATCGCCTCTAGCCCACGTCCCTGCCTCAGACTTGACCCAAATGCAAGCCAGGCGCAGGGCTCGGAAGTGGGGAGGGGAGGGCGCCACCCTGGATCTACCGCCTTCCCTCCGCCACCGCGGGACGCCGGCTCAGCACTGGGCCGGTGCTCCCGGCTGAAGCAGGCAGGAGGATCAGCCCACACCTGGGCTTTGCCTGGGAGCCCAGCAGCAGGCCTGGGGGAGAGCGGGGCGCGGGGCAGCGGCTGCGGGCACGGCAGCAGCCGACTGCGCTGCCACGACGGCCCCGGCCCCACCGCTCTGCCCCAGGCACGAAGCGATGCTGCTCCCTCCCGCAGCTGTCCCTAAGCAGGGAGGAGGAAGCTGCTGGTGACAGAAGAGGCAGCAGAAAGGCACCAGCTGGCAGCGCCGAAGTTCTTACCCCGCTAAGCTGCCACCATTACAAAAGAGGTCAGAGCCGGCCCTGGTCCAGCTTTCAGTGGTGCCTGTTCCACTGTGCTAGGCCTTTACGCACCTGGCTGCAGTTTTCTTTAACAGATCAAATCCTCTTACTCCTGGGTCTGCGATGTCTTGGTGCATGCTGCCCCCTGGGCTTGGAGCCGGGTTCTTTTCCACGTGCCTTCAATACTCACTCTTCGCGATGATGCATTAGGCCTGCTGTTCTGCATGCTGCTCCCTGCCCCTCTTGCATCTTTTCTGTTGAGAACTAAATGCAAGACCTGACCCCGACCTCCAGCCGTTCTGGAGCTCCTACCACCAGCGCACATATGGCTGCAGATTTTGGCGCTTTGAAATGAAACATTGCTTCTCTAACTGCATCCCTTCCCAGCTGTTAGGGAGCTAAATGGAACGCCCCCCCCCCCAAACTGAAAGCATTGCAAATGGATATCTTCCATTCTGTTTACTTGTATTAGCTGAAGGGAGAGAAACCTAACAAGTAGTTCGTTTCACATAGGCTTGCAGTCATTGTCACTCTCAGCCTCGGCCCTTAGCAAGTTCATCTTGGATTCATTCGTTTTTCTCACGGTCTATGATTTCAATGCTCTAGATATAAAACACTAAGTCTCACGACATGCTAACCCATTCTTAAGGGACAGAAAATTTGAGACTAATGTGATAAAGTGAGGTAGCTAAGCTCACCAAATAAAATAAAAGCACAGTTTAGGAACAGGACTCTGGTCTTCCTGATTTCCAACCCAGTGAGAGCTTTTCCTCTGGGTGATGCCTGGACTTTGTTTTGGTGTGCACTCCGTTCTTTCATTGCACCATGTTCATCTGATACAAGTCACTGTGCTGAAGGCATCTCTCAACCATTAGCGATAGCTACGACTATTCCCTCTTGGGCACCATGATCTAATGAGCAGCATTCATAAGCTTTTCTATTTTTTAAACAAGTGACACTGTAGATCATCCTTACTCTGCTTCTCTATTCCAGGTAACTTTTTACTTTAAACCAGCGGTTTTTCACCAGCGGTCCATGGACCCCTGGGAGTCTGTAGACTACGTCAAATGATGACGCTGCTCAATCAGAAGCATCTGAATAGCCACGCTTACAATTCAAAGGGATCCGCACCTCCATTTGAAATTTCCAAGGGGGTCTGGCATCTCAATACCAAATTTTTTAGGGGTCTGGAAGTTGAAAAAAAAAAAAAGGTTAAAACCACTGCTTTAAACTTTCTATTTCCAATCATTGATTAGGGCCTGCAACAGATATACAGATCAGTATCTTGTTCTATACAGGCGATATGCCTTTGGAGATGTAGTCGCACTGTACTGGCAGAGGCTCCAGGATAAAGGCAGATTTCAATAGGTGTTGTACATGCCCATGCAACTCTGTAGGCCATCCCATGAAGGAGCTATTTCTTCCAGTACTCTTCCTTCTGAATTATCAACCCCATTACACAACTGTCTCACTGGATAAGGATTATATCAGACTATGCATTAGAGAGGTTTTAAGAATAGTGAGGTAAGGAAAAAAAAGCTATGAAAGAAAATGATTATTTCTAGAAGTTACCAACAGCATTTCCAGTATTATGGCATAAAGCAGAGGGAAGGGGAGCATCTGTGCAGTGCACTGTGTGCAGCCTGTACAGCATGTTGCCCACAGCTCGGAAGTTGGATAGCCCTGCATTAAAAAGACAACATTTACATTTTAATTAGATGAATGCCAAAACTTGCAGAGCAAAAGGGGACCTAGTTTTTTTAAAGTGATACAAATTGAAAGAATCTTAAACGGAAAGATTATTTTATTAGTCATGATAACAAGTCTCAAGAGGTCTTCAAAAACTCAACCACCACGCCACCATTTCTAAGTTACTGTAAGGTTTAAATAAGGCTACAAATGTTTGAAAATGCAAAGTCTGTACAACGCTTGCATACTATTACTTTATGAGCTGAATTATCTGCATTCAGAGCTTAATAAAATGTAAACAAGGTGATGAACAAGCTGGGTTACTTGCAGAAGCTAGAGGCAAACTTAGCTTATTACCGCCTCCTTTGGCAATATTTCAAAGTTTACTGTGATGTTTTCACAAATATTTATACAACAGAAAAAACATCTCACCAACTGTTCACTAGGGCAATTGTAAACTCAGTAGAATTTTTACTATTCAAAACAGGACATCTAAGTATTGCAAAACTAATGCAGTCACTCTGAGAATTGCTTCCTTTGTACTAGATAAAATAACATGGAAACCAAATCATACCCTTACATCAAGACAAAGCTGTGGAGAAACCCACACTGATCAAATATAAAAGATATAAACTAACAGATAATTCAGACTGTTTCATAAATGAAATCAAGAGACAGAAAGCAAGGATTATGCATTTTTAAGCAGTAGAAGGACTGGTGGTCCAAGCACAGCCAAGTGTCATGAGACCTGGGTTCTACCTATAATTCTGCCACAGACTGCCTGTGTAACCTTGGACAAGTCACCTCGATGACTCAGTTTCCTATCTGTAAAATGGAAATAATCCTGACCTTCCACTTCCAAAGAGAGTGATAGATCATCTTTATGTTAAAAAGTGCTGTACCAGTGCAAAGTATTACTGGTTCTCTCGCATTTGAGAAGATATTTAGATTTAACTCCTTAAGAAGGTATCTAGATTAAAGAAAGTCTCTACTTCCACCAAGGTCTACAGAGAAAATTAGCCCTCAGATGCATGTTCACAGCTCTTACTGAACTCAGCAAAAGCTAGAACAGATAGGCTTATCGCCAAGCAGTGTTGCTCCCTTGTTTCTTATGCTGAAATATGGGAAACAATTTCTTTCTTCACTAAGAAAACCTTTCAGTTCATCTCCAAACATGTACTAGGACAGCTTTCTTGAAAAGAAGTGGAACTTTTATGGTGACAATTAATAGATCTACCATACCAGCTTTGGTTTAAATAACTTGATTTTTGTGATTTTTTTCTATTTTCTTAAATGTAAAGAGTAAGATATGCAACACAGTAATCTTCTGACTTCCAAAGAAAGTTTTACACATTAATTTTTTAATCTCAGATTATGGCACTATGTAATCAGAAGCCAATTTTCATAAGAAAAGTGAACTTTAAGTAGCAATAGGTAACATACAGAAATTTCCTATTTCTTTACTGCACAAGTTAACGTCGCTAAAACATAGACCACTAAAACAGGCTGGACCATGCAAGTATGCCAGAAGTGTAAACAGGGATAGCGTGTGGTATGTTTTCTCCACAGCCCAAACCAACAAAGAATGCTATACAAATAATACAGAAGGCTAACTTAATCTGGATATAACAAATATTTGAATAGTATCCGAGTCATTTCATACCTTCTGAACAGTAACTTATATACACTGAGAATTGTTGTTAGTGAAAGTGTGAAACTAAAACAACAGGACTATACTAACTGGTCTTGGGAGTAGTATGAACTTGTGAGTAACTCTTTTCTTATTGATCGTACTAAACTGTTCAAAATAAATAGTAGTACAAACATGATTAAGGCAACAAGCTTTACTCATAATTTCTAGGAGTGAAACAAACTGGTGGGCACCTTGATGCAAACAAAGCATTGTGATGCACACAGTTTGTCTTACCTCCTACAGATTGGTTGCAATGCTTGTGAAGTCTTGTGCAGTATTGTCAAAAGTTTACATCTCTAAAAGTGGATGTACAGGAGCAAAGGCAATGCAAAGTTTTCCAAAGACTGAAGCAAGCTCTAAAGTTAAGATGGAAATTCAATCTCTGTTGATTGACCCCTTGATTTATGTGCAGAGACGATCAATAATGGTACCAATTTTTGAAACGCAGGTGTTCTTTCTAATAAGAACAGTAAATACTATGTACTGGTACAATATCCGAGTATGATCAGGGACTTTATGTATCTTTATTTTTTGGACTGGGAAATAGATGAAGAACGTAGCAACTTATCTAGATTCAGGAGTGAAGTCCAGCACAGAACCCATGAATCTGGACTCTCATTTCCTTGCTTTTAAGCACTAAACCACTAGCTGAAAAGCTGGGTTGAATTTAATGATCCCAAATGCTCATTCATCTCTCACAGAAGCCTCAGAAAGTTGTGGTCATTCACATTACAAAACACACTGGTGGCAAATGAAAGAGGAAAATTAAGGCTGGAAATAAATTTCACCTAAGTTGGAACAAAAATATTCAATAAACTAGAAGGGAAAAATTGGTATCTGTACAGTTATTCTTCATGATAGTCAACCAACATAAGATTTCACATGAAATATTTTTTTCATACTCAAATATTAAATACCTGCTATACATAAAAAGTAAAAATAAATTTGCATTTCAGAATGCATGTGCTGTAAGTTGTTAAATAAACAGCTGCCTAAAGAAGTTACTACAATTCAAAGGAATCAAAGCACTGAAACTTCATGCTGCAACTTGGCTCTGGTGGCCATGTTCACAGTAATATTCCATGTGTTTGAGATTTAGACAACACTTAATAGGAAATTAAACACCTGAATGCAAGTACTGTTCTAGGAACGAGAACAGCAAGCAGCATCAGCTTTATGAATACTGCCAACATAACGCATCTATATAAGCATAATCAGCATACATCAAGTCAGGCAGACTTTGTGTTTAACATTTTTTCCATTTCACCAAGGCCATCTTGATCCACACATTTACTTAAAAGGAAGAGGAGTATCTGCTCATGTTTTTCAATCTGTGAAAGGAAGAGAAAGAATTAATAATTAGGTTTCCGTATAAAAAGTGTGGTTTTTTTTTTAAAACTTGCACTTAATACAACTCCAAATACTACAGAAGCATCCAAGTTCCAATGCCAATTTAGGAGATGTACAAATCACCTCTCCTTATTTGTCAGTGGTTTTCTTCTGTTGCATGAAATAGAAGTGCATTGAGTTTGACTAATCCTCAATTTTTAGGGGAATATACACACTCAAAAATGATTAAACAAGATGCTGAAATGAGTGCTGATGTCAGGAGATCAAAAGGCCAGACCAGTGGGCAATAAAGGTATCCCTGTCAATAAACGTCATCTGCCCCAATGCAGGCCTGGGCCAGGACTACCTAACTCCAAGTAACATATGGAAGCCCTCTGTTCCTCCTCCACCCCACCACCCCTTTCTATCTTGGCGGATTCAGATTTCTACACTCATCCAATCCTACTACCACAGTGGTTCCCAAACTTTTTTTTGCTGCAACCCCAAATTGGCTATCAACAGGACTTCTCGACCCAGAGCCGCGGGGACTGCTGGGAACAGAGTGTGGCACCCTGGGGTAGCCACCATTGCCCTCTTTGTACACAGTGGCCCTGCCCACCACTCCCAGGCCACATGCAAGTGTGCGTGTGTGGGCCCGTTGTGACCCTACTGAGGACAGCCGCCCCACCCCGCAACCCTAATTTGGGTCATGCCCCAAGGCTGGGAACCAACGTACTACTACCACACTGGAACTGAAGAAGTTTCAGTTAAGAGACTGCATAGAAAGATTTCTCATTGCTACTGATCTAAATATTATTGGGAGAAAAGGACTGTAGTGGAAGATAGACAAGCAAGTTCAATAACGAGAGCTTTCCCCATGCATCAGCTTTTAAAATTCCTAGCATCTGCACTCTTAGAGTTTCCCTAGCTTCTACAACAACTGCTTTTTTATTCAAGAGACTCTTACTCCCTTATTTCTCAAGTTACCAAAGCAGTTGAGAATTTCTGAACACCAATGCAGCTGGCCCTGCCTCTTGCAGAAAGTTCAAAATTCCTTGCAAATATGAAGGTTCCCCTATAACTGGGAAGCAGTATATGAAGATGCTGTTGCATTAATGTAATAGTCTTTATTAAATACCACACTTTTTCTTGTTAACCAACAACGATCTTTGCTTTTCCGGGCAAAATTTGGGCATCTGTCCAAACACTTTTGGAAATCAATCTTTTTTGCAATTTAAATTTGAGCTCTTCTTTCTACTATTATTTGCAAAGCTGTCAAGAAACAGAGCTAAAGTTGAAGAAACACTGTTCAGAGTCATGGTTCTATAGCTTGCATGTGTAAAAATGCCCCAGAATGACCAGAAAAACACAACTTTGGTCATTTATCTAAAGTATGTACCAAAATGTAATGTCTCATTTGTTATCCACCAGCCTAGAGTTTTAACGGCATCTGTTATATACTTGGACCCGACCAAGAACACACAGCTAACTCCCCTTGCTCCCTACCCTATTATGGCATTTTGACTTATTCCACCACTTTACAAAAGGTCATATTGGAAGCCTTAGAAGTTTTTTGGACACAACGCACTTTTCTTCAGTTTTGTAACTCACTATGAAATTTAAGTAGCCTTTTCCTGAGTTTTTAAAAAATAACAAAATTTAGGAGAGGATGTGGAAGCTTCACATAAAATCTGAAACCTTACTTGCTTTCTTAATTCTGTGCAGCAACATTTAGTTTCACTTGCATGCTCTATATGAAAAGAAAAATGAAATAAACAGATCAGTAAAGTGTGATTATTAATCATTGTTAATTAGCTGAACAGTCTATAGGCCAGTGTTTCCCCCACGGAGGCACGATCCCTTGATGGATGAAGCAGGGGAGGAGGTGGGTCAAAATTTTCCAGACATGTAAAGACACACATGCACATAACTGAACAAAAATTTACTTTCTGATGTAGGGGAGCACAAGAGTGGCCAACTTTACTATGAGATGGCAGAAACTCAAATAGTTTGAAAAATGCTCCCACAGTCTAAATGCAACAGGACTGCATAAGGATAACTGTACATGTGCAGATACCAATTTTTTGAACACCAGAATTTAGAAGCAAAGTATCTTTTTGTGGAAAAAAAAATAAAAATATTACCTTGGGGTAGAATACCTGGATTTCCAGTAGCAGGAGGTTTGGCCAAACCTTCTATTACTAATCCATCATCTACATTTAGATTACCATCTTTAAAGCCTTTCATCACAGATACCACATGAATGTTCTCTGTGATCCCTTTCACTGTAACTGTGACACTCTCCCCTGACGCAAGTGTTTTTGGCAAATCTGTCACTAATCCAGACCAGTCCCCATCAAATTGCACAATCCCTGGAAAATAAAAAGTCAATCTCTAGTTTTGATTGTAAACAGCTGCAAAAATCTCTTTTCCACCATCATTTGAATTTTAACTATATACACAAGTAAAAACTTTTAGACAGTACTCTGCAAAGTTGAAGTTCATACCAATATTCCAATTTTCCATTAAATTAGGAGTAATTTAGTTTTTCCATACGGTTTTTTTCCTGCAGAATAAATTAGTTCAGAAAAAAATTCTAGCAGTCATTTTAAAACAGCCTTTACAAGTGCTAAAAAAAAAACAAAAAAACTGAGACTTCATCTGTATCAGGGGTTCTCAAACAGGGTTCTGCAGCACCATGGGATGCTATGAGGCCCCCTCACAGGTGCTACACCATCAGGTAGGTAAAACTGCCCCATGTGCTCTCCCTTCACTAGGGGTCTCTGTCAGCCTAAAGCAGGCAGCAAAGCTGCCTCATGCTGTGAGTATTTCCTCATCTGGCACACTTCATGAGCCCCCTGAAAATAGGCATGGCTAGAATTGTATTGTCTACTTCTGTTTCTGGGAGGAGTGTAGGGGATGCCAGACCAGATGCACAGAAGGCAGCTCCTGTCTTCTTTAGGCAGATTAAAAGAGCCCTAATGCAGGAGATGCTCATGCCCAAGACAGCCCTTCCTGGGCTGTTTGTGCAGCAGGCACGTGAGGCAGTTTCACTTGGAAGCAGCATAAATCTGGCTGAGAAGCACTGAAGTAAACCAAGGCAGCACCAACAGTGGTTCTCAGCCAGGGATGCAGTCACATTCAATAAAGTGGGAGGCAAGAGGCACTGATGCAGATTATCAAATACAGAAGAATTAACTATAAATTATATCAAACACTAAATAACCACAGTTAAGTAATTAAGAAAGTATGTGGTTGCACTTTTACCTGCAAGTGAACACTTAATTATCTGAAAGGGCAGCTTTAAGTGACATGCAGTAATAGGCATCACTTCAGAAAATCGGAGAGTTTCTGTATTTCCATAATCTCCATATACTACCTTCACCTCGGAAGGAGAAACTTGCAAAGCAACAGCTCTGTACCAATGACCATCACCTGAAGAAAAATGGGACAAAATGCATAAAGCTCTTTACACTAGGATCAACATTTAGTGGATCAGGAAAGCCAACCTGTGGCATGGATGCAAACATAAAACCCGTGGGCCAGATTCAGCCCATGGAACCATTCCATCCACCTTGCTGGCAGTTCAGGGGGCTACCCGAAGTTGGTGGCATGGCCTCCTGCAGAGTTCAGGGTTCCTGGACGCCAGTGAACATTGACCCTGATGGTGAGCCCCCAGCCCTGCCCTGCCACCCACTCCCTGACCCACTGCCGGCCCTGTGTATCCGATTTAGGAAGAGCTACCGTAGTCCAGATACAGCTCAGGGTGAGTTTGACGCTCTTGTTTTAAAAAGATGATCATCTCTTTATAAAATGCTAATATTTGTAGTGGCAAAAATCAAATTTGGATCACATTTTCTGTTAATAATTAAAAACTCTCTCACCTGAAAACTTGGCACAACAGGCTTCACCAACTTTTGGTCTGAACGACTGATTGCTACAAGAGCAGCAATATTCTGCCAGTTCAATCATCAACGTGCAGAGCTTGTCTTGATCCACTAAAATTAAAATAAACTGAATCCGTTTAGTACCGTCAGGTTTCAACAATATCTAGGGATGCACCAATATATTGGTTGGCTATTGGATCAACACTGATAAGAGGAGAAATGACATTACTGGTCATCAGCTTTTTTTGGTCTTTGTAGCCAATAAACATGTCTGCGTGCCTGGAGCACTCTGGCAGGTGCAGCCCTGCCCCACTGCCAGCCCGAGCTTGCAGTAAACTACAGGTCCTGGCATGTGGGTGGGAGGGGGTGCTGGGAAGTAGTCACAGGGCACTGTGCTCAGAGACCATTATTGGCTCCTGCTGCTGCTGCCATGGCAACGCCATGTGCACAGCAGGAACCTGAGCACCAGGGCTACCACGGAAACACTGGGCGGCACACAGGTAGGGTAAGGCACTGCACAAGGGATGCTTGGCTTTGCTAGGCATCAAGTGCCTTTGCAAATGTGGCTTCTCCCCCCTGGCCATGGGAGCTCAGCTGCATGGGGCCCCCCCAACACTGATGCAGTAGCATGCTCTGGTGCTCCAAAATGGGCCTGGCACCACTGTCCAAGCAAGGGTCTGCCCCGCCCACCTGGGATGGCAGCACAGCTGCACAGGGGGCAGAGCTGCAGGCAGGAGCCACGGGTGAAGAGGCAACATGCACAGGAATAAGGCAGTCACCACCTTCTTCATTGAAGGGCAGGACATGCAGGAGGTGCGTGCTGGCGTATTATAAATACAAAACAAACAAAAAAAGGTTTATGTCCATAGTTTAAAATGCCTTGCACTATTACTAAATATCAGTTATTGGATCAGCATGGACTGATATAGTTGGTTAATCATCAGCTATTGCTATTGGCCAAGGAAATCTTTGTTGGTGCACCTCTAATATTAAAAATATTTAATAGCACAGGAATACAACAATGTATAGCAGGAAAATTGCTATCTGAGGTGTTCTGGTTGGGTGTCAATATCAGCAATTTATTTTGAAATGTTAAATATCTTGTATACATAGCTTGCAAGCATTGCTGCTACTGGGGTAAAATACATTCTTCATTAACAATACAATATACATTTCTTACCTTTAGTTTCAGATGGCATTGCATAAAACAAATCTGGATTTATCACCTCCACTATGCGAACTGGTATGGCTTTATTAATGGGCAATTTTATTGTTTTCCACTGCTCAGATGAGGAAGTTTCTAATGGAATTAGACAGACTAGTAAGATACAGTATACTGCACCTATGCAAATATGGATCTTGCACACTTAATAGTGGATACTATTCAAGTTAATAAATCTAAAAAGCTGCAGTCACTGAAGTGCTTCTGCAGTAAAAGCAACTGAATGTGGACAGATGTAACACTTAAAATATTCTTAATACCCTTTAAACCTCAAGAGTCCAGACTTACAGGCCACTTTAGACAGGTTTAAGCTTCCTTGAACATTTTGAAAGGATACCAGGTACTATGAACTGGTTTAATGTTGTGTGTGGACATAGGACATACCATGCCTAATGTCTCGTCATTCCTGCAGGCATCTCAAACTACGCTGCTCCTCAACCTCCCCCTGCACCCCCACAGCCATGCAGGGTAATAAAGCTGCTCTGGGTTGAAACCAGGGACTTTACTGCCCAAAGATCAAATTGCCTACAGAGACCAGCCTGTAGAGGTAGGGAAGCAGAAAGCGTCTAAATTTTATAGACATTTGGGCTGGAAGGGACCCCGGAGGATAAATCGAGTCCAGCCCCCTGCCCCAGGGGCAGGAAGTCAGCAGGGATCATAGGATCCCAGCAAGATAAGCATCCAAATGTGTTTTGAAGGTGTTCAAAGTAGGCGACTGAATGGCCTCAGGTGGCAGTCTGTTCTAAACCTTGGGGGCCCAGACAGTGAAGAAGTTCTTCCTTATGTCCAGCCTGAACTGGTCACAGTGGAGTTTGTGACTGTTCAATCTTGTCATCCCTTGGTGAGCTCTGGTGAACAGTCGTTCCCCCAGATCCTGATGAGCACCCCTGATAAACTTATAGGCGGGCATCAGATTACCCCCGAGCCTGCACTTTTCCAGGCTGAATAGCCCCATTCCTCTCAGCCTCTCACCATAAGGTCTGTTTTCCTGACCTCTGACCATGTGCGTGGCTCTCCTCTACACACTGTCAAGCTTCTCCACATCTTTTTTTGAATTGCAGAGCCCAAAACTGGACGCAGTACTCCAGCTGCGGCCTCACCAAGGCCGAATACAGTGGGAGAATGATGTCCGGGGATCTGCTTGAGAAGGATCTATGAATGCAAGCCAGAATTTTGCTTGCTTTACTAGCTGCAGCATCACACTGAAGGCTTATGTTCATCTTGTGGTCAACCGTGATTCCCAAGTCCCTTTCATCTGTAATGCTAGCCAGCGTAGCACTACCGAACCTATAAGCATGGTGCAGGTTTTTCCTCCCAAGGTGGAGAACCTTGCATTTCTCAGTGTTGAACACCATCAGGTTCTCATCCATCCATTTCATGAGTCTGTCCAGATCTGCCTGGATCACCCTCCTGACCTCAGGTGCGGATGCTTTACCCTAGAGTTTGGTGCTGTTGGCAAACTTGGCCAGTCTGCTTCTGACACCAATGTCCACATCACTGATGAAGATGTTGAACAGTGTAGGCCCTAGGACAGAGCCTTGTGGGACCCCACTGGTCACAGCACACCAAGACGATTGACTCCTGTCAACCACCACCCTCTGGGTCCTACTGCGGAGCCAGTTCCCCAGCCAGCAGATCGTGGTGACGTCAAGGCCACAGTTAGCCAGTTTAGCCAAGAGGTGATTGTGGGATACCAGATTGAAGGCTTTTTTAAAGTCGAGGTATACGATGTCGATCTCTTCCCCCTTGTCCAGGTGATAAGTCACCTGGTCATAAAAGGAAATGAGATTGGTCAAGCAAGGCCTCCCCGCAACAAACCCATGGCAGTATCTTGAGGGATACCCAGCTTCAGCTAGTCTGTTAAGGATGGCCTCCTTGATAATCTTTTCCAAGACCTTCCCCAGGAAGGAGGACAGGCTGATGGGCCTGTAGTTTGCCAGATCTCCTTTCCTCCCTTTCTTGAAGATAGGCATGACATTGGCCCTCTTCCAATCATCAGGCACTTCACCAGGGCGCCAAAAACGCTCAAAGATCCGTGCCAGGGGCTGAGCTATGATGCTTGCCAGCTCCCCGAGTACTCTTGAGTGTAACCCATCAGGAACCTCCCTTGCCCGGGCCTCCCTGACCCATAGTGGGCAGGGCCGTCCCGTGGGGCTGATGAAAAACAGATGCAAAAGTACCCATTTAGCAAGTTTGCTTTTTCCTGGGTGTCAGTTGCCCCATCTGGTTTAGCAGGGGTCCAACATTGCCCTTGCTTTTCCTCTGGCTCCCCACATATCTAAAAAAGGACTTTTTATT
>NW_017728951.1:17697636-17706967 GCF_001723895.1 Crocodylus porosus
GCAGGTTCTTGGGGTGAGTTGTGCGTTTAACAGTAAAAACCTCCCAGCTGTTGGGCAGGGCACATTCCAGAGCACCCAGCCCCCTGGTAACCAGGAGCTGGGGATCACAAATCCCCTGCCAGGATCTGGAAGCCAGCTCCACTCCAACCCTCTGCCCAATCCACGCTGTCCTTCTCCTCTCCCTGTAGATGAATCCCGGGGGAAAAATAACTCTGGGAACCAATTCCTGGAAGGCATGATGGTCTGGGTACTCTACCACTCCCTTGCAGCATTTTGGCAACAAGGCAATCCCTAGAAGAGGGGTGGGCAAAATGCGGCCCATGGGCCAGACTGCAGCCTGCCAGGCCATTCCATCTGGCCCACCAAAAATGTAGAAAATAAATAATTTTTCTGCCCCATGCTGCCTTTTATGCAGCCCTCAATGGCTTGCCAAAACTCAGTAAGCAGCCCTCTGCCCAAAATAATTGCCTGCCCCTGCCCTAGAAGCTGAGGGATCCACTCAGAACCCTTAGCACTGTATGTGCGGACACTTCTGTGCAGCAAGTTCTACGAACTGGCTCCAGAACTGGGACATTCCTGGAAAGGTTCAAGTGTTATACATCTGTTCATACCCTAGTACACAAGCTACCGTGAACTCGCTTCATTTTCTGTTCATCAGCAGACTTCTGATTTGCCCAAGATACGCCTACATTTTTACAGAATACACACACACCCCCCCCCCAGATATTATTAAGTATGTATGCTAGAAAACTTAGATAAATACTTAGCCACATTAGTCTGAAGTCAGGCAGAAAGCTGGATAAATGTTTAATTTATACACTAAATCAGAGACATATACTATAAGCTTTTGTAAGCCTGAACTCTCATCATCAGATGCTGCAAAAGGCTTAGAAAATTTAGACAATTCTTCAGGTTTGCTATATTGGTTACAGAGTATTTTAGTAGTGGTGGTCCAAAATGTATCTTTTTGGAGGACTATAATGCCATCTGCACGGTGTCCAATGGCAAAATCGTTAGCATTTTTAAAACAAGGCATGTCTATTTTACTATTTACTAGTATCTAAGATGCATCAAGCTGAAGATAACTCTTCTAGTCAGCCCACAAGAATAATAGATTTAGTTACCTTGCCACTCTCTTTTGTCAGCAGATTTGGTTAGTAGCACCTCTTTATTTGTTTTAGGTTCCTTTAAGGTCGGTTGTTCACAAATTAACATTTCACTAATCATTCTTGGACAACCTGTGGAATTGTCAATGAGCTCTAGTCCGACACCATTTCTGGTCAAGGAAATTACACTGGCTTGAAGTTTTATCCCTGCTGTGTACATCTGAAATTTTGCTACAATTTCTGGGAGCCACTGTTTGTTAACAGGCTTTACACCTAAAGAGAGATTTAAAAAAGAAACACATGCACAAACAACTTTGGCACCATGTCTTTTGTTTCTAGAATTAATCATCTCCAAATTAAGAAATATGATGTGGCTGGGAAAAACCAAACCAAACAAAAGAACCACATTTGCTATCCTAGGAACATGTAGATTATATTTATGAAAAACAAGCAGCCCATCTCCCAACCAAACTGACACCCCACCTCACCCCAAACTATAAGAGAATGGTAATTATTAATGCTGCATGTAGTGTTTGTAAAATCAAAATAATATCCTAGGTTATAAGTCATTATAGAAAGACCAAAGTATTTATTAATAGGGTGAATGTAGCCACTCTCTCTTCCTCACCAAGTATACATAACTGGAGTTGTGATTTAGGAATTTACCTTGTTCTACAAAAAATGATGTGCAAGAAGAGTTGGAGAAAACATATTTCTCGAAGTAGCCACTTCAATTTTGGGGGGTGGGACCTGAAGCACTTTCTATTTTAAAGGCAGTCCTACTGTAGATGTCGGGGGATTTTCAAGCGAGGCAAAACCATGGCTTCGCTACACTGACCTGTATCCTAAAAGTGGTTTCATCTCAGCACTGCCTCTTGCTTCATTTATAAAGCCTTGAGTAGTAATAAGAATTTATACTTGTGTAGCATGAACAGAACCAAAATGTCAGTGGATCTGTAACTGGAAGTTCAAATCTAATGCAGTTCAAGAAAGGGAATGACTAGAGTGATTGAGAGAAAAATATGGCTGAAACAGCCAAGAAGAAAAATTGCCAACAGTTACAATTTCTTATATTACAGCTTTTTGTTTCGTTTATATTTTATTAAACGTTTAAAGGTCTACCCTGCTAGCAATTTTGTATGATTTCTAAAAAACAAAGAATGTCTGTGCCTGTTAAGTGTTCTCTTATTAACATTCCTTGTAGGAAGACCTACCTGATAGCCAACACTTAATTCCTTGAAATGGAAGTTTCAGAAACTCAAACGAAGTCTGTCGGAGTTTGTCTGGAGTAACTTCCTCAATGTTACCATAGTCTACAAACTGTACTTTAACAGCTCCGTCTGAAGAAATGTCTTTTACCAAAGCACGGTACCATTTACCATCACCTAGGATTTTAAAAATTTCCAACATCAACCTAAATTTAAGTTCCCATTTATGATTTACTTTTATTGAAAGCTCTGATTCCATTACCTTGTGTTAGATGTGCTCATTTGCAAACAAAGTGAACGAGACAGAGAGAGAGATTGTCATCTGCAATTTTGTAGAATTTTAACAGTGAATCTTCTACGCTGTTGCAAGTAAGCCCACAAAATTGGATGGCAATAAAGAATCAACTCTTGTTTCTTTCCAAATACAGATACCATTTTCAGCCACAAACTACATTGAAGGGTGCAAGTAAACTATTAACACTGTACACAAACTAGTGGAAAATCCAATATTTACTTTCTGGAAATAGTAACTTTCCGTAAGATAATGATTCAACTTTCTTCTCTGTACTTTAACAACAAGTAACTGAGCAACAGTCACAATAGCTGCTGTTAAGCATATTAAACTGTACAGGGGAGTCTAAAGGTTCATAGCAAAGTCACTTGCATCATTTACATACTTGGTCTACCATAGCCAACTGCAGATTTAATTTCCTTTCTTGTTGCCAAATTAAACATACCATGAGAATGTAGATTTAGAAAGCTGCATGTTAAACAGGATTTTTAACAATCAGGTGATGGAGATGCACGTCCCATAAATACAGAGCAAAAGAACAGCAGCAAACAAAATCTCTTACCAGAGAAAAAAGCACAGCAAGGCTCTCCCCTTACAGGTTTGAAACTAGTAGCTGAAGCCTGCTGGCAGTATTCTGCCAAGGATTTGTTGAGTACATTTAGAGCATTCAAGTCTAAGTAGAAGGTAAAAATAAATGTGAATACAAAACTAAAGCAAGAAGTTTATTAACAACATCAATATTATCAATTAATAAAATACCTTTAGAAAATATATTTAAAACCCTTCAAATGACCCCATATTCAAATAAAACTTTGGTTTTATTTTCAAATAAGTTATATGCACATTTCTAATATTTCTATTTAAACAGCTGCATTTTACTATAAGATGAATCTCATGCCTCAATTGTACTGCACATACCGTGTATGCATAAGACTAACGGCAATGTTATCCATAAGAATTCTGACAGGCATAATTATAACATGATAACTTTAAAAATACATAAACAGAACCACCACCTCAAAGACCGAATTTTCAGATTAGCCATCAGTGATCAGCATTTATGGTTTTAACAAGAAAATAAGATCAACAATGCCCATTTCTTAATTTTTCTATTGCACTTAATTCACTTAACAGTGACATAACGTATGGCATGTTAGTGGACTCACTTATCTCCCTAATGATTCCCTCCCAGAAACAGCAAGACTCAGATTTACTACTTAATGATTTACCTCTCAAGTCAGTCACATGGACTGCTGAGACACTAACAATACTGCACTGAAAATAGCGTCTGTATTGGGTATAATTTCAACATGCAAAACAAAATAGGAATGGGTTTAGTAAAATGAACAAATGATAAATGTTTGCTTATCTGTCCAGGATAAAAGGAAGGAATGTTGTATGGCAAAGAAAACTGCATAGCAAGAAAACGTCTTTTGGTCTTGAAAATTTAGCCTAGGTTGTGGAATAAAATGCACCAAAAGGAAACCACTGTGATCATCCAATCCAATTTGCATGATGCAGGCAGTAGTTTCCCTCTGTTACTTCTGCATAAAGCTCATACAGCCTACAAGTCATAAGACCTTTCAGAAAGAAAACCTGAATAAAAAATCCTGAATTTTCAGGTCTGAAACTGTATGAACTTCACTGGGCACTTCACTCTGCGACATTAAAAAAAAAAAAAAGTCTACTAATCAAGTATTTCATGTGCAAGTTCACATCATCCTTGAACCCAGACAAAGTGAGCCACAGTCTCATAAAGCCCCATTTTCCAAACCCCTGAATGCCTTTTGTACCTCAAACTTTTTCTGGATTCTTAGTCTCCTTTTAGGAGTATTGACATTAAAACCAGACTCAGCGTTCCAGTAATGCTGTATGCAGAAAATGTCTAGTCTACACCTGCATAACAGCCCCCTTATCTACAGAACTGCATCAGCGAGAAAATTTTCTAATTCCTTTCTAAAGATCCTGCATTCATTGACATGGTTTCCCATCCATTTGGCCTACCTTCTTTATTCTTACATGTGAAACAATGGCACATTAGAACTACAATAACAAAAACAAGGGTAGAAGAGGCAGTAGTAGTATGCAAAAGACTAAATACCAATGCAACTTACCATCATTTAAGATGTGACAATAGAACTCTCCAGGACTGTACAACATGCACACCATGACATCTATTGTCTGTTTAAGAGCCAGCTTAACCCATGTCCAATTACCTTTCCTTACTGTGTCTCCTAGGCAAAGAGAAAAGTGAATAGAAAAATGACAAAGTAATTAGATATATTAAGTTTATTGGAAAGGAAAAGAAAGTTCACTTTAAACATCCACTGCTGGTACCTTCTCAACCATCCTCACAGCACGTCACCTATCAAAAACTGTTGTTGACTGCTAGCCAGCTTATAGTCAAATGAGCGACGACCTAAAAAGGTATTTTTATGTGATCACTGCTGCTAGATTGAGCTGTAACAGGACTGCAAGGGCAAAAAGATCACAGGCAGCTACCTAATGACAACAAGCAGGGAAATTTGTAAGGATAGTTTTCTTTTAGACTAGTCTTTTCAGAGTCCCTTCCACTGACGGAGCACTACAAGTGATGCAAGAAAGACGACAACTGGATACAAGTTGTCCAAAGCACATGTTCCACAAGCACATACTTGACAAAACAAACTTGCATAATGTATACTGCCTGGAAAAGAAGAACTAAGGATTCACGGTGCATCTGAGGAGGTTGGTAGAGTTAGGGGAGTTTGAAGATGCTTGCCAAAGGTGGAGAAATAGAGGGGAGGGCAACAGCCACTCACTGAGTAGATCACTACATTGGAAAGCAGCCAAATGCGGGGACATAACCATGAAGACAAAAGAAAGGAAGATACCAGTTAGTATAGGATAGTGTGTTTAAGAGATTTGCTGCACTAGAAAATAAGGAAGAAACAGAAACATGCTAACGTAAGTAGAGATCAAACTCCAGTGAAGAATGAAGACATACTACTTTTATGTTTTTCAAAAACTTACCGCTTCCTTCCTTCCCAATGTTACTGGTTTCATGTGCTGTCATGAGAGCCTTTGATTCTTTCATTGCATAGCCTGCTTTTATAAGATGTTTACCTACATTTACTGGAGTGAAAGATTCATCTGTAAGCTCTACCACAGAGCTATAATCTGTTTTACCCACTACTCTTGCTGTAGTCACTTTATTGTGCACTAGTTGTTTCATGAGAGAAATAGCTTCTGAGGGCCAGGTTCCTAACTGAGGTTTCACACCTAAAAAGTTAAGTTTAAAAAGGAAAAAGAGAGTCAACTTCTGTTTTCAAAACTGGACTACAGATACTTATTTCACAATCCTCCCATTTTTAATGGAGGTCATTCTTCATGAGCTCATAAAATATGAGTTCTTTACTACCTTATGAAAACACATGCCCTTTAAAATGCGCAATGATTTAAATGTCACAGGTTACAATATGCTTAAGGAGAATTACAGTAGTAACCCCAAACTTAACATCCTCGCTTCATTATTAGATATTAGGGGAACACACTATGCATATCTCAAATACAGTGAAAATAACACTCAAGATCCTGATTTTTACTACTTTTTGGCATTGCTTTAAGGTTATAAAGTTAGCTGTAGTTGCAGAAAATGGCTAGTACAGATGTACATTTGTGGTTTGTGCAATGCTTTCTTAGTGATGAAAAATAAGAATCCTCTAGAAAGGCAATAAAACACTCCGTACAACAGCTGCAGCGTTTGGATGCTTTACAAGTAGCATCATCAACCCTGCCAACCTATGCCAACATGAAATACAAGGACATTCGGTTGCTCTTCCTGCACTGTTTCGTGGTTTTTTTAGATTTGGTCAGTAGTTATAAAGTTTAGTATCAACACAATTGCATATTGTTTGTCACACTGACTTCACACTCAGATCTCTTAACATAGTTTCTCAACCACGGGCCCCTGATACATGTTACAAGTAAGAGGTGATTAGTATGGTAACTGCACCATATGTAGTAACAGTGTTATAGGAGAACCTGTTTTTATGGTGCTACGAGCTGGCAGGCCAGAGTGAAAAATGTTGCACAAAATACATGGAACATGTTGGTGGCTTGTTTGTACAATGCCATAATTTGCACACATAGCACGTCCATGCAAATGCTGACAATTAGCACAGGCACTGGGCAGTTAGCATCCGGAACAGGACATCCATGGTCCTGATGCCAAACATGGGTTGCCAGCTGGTTAACTGCCTTGCCCCGAAGCTCCCAGGGAACTGCAGAACAAGGCACTTTGGCTATTCCAGCTACAGGGATTCCAGCATCAGAGAGATGCCCCCAATCCCAGGACCCCAGTGCCAGAACCTATAAAGTGTGCAGCCTAGCTGCACGCTTAGTTTTAAAAAGGTCCTGGCACATCAGGACCTCAAGGTCAGGAAGCCTCTCTGATTCCAGGGCCCAGTACAGTGGGATCTTTAAAAATGAGGTGTGCAACCCAGCTGCACACGTAGTTTTTAAACATCTACTGGGCCCCAGGATCAGGAAGAAGCTCCCTAATCCCAGGATCCTGAGTCTGCAAGCATCATGTGGAGGGAATCAATAACACCCTCACCCAGTGCTTGCAAACCCATGTCCCACACTCCCTGCTGGCAGCAGCATGATTGGGATCTCATCCCCAATTTCATTCTTGCCTCCCACCATATACATGTGGCATGGCAGGAGGCAAGTGTTGGGATCTGGAATCAGATCCCTTCACACCATTAAATGAACACTTGCAAACTTGATCAAAACAAGAAACTGTTTTGCAACATTGACTGAGGCAAAGAAATTCAAATTACTCACTCTTGCAATACTAAAAAAAGTCAGTTCTTGCACCCAGTATAATATGATTTGGAAGAAAAACTCCATTCAGGGCATGCTCCATGTGTATTGGTCCCAACTCTGATGGTAAATAGGGTATCATTCTATGGTTTCCTCTCAAAAATAAACTGAAGCCCAAGAAGTATTTTAACTCTGACCTTCGAGCACGATCCATCTAAACACTTATATGTTCACAAAGCTGAAAAGTAATGTTCAAAAGCATCAAAAGGAACAGTTCTGAACTAAGTGTGTTCGTGTTTGACCAAAAAGGAGTGTTAGAGATGTCTAAAAAGTTCAGAGTCAGGTTCTGCTAGCATTTTCTTCAGATACATCTGTGCATATCAGGGTATGCCAGAAAACTGTACTTCCCACTCTATGAGCAGGATCACAGATCAAAAAAGAAAGGTCTGGTACCTACAGCTGTCATTCTAACCAAGGGTACATGTACTTCTCCTGTGTAGATCTGTTAAAACTGAAAAAAGTTTTAAGTGGCAGGAGGGGATGGTTTGTCATTATTGTTGTTGATTTTACCGCTAGGGATAACTATGCACATCTGAATAGATTTTAGTCTTAAGAACTTTAGTGTTATCATTATAAAGTATGTTTCCATAGTTATTAGCATTATTCTCATCCTCCCACTTGGTCACAGTCGTCATATCTTATCTTCAGGTACATTGTTTAAAAGGGATTCCCCAAAATGTTGTATCATTATTTTGTATTTTGATATACAACAGCTTGCAATTTCTTACCTGCTAAAGTACACTTTATAGCTTGCATTGGCAACTCCAACAGTTTTGGAACCACAGGCTGAAGTCTGGTTATCTGAAGTGTTTCAAAATTACCATAATCTATATAGCCCACCAAAGCAGTATCTTCAGAAATATATGCTATAACAGAAGCACGATACCACTGATTGTCCTCTGAAGAGAGAGACAAACATGTATTGCAAGTAAGTTTCTTCCACTAAAAGTATTTTTCTGATAATACAATATAAAAAAAAAAAATGCAACAGCAATCACAGTCCAGAGTTTATAGGCGAGTAGGAGAGTCCTTATTTGGAACAAGCAGAAGAGCCTATTATGCTCCTTTATAAAAACAGATTGTGGAAATAAATAGGAATCACCACCTTACAAGATGCACTGATGTCCAAAATAAAGAAAAACAGAACACCCCCCTGCTAAACGACTAAGCTCTGTGAATGGGGTTTCTGGATATTGCTTAGTAAATAAAATAAAATTTTATCTTTAACAAATCAATCAAATTTTATATAAAATGATTTTTTTTTTTTTTTTTAAAATAAACACTTGTCATTTTTAAATTAAGTTTGTCACTTTTAGAGTTATGGACAATATAGTTCAGGGCCAAATATACAATGCATTGAAACAGATGACTGAGAGAATGGTTGTGGAATCTTTATACAGACTAGGAAAACAGGGAGCAGTGGTTGGACTAGAGGGCCCCTGGAGGTCCCTTCCAGCCTTATTTTACTATGAACTGTAATAGCACAATATTCGCAAAAGTTTAAAAAAAAAAAACAAAAAAAACAAACAAACACTTAAGCAATTTTTGCTGCATAACTGAATCTCCCACTCCAAGTATAAAATAGTACTGCTACCCGTAACGTTAGGTTCTCTGTTCCCTTAGTTGGTCTTAGAGTACAGGTCTCTCCTAAATAGCTTCTGACCAGAAAATGGAATAAATGTAGGCCTACTGGCAGCTTACAGATGTTAAAAAAACCAAAAAAAAGCAGAACAGTGCTTTACTGTAAACTTGGCATGCTCCTGTGCCGAACCTAGCGCATGCCCAGAAGAGGCAGTGCGTTAGTATGACCTGCCTCACCCAGTGTCTGTATTGATTGTGCACTTTATCAGTTGGGGGGG
>NW_017728951.1:17707922-17718876 GCF_001723895.1 Crocodylus porosus
GGTACCCGCCCAGACCCAGAAGGCACCAGTCACTGAGCCAGGGGGCAGGTTCCCTGCATGCTCTGCAGAGGACCCAGAAGTTGGCCAGTCATGCTTCTGGGATGCTGTATCCATCTCAGCATTCATGGGCCAAGTGTGGTACCTTGAGGTAGGAAGAAGCAGCACAAAGCTGTGTCTATGGCCAAATCAAATCTTTCCAAATCAATTAGGAGAGATTAATGGGTCTCCCAATTCGATTTGGAGATTCGGCCACTGATTCGGACCAAATCTTCTCTGAATTGAATCAGCGACTGAAGCTTCACACAGCCCTAATAAGGAGTACTCTCTTCTTCCAGCTTAAAGGCTCTCTCTAGAGGTTCACCAATATAATCAATCTATATTGGACCGGCACTGATAAAAGGAAAATTGACATTAAGTTGGCAACTGGCTATTTTTGGCTGGTGTAGTTGATAATATCACCGATAAATGCTGTGTGCATGCATGCAGCCACAACATGCATGGACCCAAGAATGCAGGCTGGCAGCTTGGAAAACAATGTTTGGTGGGCAAGTCTAGAGGGCAGGATGGAGTGGGGCTAGGGCAGGCACTGTTCAGCCAGGGCAGGGTGCAAGATGCAGCTGTGGGCAGCAGAGGCGAGTCCCCACTGCTGTCTGCTCCCCCAGGGCAGGCATGGGGGCCTTTACCTCCCTAGATTTGTGCATGGGGTGAAGGCAGACTGCTTACTTCAGGCTCAGGGCCAGGGATTGTGCTGGCTTCTTCCTGGAGGGAGGTGGGGACTAGGCTGGGGCTGTACTCCAGGGGTGGCCAGTAAGCAGCAGTACTGGGAGAGGTGGCTATAAAAGTAGGCTACAGGCACCCCAGAGTTTGCTGTAGACCCAGCCCTGTCAGGAAGAGGCCAGAACCCACAGCCGTCAGCCTGCCCTCACCCCACATGCAAATCTAGGGGCACATGACTCCTCCCCCCACCCCCATGCAGGTACGCACAGCAGCAGGGAGCCACACCCCTCCCCATCCCTCCAGATGAGCTGCCTGCGGCTCTGTTCTGTACCCCACCCCAACTGGGCAGTACCAGCACTTGTCTCTGCCCCACTCCCTCCCTCACCATGAGGGCCTCAATCTGCCCCCCACTTCTCCCCTTCCCCAACAAACTTACCAGCTGGACACTGCTCTCCAAGCTGCCAGATTGCAAATCAGCTTTTTTTCAATAGGTATCGGCCGATACGGCTGGTTAATAATTGGCCATTGGTACCAGCCAGAAAAATCTTTATCAGTGCACCCCTAGCTCTCTCCTTCTCACCTTAGTTTACAGTTTCTCTGTGGTCTTCCTAAATGTAGTTCTACCCAACAATTTGTCCAGAACTACCCATTTGCCTGGTGTGGCTACACATTCCATCAGTCCTGGCCAAAGTCACTGCTATCGCTGACAATTCTGTCCACAGATAAAATGGACAGGAGCAAAGTGATTAGAAACCTGTAGAAGATTACTGGGCTTCTAAGAAATATAAAAACTGAATTAGTAAAAACCCCCTTTGTCATTTAATTCGGTTTAGAAATCCTTTGAAGTTTTTGCTTACATATGTAATACAAGGCAAAATTTTAAAAAGGGCTATTAACAACTTCTGAGAAGCATTATTTTCCTTCCTCCTTTACCTGTGAACTGAGCACAACATACATCACCAACAGCTGGACGGAAGTCTGGGTTACTAGGAATTTTGTTACAGTATTCACACAGGGTTGCCTGAAGCTCAGCAAGTTGGCCTGTTGATAGTTTTGGAAACTACACATTAATTCATTTGTGAGACAAGCATTACAATATAAATCCTTTATCTCTATATACAAAGATAACATTATATAAATTTAACTTAACTGTAACATAATATTGTGCATCAAGAATAAAGTATTTTTAGTGCTCAAAAGCAGAATTATTTGCAATTCTGCAGACATTTTATGGATTGCCTATAGTATAAGACGACAGTATTTTTTTAATCCTCAACCATAGAAAAGACATGCCAAAACTGTGATGTCTAGTAAAAGCACCCGAGAAGAGTCTTAGAGAATCCTTTGCCAAAACTCGAGATACGTGCATTTTCAAGGGTGTAATGAGTAAATTAAAGATTTACAGAAAAATCACAGAGCCCCCTGTGACTTTAAGGAATGCAAAGCAACTTGTTGCTTCCTCTGGCCAGCACAAAAGAAACTTTTCTTATCAAGTTAACCTTTGGTCCTGATAAAGAATTCTGAGGACAGCTCCTCTAGTCTTCTTCTTAGGCAATTTCTCACAGTTAAGGATGACTGTCTTTCATGAATGTTTTATCTGTGGGTCTAACAGTGGCTGATCCAGGATCAACAGACTCTGTTTCAACTTGGACATGTGTTTCTGTGTGGGGCAGGTGGCTCTGGATTCTTGATTTGGTCCATGACACACTGCTTCTGCCACTCCCGCTTTTCCATTTCCTCTTGTTAGCGTAAGGTTTCAAAGTACCGAGCTACTTGCAACAGGGTCTTCCTCCGTTTGGGGTGGTCCTGAGCAATATTCTCCCACAAGTTCATGTCAATGTTGCATTTTTTCCCAGCTGGCATTGAGGACGGCCTTGAAGCACTTTTTTTGCTCTCCCTCTTGAACGTATGCCTCTAAGCTGGGAGAATAAAACCTGCTTCAGGAGTCTGGAGTTAGACATCCAGATGACATGGCCAGCCCAGCGAAGTTTATGTCAGACGATCATCACCTTGATGCGTGTAGTGTTTGCTTGCAAGAGGACGCTAGTGCTGGTGCATCTACCTTCTCACTAGATTCAAAGGATTTTCCTCAGGTAGCATTGATGGTAGTTCTGCAGCAACTTGAGGTGCCTCCTATACCTTGTCCATATCTTAGCTCTGTATGGCAAGGTGGGAATTACAACTGCTTGATAAACCATGAGCTTGGTTTCAGATCTGACGTCGCAATCTTCAAACACCCGTTTCCTCGGGAGTCCAAAGGCTTCCAAGATATGGGAAAAATCCGTTCTTCAGAAACTCACCATAAAATCTGAATTAACAGAGAGCGGGGGAGTGCTCACCAAGAGCTTGTTGATAGGGGGCCTTAGTCTTCTGAACATTAAGTGTCAGTCTCATTTTCTTGTATGCCTCAGTAAGGACACCAAGTATTGATGAAGATCTGCTTCCGAGCACACACTACACCATCAGTGTAGTGGAGACCAACGATTGAGGTTGTGGTGGTCTTGGTTTCGACTCGGAGTCAGTTGAGGTTAAATGGCTCACTATCCACTTGGTAGTTTAGCTCCACTGACTGGAAGATTGTTGGTGATCATATGTAACATTATAGTAAAGAATATTGAGAAGAATGTTTGAGCAATGACACAGCCTTGCTTAACTCCTGTCTTAACCACAAAAGAATCCATGATAGATCCTTTTGCTGGGCACCACTTCAAGAGGGATGTGGACAACATGGAGACGGTCCAGAAGGCCACTCGCATGATCAAGGGGCAGCAGGGCAGGCCTTATGAACAGAGGCTACGGGACCTGAACCTGTTCAGCCTCCACAAGAGAAGGGGGGAGGGGGGGGCGGGATCTAGTGGACTGTTATAAAACTAGTCAGGGGGGTCAGCAGGCACTGGGGGAGTCCCTGTTCAGTGAGCATCCTCTCCTTTCTCGGCTGCTGGAAATCAAAGGCTTTCATGAGATCTAAGAAGTCCATACAAAAAGAGGTTTATGTTGTTCCTGGAGTTTTCCTGCAGCTGACAAGCAATGATCACATCTCACTTGTGCTTCCTGATGCCCTAAGCCACACAGATTCTGGGAGGAGCTCTTCAGCAAGTGGAAGGAGACTGTTTAGGGGGGTTCTCACAGTTATCCTTCCTGTGGCAGACAGCAAGGCAATCCCTTTTTAATTACCAGTTAGACTTGTCTCCTTTCTTAGAGACTGTCACAATCATGGCATTCCTGATGATTTTTCCCTCCATTGTGAAGAACCTTTACAGACTAGAGATTTTATGGTGGAGTTTCTGAAGAATGGATTTTTCCCATATCTTGGAAGCCTTTGGACTCCTGAGGAAACGGGTGTTTGAAGATTATGGGTCACGAGAAACAGTTTTACTTTTATAAGGCAGCTTACAAAAAGTAAATAATAGACTTTTGATCACATTTTGGTATAGCCAGTAACCATGAATGGGAAAGTAAGCTGGTCTACTCCTAGAGGTTGATGGCTGCCACTCATAAGTGTCAAGTATCTTAGGAGCTGCTTTGCAGACAAAAGCAAGTTCAATATTGGAGATTAGAGACAGAACCATGTTACACTATGTAGATTTATCCAGAGCAGCAGCTCAAATGATTACCAGGAAAACTTATCCTGAAGATATAAAGTGACAAGTTAACTGTATTCTATGACACACCCAAACCATAGCTTCCTTATCTCATGCCCACATTCTCTCAGAGGGAGCACAGCTCAGAGAATCTCGTCTTTATGCTGTGTGTATGTCACAGCAGTCATATGACTGTGGGCATGTACTAAAAGATTTGGTCCACCCAGGGAGCAGAGCTCATAAGGTAAAACAGGGGCATTATGGATCTTTACTTCAACTATCAAAGTAAAGGGACACCATACAAGAAGCAGTTTATTACAGATGTTTCTAGCAAGTTCAACAACCAACATGAAATATTCTGATTTACAAATACAGAGAAGAAACATCATGTAGAAATCAAGGCAGAAGGATATGATTTGGCCAAGTTCAGACTCTCCAGTATTTGACTGGAAGCAGAGTACAGAGGGGTGAAAAAACAAACAAACAAACTTTTTTTTCTTTAAAAGGTAAGAATTGCATGCAAGTCATACTCTATGGATCTTGATTTATTCTTGCTACACTGCTTTCCCTCCTTATGGTTCCACCTGCTTCCCCCTGGACTTTCAGATGCTTCATGTTAGGAAGGAAGGAGAACAACATGTCTTTAGAACAGATCAAATAAAAACAGTCACTTACGGGCATTATGCAGTTGCTGACAGAAAAAGTCTTCTGGATTCTGAATATGGGAAACTATGCCAGAAAACTTATCTCCAACAGTTAATGTGATAGCCTTTATGGTTAAATGACTGTTGTGATTCAGCCTTTTATTTTCAGACATTATGCCTTTATTTCCTTCAGAACCTGTTTCCAACAAGGTACCTAAAAATAACAGAAACAAGACAAGAGGTTATATTTTTCTCTTCTCAGCAAATATTCTAATATTATCACATTCCGTATAACAATGCCCAATATTTTGAAGTAGCAGCTGAAACCAGAAGGCAGCCAAACTCTGCACCACCACATTATCATCCATAGGATGACACATCACCCCCTCAAATCTCAATGTTAAACAAAAATGTAACTTGCTTACTCACTTTTCTCTGAATGCATTTGTTCATTGTTGCTCCTCTTTGGACTCAAGTCAGATCCCATTTCAAGAAGTATGTTATCTAGGCGTTTCCCTAAAATACAAATTTGTAAGCTAAAACTAGTTTGCCATAAAGCAACATGCTAAAGTTCTGTTTTTGAACTAGGTTACTTCAGCAAGCTGGTGCTCAGAATACGTCTATTTGACCTGCTGATTAATTGCCTAGCATGCATCGCCTAGGCCAAAAAACCCCCTGCGAGGTTCAAGGTGGTTTGACAATTCTTTCTACAAGATGCCCATCTCAAAAATGGTTGTTGCCTTGCTCATTTCACTTAACCAAAATATTGACACTGACAGGCACACTCAATTTCAGTTTTTCAGAGAAATTCAGCTTTTTTCCTCTACAGAAAAAAACCTTGCTTACAGCACCAGAGTACAGATTAATTTGAATTCAAACTTATAATTTATTTACTCTTAAGAAGTTAAAGACCAAGTCCTTCCTGGTTGGTAACATCTGTGTATCTCTCTTTTTCTTTTAAATGTGAGAAGTAACAGTTCAAGATTTTCAATCTGAAGGAAGTGGGAAATAATTAAAGATAAATGATTGCATAAAACAGTTACCCATGCATGCTGCAACTGTGAGACATGTTACACATCCACTTCATTGCAGTTCACCAGATGTATACACACAAAATCAGAAGTTTTCCTTAGCAGCACCTACCAGAACAGTGCATACAAATTATCTGTCTCATGCTTCCAAGAGAGGCAAAAGAAAGGTAGACCTGCCCTAATCTCCCCAACCTGTTAACACATGTTGGGAGCAGAATGTAGAGGAAAGGCAGTGGTTTATGAAATAAAATTTGTACAACATGCCTCAGAAAGAAGTGACAAAAACAAATTAATACATGTTAAATGACTGCACGTTTTTTGCAATGCAAACCACTTCCAAGCTGTGAGTTTTGGTGTTGGGTTTACAAGTTTATTTCAATTAGGAAAATAATCCTCATGTTAGCATTTGCCCTAGATGCAATGATAGCCTATGACTGACCAGGGAGACAGCAAACAGGGGCTGCAAACAGGGTAAGCAGTTTGCAGGCAGTTGCTTGGGGCAAGAAGAGAAAGGGCGAGAAAAAACCAAGCACCAGATCCTGCCCAGGGAAGATAAGTGATCCAGCTTCCTGTGCCTCTGGTTTGCCGAGTGCTTGTTTGTTGGGCTGTCTGCTTGACGTGCGTGCTCTGAGAAGCTGAGAGCTGCTCACAAATGGAGTAGGATTGGTGGGGAACATAGTAGTGGATGGTAACTTGGGCAGCAGTGGCCACAAGATTATTGAGTTTAGGAACCTGAGGAAACAAAAGATGAAGAGCAGCAGAGTAAGGACCCTGCTGGACTTCAGAAAAGCAGACACTGACTTGCTCAGGGAGCTCATGGGTAGGATCCTCATGGGAAGCCAGACTGAGGGGGAGAGGAGTCCAAGAAAGCTGGCTGTACTTTAAAGAAGACTTACTGAGAGTGCAGGAGCAAAACTATCCTGATGCACCAGAAGACTAGCAAGGACAGCTGAAGACCAGCAGGGAACTCTTTGTAAACTAAATCACAAAAAGGAAGCTTGTAAGAAGTGGAAACTTGAACAAATAACTAGGGAAGAATACTAGAGCATTGCTCAGGCATGCAGGGATGAAGGCAGGAAGGCCAAAGCACAACTGGAGCTGCAGCTAGCAAGGGATGGGAAGGGTAAAAGAAGGGTTCCCACAAACATGTTGATAGCAAGAGGAGAATCAGGGAAAGTGTGGGTCCCTTACTAACTGGGGGAGGCAACTTTGTGACAGAGGATGCAGAAAATGCTGAACTGCTTCATCCCCTCTTCACCTCGATCTTTACAGGCAAGGTCAGCTCCCAGACTATTGCATCTGGCAGCACAGTTTGGGGCAGAGGTGAGCAACTCTCAGTAGTGAAAGAACAGGTAGCGACTACTTAAAAAAGCTGGATGTGTACAGCAGCAGAGATGTTCCTCAAACAAGTCCATGGGGCTGGATGGGGATGCATCCGAGGGTGCTGAGGGAGTTGGCTGATGTGATATGATGGCCAGTGGCTCTTCACTTTGAAAACTCATGATCAGGAGAGGTCCTGGATAACTGGAAAAGGGCAGTGTGCATATTTAAGAAAGGAAAAAAGGAGAACCCAGGGAACTGCAGACCAGTCAGCCTCACTTCAGTCCCTAGGGGGGAAAAAAAAAAAAAAATCATGGAGTGGATTCTCCAAGAATCCATCTCAAAGCATCTGGAGAAGAAAAGGTAATTAGGAACAGTCAGCACTGATTCACCAAGGGCAAGTCATGTTTGACAAACCTGATTGCCTTCAACGACATGGAGACTGGCTCTGTAGATGCAGAGAGACCAGTGGATATGGTGTACCTTGATTTTAACAAGGCTTTTGATATGGTCTCCCACAACATTCTCCCAGGCAAACTAAGGAAGTATGGGCTGGATGAATGGACTGTAAGATGGACAGAAAAACTGGCTGGAGCATCAGGCTTAAAGAGTTGTAATCAATGGCTTGATGTCTAGTTGGCAGCTGGTATCAAGTGGAGCGCCCCAAGGATTGCTCCTGAGGCAACTTTTGTTCTGTGGCTTCGTCAACAATCTGGAAGATGGGATGGTGTGCACCCTCAGCAACTTTACAGATGACACCAAGCTGGGCGGAATAGTAGATATGTTGGAGGGTAGGGCTACAATTCAGAGTGACCTAGACCAATTGGAGGATTGGGCCAAAAGGAATCTCATGAGGTTCAATAAGGACAAGTACAAAATCCTGCACTTAGGACAGAACAATCCCATGCACCAGTACAGGCTGGGGGCTAAGTGGCTGGACATCAGCTCTGCACAAAAGGACCTGGGGGTCACAGTGGACAATAAATCTACACATGAGCCAGTGTGCTGTTGTTGCCAAGGAGGCCAATAGCATACTGGGCTGCATTGGTAGGTGTGTTGCCAGTAGGTCAAGGGAAGTGATTCTTTCCCTCTATTCAGCACTGTTGAGGCCACATCTGGAGTCCTGTGTTCAGTCTTGGGCCCTCCACTACAGAAAGGATGTGGACAAATTTGAGAGTCCAGCAGAGGGCTACAAAAATCATGAGGGGGCGGGGAGACACTTTTGAGGTGAGACTGAGGGTACTTATTTAGTCTAGAGAACAGGAGACCGAGAGGGGACTATACAGCAACCTTCAACTACCTGAAAGGGGTTCAAAAGAAGATGGAGCTAGACTATTCTCAGTGGTGGCAGGTGACAGAACAAGGAGCAATGGTCTCAAGTTGCAGCAAGGGAAGTTTAGGTTAGATATTAGGAAGAATTTTCTCACTAAGAGGGTGGTGAAGCACTGGAACAGGTTACCTAGAGAGGTGGTGGAAGCTCCAGCCTTGGAGGTTTTCAAAGCCTGGCTAGACAAAGCTTTGTCTGGGATGATCTGGTTGGGGATGGTCCTGCTTTGAGAGCACAGGGGTGGACTACATGAGCTCCTGAGGTCCCTTCCAACCCTACCTTTCTATGATTCTATTTCAGATTTGAGGCACCCACCATAAAAGTTATGAACTGACCCCATTTCAAGAACTAGTTTGTTTTTATAGTGCTTACCTGCTTGAAGAAGGGTTGGGAAGGAACAGTAGCAGCTGGCAGGGAAAACACTGCAGGCAGTGGGGGAAAGAAGAGCAGCTGGAAGGAAAGAGAGTCTCACCAGTCTGCATTTATCTATGTTCTTTCCTAGTGGTACCCTTCAAAGCTGTTGCAACACCCTGGTTAAGAATCACTGCGATAGCCTAGTAACCTTGGAAAAAATGTACACGTTGAAGACCTACATGCTGCTCGTGTTGTCAGGAACACCAAAGTAACTCGGGCCCTAAAAGAATGAGCCAACAGTTTGAAGACACTTAGAGAGAGGAAAAGAAGAGTCTCTGTGTGAATAATGCTTTACACCCTTTTTATTCCCAGTACAGGACATGGAAAAGCTAGGCAACACCCCTCTCTGTACAGAAACAGGGCTCAGCATCTGAAAGCACTGAAGGTTCTCTTCACTTGTATCTATATACAAAAAGCTTAGAAAAGACAGGAGATGCGTTTAGTCTTAAAGGCTGTCTCAGCTTTATACCTTAAGGGGAATTTGAGGTAAGGCCTCCCTGGGACACTGTATCTGTGAACAGGACAGTATGTGGGCCCTTCCATAACCATCTCATTTATCCTCTCTCCACACTGATATCTACAAAAAACGTGCGCCATCAGTACAAACAGGATACCATCAAAGCTGTCAGTATGAGATTTAAATTCCAAGAAAGAACTGGATCTTTTATTGCTGAATAACATCCAATCCTAATCGCATAAAGCTGAGCAGGAAGGGGTCTTAAGAGGTCTCTTCTACTCCAAAATGTTGCTCAAAGCAGGATCATATCCAAGTCACCCCACTTTATTTCCAATGATGACTAGTTCATAACTTCTCTAGATAACACACCTTAACCGCCCCTCCATCCACCCCTAAATCTTCCTTGCTGCAATTTAAATCCATTGCTACTTGTCCTGCCTAAAGCTGAGATAGATCAATCACAACACTCATTGTTACAGTCTTTTTTTGTATTTAAAGGTTTACAAAATACCCACCTAGGCAGCAGCATATGGATTTCTAAAAGCAGACACTGGGACTGAGCTCTTCTTGCACCCCTTTCAGACAACACCTGCCTATCCAGAGCATAGTCTTCTAAATCAATTACTAATTTAGGTTAAGATTCACCAGTCTAGGTCAGCTGTTCTGGAAGCACAAAGTGGCTAAAACTGAGTGCAACTGGTTAGTGGTCTCCTGCTACCTCATACTGCATTACATCTCCAAGTCATTCAAAAATGTAGCATTTTCTTTGGAAGTCTTTAGTGTTTTCAATTATATTAAAGAAGTTCTTTCCCCAAAACTCTGAAATTGAAATTAAAGTTACTGACTCATTCTTAAAAAAAAGATACAACATCCATCATATATCTTTATTACCCCAAAACCACTTTATAATAAATTCAAGGCTATGTGTACACTCAAAAAATATAGACCAGTAATAATAAATATTGCAGCCAAAAAAAAATAAATAAAATTCTTAACTCATGTTGCAGTAAGCCACAAGAGGGGGAAACATGGAAAAAAAAAAAAAAAAAAATCTGATGAGTCTTTGAGAACCAATTTAATGAAGGGAAAAAAACCCCAAACAGAACACTAAAATGCCTCACCTACAGCCACACTTACTAACTATAGCTTAACGCTTCTACAGGACAGTTGCTAGGTGCCTTTAGAACGCCTGAAAAAGTTCCTCAAAGAATGAAAAAAAATAATTGAAAGAGAGAATACAAGAAGCAATCTCAAACTGTAAGTCTGTATACAGAAAATGAATTAAAACAAGTACTATGGGTATGGACAGACATTCGTTTCTAGTGCTACAGAGCATCTCAGCACTTTGTAGCACTACAAAAATATGGCACTATGGGGGCACATAGGTGTCCCACCCCAGCTGAAAAGCTACAAAGTTACCTCAAAGACAAGCTCTCCAGCCAGGAGGCAAAAGGAAGCTGCTC
>NW_017728951.1:17720091-17812242 GCF_001723895.1 Crocodylus porosus
GAACAGTCTGTCAGCGGAGCTGGTTCAAGCACCTACATTGAACACCTTCAAGAGTAAATTGGATGCTTATCTTGCTGGGATCCTATGAACCCAGCTGACTTCCTGCCCTTTGGGCGGGGGGCTGGACTCGATGATCTCCCGAGGTCCCTTCCAGCCCTGATGTCTATGAAATCTATGAAATTACTGAACTCTGTAGACCTGCATTTATTCCTGAATAACCAAATTCATCTTACCAGAACTTGGGATGACAACGTCTACAGCAAAACAAGTCATCATCTCTTCTTGTAGAAGATCAGCAACAGCAACTGAACAGCGCTCTCCCATAAAGGGGGCAATAATGCTAGTGAAGTCTTTGTTCCAGCTTCCTTCTCTTGGAACATTAGCAACAGAACACTTAATGGCCTGAAAGAGATAACTGTAAGTTTCATTCTTCAATGGAAAGAAGATAACTTCGGGGTGTTTTTGGCACCCTGTCCAAAAATGCTGCCAACCCCTGCACTAGGATATATAATATATACCCTACATTAACTGTGGCTCTCCCTGGTGTGATCCGTGTTTCTGCTCCTGATGCCTATGTACCACATGTGCACAAGGTCAGATTCTTTTGAGCCAGCTGTTTTTGTTGCTGCTGTAACTAGACAAGTCTTCATCCCCTACTACTACACTAGATTGAACAGAGCACATGTTGTATCCAGAGGCAGAATCTGCTTGGTCTGCTAGGCTAATTTACTGCTACTGGAGCCATTAGGTTGCAAATGCCTTACTTTCAAAATGGAAAAGTTTCTCGGAGGCAAAACTATCATGCTTTTCTCTGTTGACATACTGGTGTTAAGTTGTCTGCTGTCATCTAGACTTTTTTCAGTCCTGACATCATGAAAAGAACTGCTGTGCATGCTAAAGATACATGCTTGAAATTCTTAGATGAAGCCAGTATTATCTGGAATCCAGATGCCTTACGTAAGAAAGGGTTCCAGAAGAGCTCTCATTTGAAAGTGAAAAGCCTTTGCACATGGCTACTGACAAAAACGGTACTTCCTTACACATGTGGATTCTCGAATTAAATAGATCCTGGACTTTTACATGTCTAGAATAAGCTCCTTGAGACACTAAAGGACAAGACAGGCAGCTATTTAAATTCTGTAAATGGCACAAGTCATTTGCCAAATCCCTTTGATTTCAATATTGAAGACACCTGTTAATTTGTGAAGAACAGGCTCATTTTTCACACCTCATTAACGGTTGTTAAATTGATACTCAGAGGACCCCTCTCTAAGAAGAATCTGACAAGACTAGTCAATTCAGAGTGGTAGCAGTTGAGACAAGTCAAATAATACATTACCCACCTAGAATGCAGTTTCCTGACTGCACAAAAGAATAATTTGAAAACTGGGATGTATGCAATACTATGCAGCCTAAACTGCTGACAGTGAGCTCATTTGATTATGTAGGTAATCTGGCATGTTGTGAGATCATGTGTCCAAGAAGCCTGAGAGAGATCCTTATTAAAGCTTGAAACAGACTAGGAAAAGGTATGTGACATGACTGGGACAATGGAGAAGATTCTCTGTCCACTGAAGCATGTTTGACTCCAAAGCCTAGGAATTAAATGCAAGATCCCAAATCTCACTGGGTGCTGACAAATGTGGGTGAACCTCCCTCCCACACAAAAAGCTCCCAATGCTTTACTTTCAGCTTGGTGAGCCCCTGTACCAAGCACCATGTATGCCCAGAAGAGGAACTGTATCAGTTTGACCTGGCTCCCCAGCACCTTGCACGCTTCAGCAGGATTTTTGGCGCTTTTATCTAATAGCCGATTAAACTAGAAAGCTCAAAAAGCCCTGTTGAAGCACACGGGCTATATAGACACTGGGGAGTGAGGTCAAACTGACACGGTTCCTCTTTCAGTAAAGCACCGTTTTGTTTTTTCCATCTCTGTCAGCACCCACTATTCCTTTGGAGTCAACAAATTATAAATGAACTATATAGGTAAGAGTTTTTCTCCTGTGCAGACCACTAGTAGGCTAGAATATGTCAATCTACTGTCATAAGCTACTCTATTAACCGAGTTGAAGAACCACTCTAAAAGTGCCACATCTCCTGTAACAGCATTCCTGCGCTTAAAAATGGCAGCAGGGATATCTGAACTAAAGCTTATTCAAGTGCCCCTGCTGCCATTTTTAAATACAGGGATGCAGATACATAAGATGCAGGAGGCTGCTGGAGCTCAGCAGTTGCCACGCTCCAGCGGACTCAATTAAATCGAGTCTCTTCCAACATGCTGCAATTTCAGCAAGTCGGAGCAGCCTCAGTGCTCACATATAGGTGCCCTTGGTTCTCAACCTTCCTTGTTAGAGTCAATGCACTCCCCAGAAAAGGCCAGTTCTTGGCTTTCATTCATTTTTTGGCTATGGAAAAATATAATAGAGCAATTCTTCTGTTGCAAAGAACTTAGAAAAGACCATGACAAGTCAAAATGTTTTTGACGTTATGGATTACTACTTGTAATCTTTGGGTTTACCTTATGAACTGTGCAGGTGTGTATACCACTAACAGAGGTGACAGTGCTAATAGTACATGGCACTCTGGTTAAGAACAGTTGCCCCAGGAACACTCCCAATTTACATTTATTTTAAATACCCAAACCAACTTTTGAGAAGAGGTGGGGGAAGGGGGGAAAAATACTCACACATGGAGGAAACAGGTCAATGTCTTTGTGTAGCTGTTTAATCCTAAGTAATGAAGCATTTTCTTCATTTCCATAATCAATATACAATACTAGTGCTTTCTTCTGCACAATGTCAACTTCTTTTACCAGTACTCTGTTCCATGTCTAGATATGAATAAGTGACATTTTGGTTGTAAAAACGGCAATGATGAGCTTAATATATTCTTTAAATATTTCTTCACAGAAAGAACTGTACCACATACTTTATTTTTATACTCATTTTTACTGCTTTCTTACCGATTTTGTAACAACTCAAAAAATGCTCGCTGCATCACAATTACCTGGACAAAAGTTTTCTGTAAAAGCTACCAATAGGTGGCTTGCTCCAAAGGTAAAATTCCATCCTTTAAAGCAGATAAAAGTACTGCAAATATTTCTAAGAGACCTAGGGCATTTATAGACATGTTGCAGGAGGCGTGGGGGGGCACTTTAAATTAGCAAGCTGCACTAATTAAAAGCACTCAAGTATTACCTGCATCAGTGTCCCTGCACTGAAAAAATGGCAGTGAGGCATTTTAATCTAGAGCCAAAACGAGCTTTTGCTTAAAGAGCCCCACCACCATTTTTCAATGTGGGGATGTTGATATACATGACACTGACGGCTGCCAGAGTGCATTCATTTCCACATTCCAGATTAATCAAGCCTTCTCAGAAGCACTGAATGTATAGACACAGTTACAGGGGCCCCTAGAGTCTGGTAACACTGAAGGAGAAAGGATGGAAGACAAACAAATGGCAAAAATTCTCTCATCCACTACAGAATCACTATCAAAAAAGTCAAGCCAGGGATCAGATAAGAACTGGAAGAGTCATATTAACCAAAATTAAAAAATGATGGGATATCAGCCTTATTCAAAAGTTGTCCAATTGTATTAATGTCAGGTAAATTCACCAAAATGCTAAACAAATCTGAAACAATTAGTCAATGCAAAAAAAGAGTCTCAAGCAATAATCAAGTCAATTTTCTACATAGTTTGAACCCAGACATAGTTGAATACACTTTAAAATGGTCTGTTCCAAATGCAACAATGTATTCACTTGATAAAATGATAGTATTTTTACTTGCACATTAGCACATTATACAACACATCCCCACAAAAATGTAGTTTTTGAATGAAAACAGGTACTTAGAAGCTTACAGTTCTGCCTTCTCTTAAAAGTCTTACCAGGTGCAAAATAAAAAGCGTTACCTGATCCAGGAAATATTTTGCAACACAGACTTCCCCTCGGACAGGAACATATTCTTCCTCGTTAACTGTATTAGCGTAACAGTCTTTCAGTTTCACAGTAAGTGTTCTAATACGCTCCAAAACTTCCGGAGAATAGACTTGTATATAAAATTCACTTGGATTCCTGAATTCTGTGACTGTTCCCTAAACAAAAAAAAAAAAAACCCATACTAGAGCAGATTATCCAAACTCAGTGAAGTAAGATATCCGTGATAATTATTATTTTGTATTAAAACTTGTTTTTTTAAAAAACCAAAAACAAAAAAAAAGGTATTATGAAATACTGTAAACATTTTCTACCAAATTAGAATTTGTGCTATTTCTACAATTCTAATGGCAGAAAAGTTCACTTTTGTAATGACATCTTCCCCTACATAGTACTTCATCTGTAGATCCAAACACACTGCCAAGATGGACAAATATCACTAGCCACATTTTATAGGTGAAGAAAACTGAGGCACAGACTGAAATAAACTGACCTGGCCAGGAAAGGCATTGTACTTAGAAACAGATTAACAATTAAGCATACCAAAATTCTCCCCTCTCCTCCCCACACTAATGTCACCATTTAACATAGACAGCAATAAAAGAAAATACCTGTATTTCCATAGCTTTTTTGAGTGCTAAATCTTGCAGGTCTGAAAACATAATTTTCTTTATATTACCTTCTGTTCTGACAACATCCACAGGAGATAAGTTACCCTATTTAGAAATGAAAATTGTTTATTTAAATTAGGGTATTCTAAATATTACCCTCTTGTTGCTGTTCAGGGAACAAACTCCTTAAAATCATTTATGGAAAAATTTTCCACATGTGTTTAAGTTCATTTTCTGGGAGATCCAGCTCATAAAAAGTGCCCAAGTCATTTCTGAAAGTGGAGTTTAGCCACTTTTGAGAATTCCAGAATAAAACTAAAAAGTAGTTTAGCTATATTGAAAGCATGAACTAAAGAGAAAACCAAAAGAAAGAAAGGTATGATATCAAAGTGCTGCCTAGAAACACTTGGAAATGCAAGCCAAGAGATCGCCTCAAAATTCAGCTGTATTATCTTCGATATACTTCTAAAGAGGACTGCATTAAAGAAATACCTTAAAATAAACTTTATCCAACAGAACCTACCCACAAAGCCCCAAACACTAGCCAAATATTTGAACTAACAGTGGTTAGCATACCAATAAAAGGACAGCTATGGGTAATATTTCTAAATTTGACATTTTGACCTTAGAATTCTTATAATGGGACACCTACAGCATATGATTTTGTTATAAATAGGATCCAGCAAAACTGAAATCCATATTTTACACTTATAAAAAAAACCTACAGTTTAAATCAGTAGCAGGCACTTAAGAATACTGTTGCCCTAACCTTGACTTCAGTTTGTTAAAATTTCTATCCCCTTTAATGTATGTTAAAAATCTTACTAAAGTATCACTAGGGTAGATCTATTACCTGCAATAATAAGCTTTTCTAAATGAAATTCAATTGAAGTAATGTTAACATGTTATACCTTAAAATCAACCATTTTCTTTATTTCACCAGGTGGCTTGGCATTTTCTTCATTTTTTTTAAAACTGAAACAAAGTATTTGATTAAAGTCACATTAGTATTCAAGTCAGGGGGGAAAAGCCAACTTAGTGAGTTGTTTACACAATCAAATAAAAAGGAAGTGCCAACCCTCATCCCTTTCTGAAAAGGAAGCATGCTATTTCTCACTCATGTAGCAGTCAGTTTTCCCCTCTCTAACTCTTCATGTACACCAGAATCCCAAAGGCTTCCAAACATGCAAAGTCAAGGCTCCCCCTCCCCCAACCATTGCATACATCGTTACAGTAATGAACATCAAACAGTAGTTAACATGCTTTAAGAGCTTACTCTAAAGTATGCTTTCCAGGTCCATTTTCAGGACAGGACTCAATTAGGATAAATTAATGTTTTAATTTACAGGCCACCTCTTCTCACTAGGTACTTCCAGTATGGCAAAAGCCATTTCCACTGAAGTCCATCGCAAAAACTCCCGTAATGTGAGATTATGTTGCCAAGCAGATTCTCCCCTCTTCCACAAACAAAAGTTACACAATATAAGCACTAGTTCCTTTTGATGCTATTTGGTAATGAGAAACAAAAGATAACATTATGGAAATGTTATGATGGTGGCTGCAAGATCTCTATCACTGATCACGTAAGAGAACAAAGGAATAGAATACATCCCTAATCTTCCAAAGTTTCAACTGAAATGGAAGTCATACACTCACTTGTAAATACAAAAAGTTTTATGCCTAACCTTTAGGACACAACAAGAAGTCCTAAAACGTCATTTCTGTTGACTTTGAGCCTTCTCTTACTGCACCTCCCATTGACGCATTTATTTATTTTACAGAACTCATACTTACAACAGAATCAAACCTATATCCGAGACAGAGCAACGCAAGTTATTATTTCAATAGAGAGGTTATAGAACTAGGCTTTTCTACTATCAGAAGAAGTCACACATTTTTTAAATTCTCTTTGAACTACAAGATGGTGTCTTAACTTACTTCTTTTTAACTGGCTTGCATACAACAACATGGGATGACCAATCTTTCTTCTGGCAGTCTACAGAGCAATAATACGTCTGTTTACATTGTGAACATCTCAGGGACCCTAAAATAAATTAGGAGTCAGTACTGTGCCTCACAAACAGATAAATAGGTAACAATGATTATAAAAGGTAATTTTACATGTATGATCAGTTACCTGTTAGATTATTATATAAGAAGGCATTTTCAATTAAGCTTTGTCCAGGTATTTAAAAGAAGGGGTGCAGATATACACCCAAGTATGTATAAGCATTTACCATTACTTCTTTTGCTTTAGCTACTTAGAATTTCATTCTCTCTCTCCAATGAAAAAGCAAGTACTTCAGCAAACAGTGTTAAACTGTCTCTGCTGTCTTACTCTTGGCTTTTCAAAGCAGACTGATTTTATTGACAATTGTCGGATGATTCTATAATCTTCAAAATTTTTAAATAAAGTATATACTACGCCTATTTCAAAGTTAAAATTAAGTGTAAAATAGGGGTGCACAGATAGACAATTTTATGGACAATACTGATCACCGATTTTTAAGGAGGCATACTGGCTGATACTGAACTAATTTCTGATACCACCCTGGCAATGGGGAGAGCTGCTTCCAGCTGGTACATCTGGCGTGGTGGGAACAGGAAGCAGGAAGGGGAGGGGGGGGGGCCTGATTAAGGCCCCCCCCATGGGGAGATGTGGGACAGGGGCTGCCCAGCCAGGGCAGGGCACAGGGAAGTCGTGGCTCATTCAGGGAGGGGGGGGTTGTGGCTCTTGCCACCATTCGCCACTCACCTGGGAGCCACTGGTCTGGCAGCTCGTCCAGCACTCGCTGCTCATCTGGCGACTCCCACCGCTCATCCAGGAGGCCAGGGGTGGGGCGTGTGCCCCCAGATCTGTGCAGGACAGGCTGGGACCAGGGCTGCGCCAAGCTCTTCCCAGAGGGGCAGGGCTGTGCTGGGAGGGAGCTACAGGGGCAGACACAAATTGGCCATAGGCCCCTCCCACCACAGCCCCACCCAGCTGGGAAGAGCTTGGTGTACTCGAGCCCCAGCTTGCCTCATGCAGATCCCAGGGCACACGCCTCCTGGACTAGTGGCAGGAGCAGCAGCAGGAGCCCTCAGACAAGCACCAAATGAGCCGCTGGACCAGCAGCTCCCAGATGAGCAGCACATAGCAGCTACTTCCCCCAACCCTGGATGAGCTGCAGCTCTGTCCTGCTCCCACCTGGGCAGCCCATGCCCCATGCCTCCCTCCCCATGGAGGCCTTGATCTGCCCTCCCCCACTCCATGGCCCTTTCCCCCCTCCACCAGACCTACCAGCTGGAGGCAGCTCTCTCTATACTGCCAGACTGTCTCCTCACCGCCTGTGCTGTGCCACAGCTGTGCATGCCATTTACTGACCAAATTATTGGCCTGATATGGCGGATTTCCAGTATATTAATTTTTTTATCTCAGTGCTGATCTGATATTGGACCAATGTATCGGTGCACTTCTAATGTAAAACATAACTTACTTTGATGCAAGTGTGGGCAGGTATATTTACGCATCACTTAGCCTTGGTAAGATCCTTTTGTGCATCATTGTAAACTAGTGCAAAACTCAAGCGTGGCTATGCCTTTGAAACAGGAAGACTTACCAGACAGACCACAATGATGGCAAGTAGTTATCCGAGGGAATCGCACCAATGGATTGTGCAATTTCAAATCACAGTTTACAGATAAAATATTATCAGGGGAATTATGTAACTTCTGCTTTGCACGATGGAAGTCAGAACTGACAGTCTAAAAGGAAACAAATCTAAATGATAGTTTTTAAATTAAAGCTTAAATCATATGGACTAGAAATATTCACATACAAGTTACATACAGTTGAAGACTGCTTATGCCAAAACAAAATTACTAAAAATTTTGCAAATCCCATAACACATCCTACTTGCTTCAACAACTGCAACATGGTGTTAAGTACAGAGCAAGTTTTATCTGGTGAAGGTTCTGAATCTAGAACCATTAAGAGATAACACTGCATTCTTTTTTCTAAGTTAAAGTTAAATACCAAATTGTTCCAGTTAAATATAATTTTGGATCACAGTTATTCGGGAGTTCCTACAGAGCATTCCTATTTGTTTAATAAGCAAAGAAAGCAAGGGATACATAAAAGAGTGGCTTCTGAGTGCACTAATCCACTAAAGTCACAACTCTTGATGTCATCTAGCAGTATTATCTTTTTACTCACCGAAGTGCTCTGGTACTGACAATTAATAGGTATGTCACTAGAAGACTGGTTTTCAACCCTATTAGATTCAGGGCACCCCTCACAAAATGCTTAGCTTTCATTTATTTACTGACTAAAAAAACCAATAGAACAATTCTTCCGTTGCAAAGACTCAGAAAGATACCGACATGTCAGAATGTTATTGACACTATGGATTCCTATTTGAATTTTCTGGGTTTATCTTGTGAGTCTCGTATAGGTGTGTGCATGCCTAACAGCACTAATATTGTGTGTAGCACCTTCCAAAAGGATCTCAAGGCACCCTGATGGAAAACCATTGGTACAGAAGTTCTGAAATGCCATCCTGAACAACTATCATCATCACTGTACGAGTCTGAAGCGGGTGAATTCATTTGCTTTGGCAATTAGCTACACAACATTTATTACAGAATAAAACACGAGCCTTGGATCTCACTTTTGAAAGGGGTCTTAACAGCCCGACATTGAAAACTGAATACCCCACTACACTGTAGCAAGGTATAGCTTATACATAGTTTTTATATCAATTTAACGAAGTTTGTTTTTAAATTGAGCTAGTTAAAGCACTGCGTCTCACTACGCCGTGAACTCCAAATAAGGAAGATAGCCAGCCATGTTAGTCTGAAGTCAGACAGTAGACAGGGTAGGGTGGCAATTTACAGATTTGTTCAGAGAGCCATGAGCTTTTGTTGGCTACAGCCTACTTCACAGCATCTGACAAAAAGTAAGCTTTGGTAGATACAGCCTCTGCCCAGTTGTGTAATTTAAAGCAAGGCAGCTGCAGCAGCTACCCCAACTTGAGGGGATGGAAAGGAACGAAAAAAGCCTCTGCCAAAGCCACGAGACTCACTGGCAATACCTGAAAAATCATGGGGGGGGGGGGAGGGAAGTGAGTGTGTCAGATCCCTTTTCAACTTCAAATATTAGAAAAAAGCTGACATAGTGGAATAGCTAAATGTGCATCTGACTGAAAAGCCAAGTGCTAAATTATTTGCTTACTACCCATCTGGATTGTGAACCAGCCACTTCGATGACGTTCAAGATTGAATGGCTAAGGCACCCGTCTTCCTACATTGTAGGACCCCCAAAAACATAAGAAGCTGCACATATTATATTATTATTTCAGGGTGTGCAACAATTGCAGACTCAAAAACTGAACTTCAGCCACATCTTTCACACCATTAGCCAGTAATCAATACAAGGACCTACAAGAAAAGGCGGGGGCTTTTACGCAAACTTTTAAAGAAAGTTTTCATCTTTGTCCAACTGTAACATCAGAAGAACTTTAGGAAAGCTACATATGAAAAATACTGATGGAGAAGGAAATTAAGCACATCCCTCAAGTTTCTGCCTATTTTAAATTATGTTGCATGTTGTTAACACATTACTCATTTAAAACCACCTTTAAAATAAAAGGAATTTAGAACTAAAATTTATTCAAGACATCAGAAAAAATAGGAGATTGTAATCATTTATATACTTCTTGTAAATTACAAGAAAGACAGTGCTGAACCACAAAGTAGTTAATTTTTTTTAAACAAGCCAGTTAAATATTCAACCTCTTTAAATTTCTAATTATCAATGAGAATACCCTGTGTATATTTTTCTAACTAACTTTGGCGAATCAATGGTCAATTTCATACAGCAAAGCAGAAAACAGAGCAAAATCACAGAAACTCTAAAAGAAGGGGGGGAGGGGAAATACATGCTGACCATTTCTTGGTTTGTGCAATTCAAAATATTTGGTGTAAAGAGTTAGTAACTCACTGATTTTACCTTCCCTGCTGAAGGTACCAGACTATTTTTGCTGCTGGTGGTTCCCACTGAATTTCCTAAAAAGAGAAGTGTTTATTTGATATTATAATTTCATTATACTAACAGGAATAATTTCAACAGTCAAGCTACAGAACAAGTAATATGAAATTTAAGTGACAGCTACTTCTGTTATTTCTGCAATTTAATGAAGTCAGCCATCACACAAAGGATATTAAAACCTCCATGTCATGTCATAGCATGGTGACAATTTTATTATGTAATACAAGATGCTCAACAAATAAATAGAACCAAAACAAGGACACCGTGCACCCAGCAAATGGCACCGAATAGGAATCATATGCATTCAAAACACAGATGTGACTCAAAAAAAAAGGGGGAGGGGGATCTGATTACACAAAATTTAAAGATGAAAAAGTCATGTCAAACTGGTCTAACTCTTCTACTATCATCAGGAAGTAACACCCAATATATTTCTTAACTCAATTCTATTATAATGAAGGGCTTAGTCTGTCTGTCTGTCTGTAACACTTTTGGCCAACTGTGCATGTGCTGCCGAGAGGGCAAGCAGCAATTGGCTGGGTGGGCCCAACTTTGTGTCACTGCCGGGGAAGTCTGTGGCGAAGGCAAATGCCTCAGCTGCCTGAGGGTGAAGTGGGGAAGAGGGGTGTCATGGTGGCAGCGCCCCCAGAACAGCCAGCAGGGAGGGGAACAGGAAGGGTGTAGGCAAAGTGGAGTGGGGTGACAGTGGTGTGTGTTGTCAGGGCTGGGCAGCAGGGAGAGGGGGGAAGGGAGGGAGGGGAGAGGAGATGGGGGGAAGCCCCGCTACTCCAGGAGAGGAGCCAGAGGCAGGCAGGAGGTAGGGAGCTGCCACATCAGAGGCTGGAGGACGTGGTAGCAAAGAAAGTACTGCTTGCAGGGGGGCCACAAGACACACTCTGAAACACTGTTATTCGTGACAGGTAATTGGCCTATACAAAATAATTGATTTTAGAGTTTGAAAGTTTGCTTATAATACTGTTGAATGTACAATGTCAGTTACCCTCGTTACTTCTATGAAAGACCTAACAAGCATTTAAAAAAAAAAAAAAAAAAAAAAGTGATTAAAAATAAAGTCTGAAGTGACTGCATTAAATATTATGGTAGGTTAACAAGCTTTTTCCTTGATTAGACATTTATGTGCAAGATCTTGTACGTCTACACGTACATGCATATACAGCATTACCCTTTCACTAGCTCTTCATGTCAGTTTTATTCAGAGTGGTATAATTTCATATTAGATTGGAAGTTCAACTATATGTGTGAATGTGTTATACATAGATACAAAAATAGCTGCAGAAACCATTTTAAGAGAGGGTATGCTCCATCACCTGTTTGCATTCTGCCACTTATTTCTGATCCAATCTCCTTCTGTTTAAAGCTGTTTACCGTTTCAATGGTGGAAGTAGTGCTAGCACTTCCTGAGCTGTTCTGACAAGCAAAGAACTGTTTGGTTTGTTCACAAAAGAAGAAGTTGCTGTTGGGTAACCTGTAGCTACCTCCAAGGTCAGGGCTTTTCAACAAGAAGTTGGGATAAGTGAAAGGGCTTCTTAAAGATTCGGTTGGCATTTTGGTCTCCTGGCTTTTTTTGTGAAACCATTGAGCCATCTTGTAAACATCTACCCCAAATTCTTCCTTGATATCACAAAAGTCTTAACTACTTAAACCTGGATAGAGAGAGAGGCAGTTAGAATGATGTTTTTACTGGATATGGCATTCAACTCTAAAATACAGGTTAACTATAACTTTTTTTTAATATTAATTATTAGCCTAATGATAAAAAATAGTCCATGAATTATCATCCTAAAATATAAACAGTGATTTATTTTTCTTACTTAACATTTCAGCCACTTTATTAAACAGAGCAGTCCAAAATAAGTAACAACACTGGACAGAAATCAGCAGTCTCTCATTGTTAAGCTACAGAGAGTTCAAAGGCATGAGGTTTCCTAATGTAATAGATGTTGCACCCTCCTATTCACAAGCCAGAGAGGGGTTTTCAAATATTGCAAGTTGAGAAAACATCCAGTTTACTCACGAAGGCTATCAGGAGAAGGAACAACTCAAGCCTCTGGTTCAAAAGGGATTTTTGGCATTTGCTTTACTGAAGCTCCTGTTCACTACAACTGTGTAGCATAGAAGTACTGGGCTATTACTATGAGTGTTAAATCAGAAGTGTAAGACACAGCCTACAGGGCTCCTGGGGGGACCAGGAATCAGGATCAGGGCAAGGAGCTGCAGCAATGTTAATTCCTGCAGCTCCCTGAGCTGACAGAGGGGTCTGTGGGGCCCACTTTTGCCCCACCACCCACTGCCAGTCTGGCAATAAAGGAAGTGAGCAGCAGTGTTATGGCTCCCTGAACCAACACAGTAGGTGATCAAGACACCTGCAGGGATCAACACCACTGCTGCTCACCCTAATTCTGGAAAAGAGTCTGGATCTGGCCCACAGGGATTCCCACAGTCCACATCTGGCCTGGGAATGGGAAGCCAAAACAAACCCGACACCCTTCTGTTAAATTATTTACTGATTTACAAAAAAGGATCACAACAGAGGCAAGTGAGTACCAATGAATACTATAATACAAACCCCTTATTTGGCCAAAGGAATGATTTTCTGAGCAACAGCTGCTTGAGCTAAAATAGTTTGGGCAGAAAGTAGTCATCTTTTCTGAAGCAACATTAAACATGCTACCTAAAATGAGTAAACTGAGCTCTGTGACAAGCTGATAAGCCAAAAATTAAAGATCTCAACTACGTGAATAAGTCCAATCTAGAACCAACAGACATCAGAATTGTGGATAACGTGTGCAAAAGCATTCATTTCTCTCTCAGAACATGGCCTCCAATTCAAATATGAAATTTCCAAGAAATATTTAGCATCAAAAATAAAAATTATATTATGCAAAACCTAGTGTCAATAGGTCAAGAAGTAGCTAGACTAAAGGAATGCCAGACTAAAAAACAGATCTCCCTGCCCTTAAGCAAATCCAATTTTAATACAGGACCAAAAGCATCATTAGCCATGACAACTCCACATGTGCAGAAAACCAGGAAGTATCAAGGAACCCGGAACCCACTGTACAAGACATGACTTTGCTGTAACATTACAAATAGCCTGAACCTATTGCTAGAAGGGAGACTTTTTAACTAGCTTTTTTTGAGGTGCTTTGTTTCAGAAACAAATTTATGATTAAGAATTTTACATGGTTGCATCCCTACCCTAAATGTTCTGGAAAGTCTTGAAACCACCATACCCCCATGTAAGTATGCTTTTTATTGTGATATGTCAATAGGACACTTGTATAGCTTAAAAAAAAAATTAATATTAAATCAAGCATTTCCATGCATTTAGTCCTCAATAAGGAGAGCAACTCCCTCGCTGCAGACGCTTCTACCAAACTGAGCCATGTTTGATAGGAAGCATTTCTGCTTTGTAAGATCATCACATTACAGACAAGTACACCGTTCACAGACAAAGATTACATGTTATTAAGATAATGAGTGGTGCACGCTTAAAGTGCTGTGCTATCATCGCAAACACTTATCCAATGCCATCTAGTTTGGAAGTTCAGACACCCAAAGTTTATGATTTGTACAAATCACTTATGCTTTGTACCTACCAGAGCTTCCCAGAGAGTAATTTATAATATCAAGGAGGTAATTGTTACCAAAAAACCCAAGTATTTTTATAGTTAAGAGAAAAAGAGTCATTTTATTCCCTATATAATGTTAGCTAAGGGACATTCCTTTCATAATACCGAAGAGACAATTCTTACCAAAAAAATAAAATAAAGTTTTTTAAAAAAAGAGCATTTTTACAGTTCAGAGAAAAATAATTATACCCTGTCTAACATTTGTGAAGGGACGTTCCCTATTTAACACGAGGCAAGTCACAGCAAACCTCACTAAGAAACAGCGCGGAGGGTTGGACGACCTGCTCATCTCACTAGTCCAACAAAAATGAACGACGTGACGGGCCAGACCCAAAAGACGAGTCCGACCGTGGCCGCACTTGGAGGGCTGGGGGCGACACGAGCGAACAGACACCGGCGTTTTCAGGAAGAGTACAGCAGGCCATTCATGTAAGATTCAGTATTAGAAAACAAGGTTATGATTAAAAAAAACCCAACAAACCCCCCCCAGAAAAACCTCACTGGAACCTGCTCCAAACACACAGAGAAGACGCTGCCCCACTGTCCAAGGCGCTTCACGCCGCAACCCGGCACCTACCACCCCCCGCAAGGCGAGGAGCCGTTACCCACAACGGCCGCTCGCCAACGGCTGCCCTGCCACGAGGCCGCGTCACGTGGCCACGCCGTAGTCTCGCGAGACCTCCCCGACAGCCACGTGCCCGCGAGCCCCGTCCCTTTTGTGCGTGCTGGACGGGGTTTGGTGCAGCGCGTGCGCACGGCGCTCGGCCCTTTCACGCTACGTGCGAGTTGCGGGCCCAGGCGCGGGCCCGGCCTCACTGAGGCAGCCGGGCTGCTCCTGCCTGTGTGCTTCCATTGCAGCCGGAGTTTCAGACCAGATTTCCCCAGTATGTTTGCAGCCTGGTTTCCAGAGACCAGGTGAGCCCGTGAAGGCGGCGCTGGCCCATCCCAGGTGGCTCCCCGGCTTTGCAGGTTCATTCCAGCCCCCACTAGGGTAGGGCTCTGCGCGGTGGATCCACGACCGCATCCCAAACGATTTGCATTTGCCAAAATTAGGGTCTAAACATCAGGCCTGTGAGAAGTGATTTGTTTTTTTAGCAAAGCGACATCCCTGCTTTGCTGCCCGTACAGACTGTGTAACCGCTGACATGTATGCTAGTTATGACCCCAAAACATAAACGCCAGCTTATTTCCTATAAAGTTTTTGTATTTCTTTTTGTCTTGGACCAACATGGCTACCAAGTACATCCCTGAGCTTATTTTCTATTTTTTATGGGGGAACTGCTCTCTCCCCGCCTAATTCCTTCTGGTCAGGAGTCCATGTCCACCCACTGCCATTTAGCTGGAATTAAATCACATAGCACAGAGTCAACAAACCCTAATGCCATGAGGCTGTACACCCGGTACCCGGCAGTGGGGGATGAAAAGGAGATTGCCCTTTTCCTTCCACAACTACCTGTCTCCTGGCACTAAAAAACCTCACAATTTTGTTATCTCAGGGACTGACTTGCCTTAACGAGAGTCAGGTACGAGGGGGTGTGGTGGATTAACATCTTTTGCAAGCTGCTTCCGTGTTCTGCAATTTAGCAGCTTGCATTATTTTAAATGAGTCACTAACTCCAGCGGTTACAGAGAAATAATCTCAGAAATATGAACTAAGGGGAATGTATGCATGAGTCTGTAGACGACAGACGATCCCCATTCATCTCCAGAGATGATAGTGTAAATGTAATACTGTTAATTCTTTGAAGTGTGAGAGGTAAGGATTTCTTTGCAATGTCATTGAGTGGTACTGGGCAGTAGAGGGCTCGCTGGTCTGTCCTCGTAAGAAGGGAAAACATAAAGACCTGCAGCACCTGCCTAGAGGTGTTGCTGCTTCACTCATGGCTTTCTTGCATGCAGCCCGCCTCTGGCTTCTTTACTTTCCTTCCATCCAGGAAGAGCATGCACTAACTGCAGATGCTTCCTCAGCCTGACAAAGGGTATTTGTACCCAAAAGCTTGCAAATAATTTTTCGAACTATTTGAGTCGGTCTAATAAAAGATATCAGACTTACCCAAAGAACTTTGTCTGCCTTGCTTCCCTTAAGTATTCTGACCTGGTGCCATGTTAGTGTTACTGCCCGAGTACCGTCCTTGTGTCAGTCCCGGGATAAACAGTGTGTTTCCCTCATCTCACCGCCTCTCTTGGCTCCAAACACAACCCCATGCCATTTTTCCTGTCAAAAAGGAAAGCATAGATTACCAACATGTCATTCGATTATTCTAATTTACTCTAAGTGATGTCCCACAGTGGGACCTCAAATTGTGTGGGAGAGGGACGACAATAGGGAATGACTGCCCTGTGTATATTTTTTCTCCATTAAGGAAGAGACAAGCCTAAGAAGCTTAGTGGAGCCCAGGAGCACTTTCAACCACCCCAGGGGAATTAAAAGTGCACACAGTTATATTTGGAGCACATGCCTTCCTTGCTGCAGTTCTAGAAATGCTACAGAGAGTTTCCTGCTAAGGGGGTTTTGACCCAGACAAACCACCTTAGCAGCATTTTTGAGGCAAGGCGGTGCCTTTATTTACCAGGGGACAATGAAAAGCGGCCTTATTTAATTAAATAGTTGGAATCATACTCCTCCTATGAGCCTCAGCAGAAGTGCATGGGCAGTGAGATCTACCCACTCTGAACTGATTTAGTTCTTCCTCTCAATAACTCCTTCAGCACTATGCAAGACCAGCCAAACACTAGGGAAAGAATTCATGGCACCATCTACTTTTCACTGCTCTGGTATGTCCTCTATTTGCAAGCCTCGAAGATAAAGCCACATTGTCTTTTATCTTCAACAAGAACCCAGTTGTCAGGGCATCGATTACACAATGCATTAGTTATGCACAGCAGTATGTGTCCCAGGAAACCTCAGAGAAAATATCAGCGTTGATCTCACACTGTCCCTCCAGAGCAGTCGTAAAATGTATGAGTACTAAGGAAATGTCCTTGGCTTCACTATTAGCTCCATTATCTGCTGTACACTGTGCTCCTGGGAATCACACAGGTACTATTGCGCTATAGAGTGCCAATAGAGAGTCCAGGTGATTAAGTGTTCCCATCCCAAATGTTGTCTATGAAGAACTTTTGTCTCAATCTCCATCTGTCCCCTTTCCTTCACGTATTAGATTTCAGCTGAATCCTTAAAAATGCCCTTACACTCAGAGCATGTTTAGGTACATTTCAGTTTCTCCTAAACTGCATTGGCTATGCTCCACAGCTGGCAACAATCCTGGGTACTGGTGCCAAATGTTACATTTTCTACAGCAGGCAGCAAGCAAAGATGTTCTGATAACTTTGTGTGAATCTAGTTTGTCTGATAATACCAATAGAGTTAAAAGTCTGTTGTCACTTCAGTTATCAGTCTCATTTCATATGAACTCAGAATGTTGGCTTTGAAAATGTGAAAATATCTTGCCTTCAGAATAGACAGTACTGTATTTTGAGATATTTTATATGCTTTTTGCACTGTCCTAAAAAATCCTGCTTTGTCTCCTGGTTTCAGTCTTTTTCTGTCTCTCCTTTCCCCATTTCCTTACTGTACAGTCTACGGTATTTCATTTTTTCCTTGCTCTCAGGTTTTGTAACTGCATCTGCCCCTGAAAACATGCTGATACCTCTGCAGCTGTGCAACACTAGTTGTGTTGGAGAAGAAGTATCTTCAGTGCTGTGTGATTAAACCTTTGCCAAGAGCACTTGAACTTGATCTGTATTCTAGGAGCACAGGTATGGACATGACCATCATCACTGTCAAGCCTGTGATGGGGATGTTGTAAGGGTGGTGTGAGCTGAGGGGCAGAGTAGAGTCATTGATTTGCCAAATGTCACAGAGCAAATTTGCTAACTCAGGATTTAAATCTAGGCTTCCTAAGCCTAAGTGTAGTCTCCTGTTCCATAGCTCATCCTTCTCTTTCCTCAGTCTTTCCAGCCACCAGTAGACTATAAGGTCTGTCCATTGGTAGCTCTGTGGAAGAGCTGTGAAGAAAAGGTTGTGACAGGCTGGCTTCTGGTAAGTAGAAGACAGGGTAGAATTGTACCTTCTAGACCAGGGTGGGCAATTATTTGGGCCTACAGGCCACATAGGGAGTTTGTTCAGCTGTCATGGGATGGGTCAGCACCCCACCTTGCACCAAAACTCCATGTGTGGGATGGGGCCACAGGCTGGTATGGAGCAGTATTTGGAAGCAAGATGGGCAGGCAGGGCCAGGGAGGCCCTGGGATCGTGGGGCAGGGCCAGGGCAGAGCTGTGATCTGCAACAGGCACGGGTTTTGCAGGCAGGGTCATGCTGGGAGCAGATTGTGGCTCTGTCCCAGCCCTGAGCTCAGCCCCATGCTGTCATCATCCCACAATCCCAGTCTGGGCCCTGGCCCTGGACACAGCTCCCTGCCCACCCAGTCACGTGCCCTGGCTACATGGCTCCCAGCCAGTCTCCATGGAGGCCCTGGGATTTGGGGGTAGTGACAGCACAGGGCCGGGGCTGGGGCAGAGTTGGGATCATGCTCCCTGCACATCCCTGGCCCCAGCCCCATGCTGTCACCTCCCTGCAATCCCAGGGTCTCCATGAAGACCAGCCATGGGCAGGGTACATGGCTGGACAGGGAGCTGTGTCCAGGGCGGGAGCCAGGATCACGAGGCCAGGGCAGAGCCACGATCCACTGCCTGCACACTCCTGCTCATGGATCCCACACCTGTTGCAGGGGTGTGCAGGTAGCATATCGTGCCTCTGACCCAGCCTTGGCCCCGCACTGTTGCTGCCCCAAGATCCTGGCACCTACCAAGTGCCGCTTGGCTTGCTCTCAAACACTGCTCCCTGCCAACTTGCAGCCCTGTCCCAGCCGCCTAGCTAAGCACCATGCCTGAATGGGTCCCACCACCGGCGGTGGGTGCAAGATGGGCCAGGGCGTCTGGGCAGTGGGACTGGGTCCAGTGGCTGTGGACTGCCAGAAGGAGCAGTGCTGCCAGAGCTGCTGGGAAATGGAGTCTGGCTGCTGCAGCCCCACCTCACACCTGGCAGTATGTGCCATGGCCCAGACTGCCCTCTGCACCTGGGATGGGCAGCACCAAGGGACCTGCTGCAGGCCAGACAAAATCCCTTTTCGGGCCAGATGTGACCTGTGGGCAGTATTTTGCTCATCCCTGTTCTAGACTAACTAATTCAGAGATGCATGAGCTTTCCTAAGCAAGTCTGCCTTCTGCCTGACTTCAGGATAAGAAGGCTAATGACCTCTTTCTAGGGTTACCATACATCCAGGTTTTCCCGGATGTGTCCTCTTTTCAGATTGTCTGATTTCCCCCTGGGCATTTTTTTTAAACCTGAACAAATTTTAAATCACAAGTTTTCCGGGATTTTGCTCTGCTCTGCTGGTGGGAGTGCGGGAGGGCAATTAGAGGCAGGGGGCACCATGCTTCTTTGCGTGTACACACGTGGCAGGGATGCAGCCAGGCAGGGGGATGGGGGCAGCCCTGGCAGTTGTATGCAGGTAAGTCTTTGGGTGCAGGGGACTGGAGAGCCAGGGCTTGTGGACCATCTGGGTGGAGGAGATAGGTAGGGTTGGGGTGCCTGCTGGCGCTGGGGAATGGTGTCTAGGGGCAAAGGCTGTGGCAGGGCCCGAGGCGGGGAAAGGCGCCTGACCTTCCAGTGGAGGAAGGGGCGGGAGGGCCCTGCGCAGCTGATTTAGTGGCACTGGGGGCTGGTGCCCATGCTTGCAGAGGTGGGGCACCTGGGAGATGCTGCCTGAGAGGGGGTGTCGTGGCCAGGCCGCCTGACGCGATGCAGGAGCCCCAGCCTGGAGGCTCACTTTGGCAGGGCTGAGGAGTGTAGGGGAACTGTGGGTCAGGAGTGAGGGGCACCAGCAGGGCTGGGGGGTCTGTGGGTGGGGAGTAAGGGGCACAGAGGATCTGTGGACTGGGAGTGCAGGGCACTGGCAGCGCCAGGGGCTGCAGGTCAGGAGTGAGGCATATAAATTTGGCCTGGGGGATGTGGGACTGTGAGTAGGAAGTGAGGGGCTCCAGCAGGGCTAGGGGTTTGCAGGTCAGGAATAAGGGGCACTGGCATAGCCAGGGGGCTGTGGGTTGGGAGTGAGGTGTCCCTGTGACAGGTGTCCACTTTCATGGAACTGGAAATACGATAATCCTACCTCTTTCTGATAGGTAGCCACCCCAGTGATCAGTCCTGACTTATCCCTGCGTATGTGAGAACCAACCATGGCAGGTTACTTTATGGGCTAGTCTAAGAGCAAAGAGGAAAACTGGGTAGCTTTCAATAAAGCCATCTGTCACCCAGAGCTGCAGAAGCTCATGTGGGAGGTGACAGAAGAGCCTAGGCAGTTTCAGAGTCATGCTGCTTCCCTGAACTTCTCTTCTCATTCCCTTCCTCTGCACAAACCTGCTGAGATATTTTTTTAGAAATCATTGTCTTTCCAAAAAATAATCACAAACCTGAAAATCTGTCTTTGAGGCCTAAAACTCTCCCTGTGCCTGAAGAAGGGTGTTTGTACCCAAAAGCTTGCAAAGAACATTTTTTTCTAACTATTTAGTTGGTCTAATAAAAGATATCACATTTACCCAAGGACCCTTGTCTGCTTAGCTCTTATTAGTGCATTCAGCTGACTAATCATTTTCAGTTCCAAGCACTGCTGTAATAAAAGCAAAGCTGTCAGTCCACCGCTTTAAAAGTAAGCTAATTAACACTATAGACTTTAAAATGGAACATCTGACAGGAAGCAATTAGAAGGAAAATTAAGTGCCCCACTGGGGACATGGAGTTTTATCAGTGTAAGTCAATGTGCAGCTCTTTCACAGCACCACACTTCAAAGAATGAGCAGGCCAGGGCAAATGGTTTCTTTTAAATGTTATTCAGCAACAGAGGATTTTCCATGCCTTGGGATATGGGAGTAGGAACAGGCAGAAAATGAAAGCAGTAGACACTAATGTTAAAAGGAAAATAACAGAGTCGGTTGCCGAAGTGGGCATAGATCTATGCAAAAAGAATGTGGCAGAGGTTTGCTGGGAGAGCATAGTTCATACTGAAAATGATTGGGAAAGTGTCAGAGCAAATGCAAATGTGAATGCAAATACAAATTGTAATGCAGGAGTTTGATGGGAATTGTGCCTGCTGTCTATAGCCATCTCTCAGGGCTGCAAGTATCGGTCTTACTTCTTCCTTGCATTATGGTAGTGCATAGAATCCCCAGACAGGACTGGGACCAAGACCCTAATGTGTTACATGGTATACCAACACAGAGTGAAAATACAGTCCCTGCCCCAAAGAGCTTACAATAAAAATACTTTTATTGCAAGAGCTTCTTTTTGCATTGGTATAACTACGATCACACTAGGCTTTGTGCTGCTATAACTCTGTCAATGACAGATGTAGCTGTAGTTATACAAAATACGTACCTAGGCAGGACCTAAGGATAAAAAGTTAAGCAAAAAGTTCTGTGTTAATGGGGAAGAAGTCCTTCTACAGCAGTGATAAACTCTGACATATGCAAAAAACCAATTCAGTCTCCAATAAGTCTATTATGTTAGGATAGTCTCATGAATCATGACTAATGCCTGGGGCTGGGAGTCAGGCAATCTAAATTCTATTTCTAGCTCTTCTTACTAGGGGAAGTGTCTCCTGGCCCTGATGTTCATATATGCTGTGCCCCCAGAGGGGCTGTGTCTAGCCACTGATTCATCAGTAAAATGGAGATAATGGTTCAACTCTGGTTGAAGGAGGGTAGGAGAGTGATTTACAGTGCACTTTGAACCTAGGTCCATAAACATGCAAAACATTATTAACAATCAGATAGGGGGAAATGAAGCAATGATGAAAACATCTTTTTTGTTTCCCTTTGAGAACAAAGCCATCACCAGCAGTAAAAATCAACCCCCTAAAAAGCACAAAGGAGCAAATCCTACTCCCTGCTCTGCAAGGCAGATGGGCCTTGCCTTGTTTGCAACAGCGCAAATGTGGTTTCACTGGGGAAGCCTTGACATCTCTTAGATTGTAAATTCTGGGGCTCAGAGACTGTTTCTTTCAATGTCAGTAAAGCATCAAACACGGAAGTTATTGATGCTCTCCAGTAAGAATTATAGTAGTGATCTATTGCCTTTTGTCCATGGTCGGCACAGACACTTTGGGATCTACTCTAGCATTAAGGCTGAAGCTGCAGAAAACAAAACTAGGGAAGAGGATGATCTTTAACCACTAAGGAAGAACTCCGTGCTCAGCAAGCTCTCTGGGCTGCATCCTGGAAGACAGGATATGGGCCCTAATGAAAATGATGTTTAAAATTAACAATGTCCATTGGCTCCAGTCCAGCTAGGAGTTGCACAATGTGCTTAACTTTACACACTTGGCATCCTATGGAATTATTCACCGCATGTAGAGCTAAGCATGTGCACAAATCTTTGTTGGTGTGAAGCCCTAATGCACAAATACCTCTGCAGATGCCATGGAATGAATAATGACAACAACGAGTGGAAAGCAGTTTGCAGATTCAGTCACTTGTAATCAAACAGTAGAGTATATGAACTTTGCAGCTTACCTTTGGAACAGCATTAAAATTGGCTGAAAGCCATCTCTAGAAGTAAAAATAGCCCTTATGCTGCATGACAGAGAACTAACAACCTGGTGTTGCCTAGTGTGGCCTTCAAAAAATGAGTGATTGCAAGGTATCTCTCCTGGGATAGAAATGGCTGGAGGCTTGTAGTTAAAATATTCTGTTCTGGCCTGATTAAAACCAGTGCTACATTTTTTCCTTCAAAATAATGGTATCAGGTGTGGGAGGAATCTCAACTCCATTAGAAATCATACAAAAGGAGGGCTGGAATGGACCTCAGGTCATCTATTCCAGTGGGGGCCAACCTTTTTTGGTAGGTGTGCCACAAATTAGCCCTGCATTCTTCCTGAGTGCCACCCTAGTGCCCTTCACCTGTTCAATCTGCTGCTCTGCCTTCTGTTTCTTGCCCTATCCCAATTTGCCCACACAGAGGATAATGGTGCTACAGGTTGGCCATCCCTGATCTAGTCCAATCCCCCTGCTCAAGGCAGAGTCCTATACACTTTCTAGGCACGTCGTATACACTTATTTGTCTAACCTATTCTTAAAACTCAACAAACAACCCTGTTGCACTACTACAAGGCACTGCCCCAAGACACCAAACACCCTAACCCGTGACAGGTAAAGCAGGGGGCATGAGGGCACTGTCAATGTCCTGCTTCTGCTACAAACAACCCTGGTTACTATCTCAGCAGTGAAAATGCAATCCAGTTTTTCTTCCCACAAAATGCCTTAATCTAAATGCCTAGTGAAAGGGCCTAAACTGGTTCCTTTAAACACATACGTATACTGCTGCATTGTTTTCGCTTCTAACTCGATGTTCTTTTGGGGATCTGTAGGGAGACCTTCATGAAGCACTTTCTGGTTTTTGAATTTGGGGTATGAAATCCCAATTTTCCAGAAGGCATAAGGAGAAGAACTTGGATTGCAGCGATTCAGAGTCCTCCTTAATTCATTGTGGTAAATAAAAGTGCAAAATATGCTTCATTCCCACTGCCCCTAAACATGTCCACTGAATTATAAGAGCTAACTCCACAGGTCTAGAAAAACAAAGGACCCACCTGTTTTTCTTTTGCTTTAAGAAAATTGATTTTTTGTTTCCCTGCAGGAAAGAAGCAATCACTTATTCCAGATGTTCTGTTACAGTAAATGCAGGTATTTTCACTTATAGTAGCTTTTTCAATGTATTCTGCAGTATAGTTAATGATTACAATGTGCTTTGTGTAATGCCTTGTATCAGAAAGGGAGAAGGGAGGACCCAGGTAACTATAGGCCTGTAAGCCTCAACTCGGTGCTTAGGAAGATCTTGGAGAGAGTCATCAAGGAGCACATCTGTGGGGGGCCAGCAGAGGAGATCATGCTCAGGGGCAATCAGCATGGGTTCATCAAAGGCAGGTCCTGCCTGACCAACCTGGTTGCCTTTTATGACCAGGTGACTAAATCCTTGGATGATGGTGTCGCTGTGGATATAGTCTTTCTAGACTTTAAGAAGGCCTTTGACACTGTCTCTCACCCCATCCTCATCAATAAATTAAGCGACTGTGGCATTGATGCCTACACAGTTGGATGGGTAAAAAATTGGCTGATGGGGCACACCCAGAGAGTAGCGGTGGACAGGTTGTATTCAACCTGGCGAGATGTGAGCAGCGGGATACCCCAGGGCTTGGTCCTTGGGCCCAGACTGTTTAACATCTTCATCGGCGACTTAGATGAGGGCGTGGAAAGCACGCTGTCCAAGTCTGCTGATGACACTAAGATGTGGGGCGAGGTGAACACACTTGAAGGGAGAGAAGGACTGCAAATAGATTTAGACAGACTACAAAAGTGGGCAGATGAGACTAGGATGGGGTTCAACGCAGACAAATGCAGGGTGCTGCACCTGGGGAGAAGGAATCCACAGCACACAGACAGGCTGGGGAGTTCCCCTCTTGAAAGCACAGAGGCGGAAATGAACATGAACCGCCAATGCCAGACTGCAGCCAGCAAGGCCAGCCATACCTTGTCATGTATCCAAAGGTGCATTTCAAGCCAGTCCAGAGAGGTGATACTCCCCCTCTATGCGGCTTTGGTCAGGCCGCAGTTGGAGTACTGCGTCCAGTACTGGGCCCAGCACTTTAAAAAGGATGTGGCCATCCTGGAGAGGGTTCAGAGGAGGGACACGCGCTTGGTGAGAGGGCAGCAGGACAGGCCCTATGAGGAGAAACTGAGGGACCTGAACCTGTTCAGCTTCAGCAAGAGGAGGCTGAGGAGGGACCTGGTGGCTGCCTGTAAACTCATCAGGGGAGATCAACTGCAAATAGGTAGAGCCTTTTTCTCCCCAGCACCACCTGGGGTGACGAGGAACAATGGTAATAAGCTGACGGAGAATAGGTTCAGGTTAGAGATCAGAAGGCAATATTTTACAGTTAGGGTGGCCAAAATCTGGAACCAACTTCCCAGGGAAGTGGTCCTCACCCCTGCATTGGGCAAATTCAGAAGGAAGTTGGATGATCATCTGTCTGGGGTCTTGTGAACCCAGCATTCATTCCTGCCTGTGGCAGGGGGTCAGGCTAGATGATCTGTTCAGGTCTCTCCTGACCCTAGCTACTATGAAACAGTATGCTGTGGAGGATCTAGGAATTGTTTTGTCCACTACTGAAATGCAATACAGATACTTTCAGTGCTGAAAGAGAAAAGCGTGTTATCTGTCCTGTCAGTTTGCTAAACTGGGCCCTATCTGTTACATCACACCCATCTTACACCAGAATACATACATTGGGTAAAAGTCTGGCCCCACTAAAACCAATAGCAAAACTGACACTGACTTCCATAAGGTCACACTTCACCCACTAACATCAGATTTACTGTTGCTTGACACCAACCTGAGACTCAAGCACAGAGGCTTTCATCTGTGTGCAGCAGTTAATTACAGGGAAAGCATGTCATTTTCTCCTGGACTGAGGAGAAGCTGCTTTTATTCCTGATCCTGCAAGGAGCAATGCATGAATAAAGCCTCGTGTCCATTCAGGGCCCTATCAGTCAAAGAGCATCTGCCTATACAGTTTTTCACAACTGGGGTCTGCCATGAGATGCATGTCTGACACAAAGAGGGATCACGTATCCCGCAAAGATGGTAATGCAAGTGGGAAAAAAGCCCAAAGTTTAACCCAGGGGTGCCCAACCTTTTGGCCTTGTGGGCTGGATGAGTGGCACAGGGTCAGTCCACAGGCCCAATCTTATCCGTGGTGGGGAAGCAGTAGCACTGTTAATTGCCATCAGTACCTTGCTGTCATCTTTCCAGAACCTGTGGGCAGCCCTCTTTGCTGGATGACATGGCTCTGCAGGCTGGATCTGGCTTGCAGGCCAGAGGTTGAGCACCAGTGGTTTAACCAATTTGGATAAAGGAAAATACAACACACAGGAGTCCTGGTAGGAGGTTGAATTGTATTTCTTGATACTGATACTTGGTATTTCTTGGCCCCAATTACTTGATATAGGCCAAGGCTACAGAAAGGTTAAAACCCCTATCAGGTGTTTGGTACCATATCGTTACAGCTAGTACTAATTACAAATAAAAACCTCTTCTATAAGGTTTGCCACAGTTATACTTCTTTATATATACACAGTAATGCTGGCATTTGGGGTTTTAGTCTGAGTCTTATGATAGTTGGGTTTTTTTGTTCTTTCCTAAATGCCCCTTGAGCTTAAAGCAAGAGACTGCGTGAGAATCTCTGGTTTAAACAGAACGGTCTAGCCCTCCTGGACTCAGAGAAATAGTGAAGCTAGGGCACCTAAAGGTTTCAAAACGAGAAGACAAAAATAAACCAAACTGCATTCCTGACTTTTTGGAGGCTTGGCTCACAGTTTTGTTGCTTGCAGTTAGCAATATTGTACACACATAAGCCTCGATGCCACAAAGATTAACCTGCTTGACACCACACCTGGGAGTGATTCCAAATAGGACCACTGACATTTATAGTATTATTTGCATGATCCTGTGTTTCCAGGATCAGGACCGCATTACATATATCTATTGATATATGTAGAAGAAAATGTGAATTATACTAGCTATAAGCACATGGAATTATTATTAAGTCTTCTCTCTTTTGCACTTGCCCTACCCAATTATTGATATTACTAGCTGAGATTTTGTTGGCCTTTAAGGGACAGAACTGTAAATATTTATACATATCCTTGTTCTTAGGGTTTTCCCTGTATGCAAAGTATGGCATATACTTGTAAGTTCTTGTAGGAATGGAGCTTATGACTTGGGTCTTGGGGTTCATGTCTTTCTTATTTTCTTTCAGTCTGTCTGTGTATGCCCAGCACACCTTTGGGCAGTGAGTATATAAATAATGAATAGGCAGACAAGGTTCTTTGGATAAATGTGATATCTTTTATTAGACCAACTAAATAGTTGGAAAAATTGTTCTTTTTAAGCTTTTGGGCACAAGCACCTTTCTTTGGGCACAGGGAGAATCTGCTGCTGTTTTATGTTCTCCTGCATGGAAGAGAAGCCAATATGCAAAATGACAGTCTGTGAGAATGCAAATGCATGGCAGTGAGGATCAGAGGCATGGGAGACAATAGGTATGAGACAGGTGGGTGTGTGGGGAAGGGGTGGATGTTGACCTGGTGATAGAAAGTAGCTGGTAAAGTGCAGAGCAGTTACCTGGGGTTATCAGATAGCAGGCAGTTTATAATGTGCTATAAATCCAGTGTTTTAGTCCATGATTTTCCCCCCCACCCCCACCTACCTGTCTTACACCTATTGTTTCCCATGGCCTCCAATCCTCACTGCCACACATTTGCATTTTTACAGACCTGGTTGCATATTGGCTTCCGTTCCCTCCAGGAGAACACAAAACAACAGCAGACTCTCCCTATGCCCGAAGCAGGGTGTTTGGGGGTACTGCACAAAACATGAGGGATATATTTGTCATGAATGTTTTATGTGAAAAATATGCAGAGGAATGTATTTAATAAATTATGGAAACTGAAAACAATTCATGTTTGATTCTACAACTCTAATTTAGGTGAGTGCAATTACTCATAGGAGTCCAGGAATGGTTTTCAGTAGTCTGTACCAGTGATTTTGATACCGTTGGATTTTAAAGACAACAAAAGGATGCAGAAGAATCAACCTCCATGCTCCAGGTTTAAACTCATCTTTTAATATTAGAAACTGGGCTAAGACCTAATGTAGGAGCAAATTATACCCCCATCCATCACAAGAGGGTTTTGAATCCTCCCGTACCAGCTGGTCCTTGTGGGCAACTGGTTTAGGTCAGTGGTTCTCAAGCCTTTGGATTCAAGTCACCCCTTGAATGGATTCCTTTTTTAAATCTGAGTTCATCCAGTGAATTATCTGCACACCTGTGAAACTAAACAGCAGCTGTGCAGAAGAATGAACTCTCACAGAAAAACATACTAAGGACAGAGACACACACTCACTTAGGAGCACATTTTGCACAGAACTGCTCCATTTCTGACCTCACCGTCTCTGTACTCGAAGGCAATCTACCTAACATCTTTAAAAGGCGAACTTGAGAACAAAACTTCATAAACTGGCTGGACACTAAGAACCAAGGACTAAACACTCATCTTGGATTTATGGCCCACTGTCATTTATCCAACTCCTGAATACTTTCTATATAAGGAAGGTGACTGACCCTACCATTCCCTCCCTTCATAGGCCCTGATCTCCCAGTGGCGACCGTCAGTCCTCCCAGATCGTGGTGCATGCATGAGGGCCGCCCCGACCTTTGATGTACATGCCTGGTCAGGAAATTTTGGAAGAGTGGAGGCTGCCAAGATCTTCCATCCTCCCTTTAGGCCACTGAGACAGAATCCAAAGATCAGAGTGAGTCCAGATGTTTGGTGTCTCCATGGCTGTAGTTATGTAAGTGTCTGGGAATCAAGTCCAGGTCTTCTGTATGGTAGGGAAGGATTCTACCACCGACCCACAGGGGACTCCAGATCTCCTAGTATTCAGCTTCTTTTCTTTTGCTAACTCCTGTCTGCTGCACCTGAGAATTACCCTCAGCCCCTCTCCCATGCTGTGCCTGGCTTCCTATATTCAGAGACCTGAGGAAGAACATCTTAGAGCCCCGCCACACATTCAAAATAAAGCTGGAAAGCAGCAAGTTTCAGCATTGTGGCTGCTTGCCTCTTTGTATAGTTGAACAGCCATTTTTACCACACGATAATGACTGCATGTGTGGCTGGCTTCAATACCTCATGTGATTATTACCCAGTTAACTGTGTAATACACAATGAAACTCAAGGTTTACAAAGCCATCATTCTCCCGACCCTCCTTTACGGCTACAAAACCTGGACCGTCTACCAGCGTTGGGTCAAGAAACTAAACTGCTTCCACCTGTGCTGCTTGCGAAAGATATTAAAGCGGCAGGATGAGGTGCTGGACACCAAGGTGCTCGGGAGACCAGCTCTCCCCAGTATCCACATTCACCCCGCTGAAACCAGCGCAGCTAAGAGGCGCTGGCCACCTCTCAAGAACGCCCGGCGCTCGCCTGCTGAAGAAAATCTTCTATGGCGAAGCATCGAATGGAGGACGCTTTCACGACGCACCAAAGCAGCGGTACAAGGACACCCTGAAGCGGTCCCTAAAGAGTTTCGGCATGGACCCAGAGTCGCAGGAGCAAATCGCTCATGACTGTCCATCCTGGAGGTCATCGGTCCAGAGCGGAGCACCGGAGTGGCGCGTGGTGCAGGCAGCGAGGAAAACAAGGGTCTCTCGTGTCCGGTCACACATCATTCAGGGCAAAGATCAGGCGTATAAATCACCTGCGTACCCATGCGACCTGCCCTCCACCCTCCCGTTTTCCTTCCCGCTTCCTCTCTTCTCCGCCCCCGCTGGACGCTGCCATCTTTGCTTGCGAAGGCCGAAACCCCGTGACACCTAACAGCGTGCCACACGGGCCTCGCACAGGGACGCGTGTCGCGGGCGGGGGACCCGGAGAGCGGTTGCCCCTACACCCCCGCGTCGTTTCTGCGCCCCTCGGGCTGGCGGGGCCTGCCCGCAGCCGCCCCGCGCTCGACCACCTCCTTTGGCCGGGCGCGCTGGCCTCGATTCGGCCCACTCGAGGGTCGCGGACACTGCCCTCCCCGGGCCTGGGGAGGGACATCTGTGCCGCAGACCTCGCGAAGGACAATGTTTCCCAGTCCAAGATAAAAGATCTCGTCGAATATCAAGCGCCCCACCGGCTCGGGGGCCCAGCCAGGCCGCGGGGCGGGCCCGGCGGGCGGGGCCAGGCAGTGCAGGCACCGCCCCCGGCCGCCATCTTGGCGGAGGTGTCAGCCCGCGGCTATGGCGGCGCGGTGGCGGTACGGCCTTTGCCCAGGTAGGAGCGCGCGGGGCGGCACCCGGGAGGGGCTCCTTGCTCTGCCCCCACCCCGCCCCAGTCCCGGTCAGTTTGAGGGGAAACACTGCGCCCCTCCCCCCCGGTGCCCCTGTGAGGTGTCTCCCCCCCGCCCGGGACTCGTGAGTGCGGGGGGACCCTCGGCGTAGGTCCCCGGCCGGCGGTGACGCTCAGGCCGGGTTAAATGGCCATTTTCTCGCTGACGGCTGGCGCAGGGCGCTGAGAAACGAGCCCGGGAAGATTGGAGGTGATCGGGTTGGGGGGGGATCGATGCGAAATTGCACCCAAGGGGCAGGGAAACCGTCCCGGTGTCTCGCGAGCTCCCTTCCGGCCCTCAGATCTGGCGGTGCCTGGTGAAGGGTGCTGGCACCCGAAAGCTTGCAGTGGAAGATGTTGTTATTATTTTTTTTTTCCCCGCAAAAGACATCGCCTCTGCTGTGAGTGCTGGCGCCCGAGTGTGATTGTGACACGCCGGTGAAATGCTGTCCGTTTCCCGGGGGCTGTCACAGACACACCGCGTGATCGCCCGATGGGGCTAGTTTCGGGAGTGATGGTCTTTTGGCTTCATCTGCTCTCCTGGCTCTTCGCATGATCCTCCAGGTGCGCCCGTTTCACGAAATGAGAGCATAGTTCAGCGGCGCTGGCACTGGGTGCGATAGCAGCACGAGCTCCATGCTTTGCATGCCTTGGAAACTCCTTTGGGAATGTGTTTTGGGGCTGTTTTCACCCGTAGTGTCAACCTCGGTTGTAAGGGTGTCGGGATGCTGCGGTGTTGTCGCCAGCTCCTTCTGTGCCCAGTTCTAATACCCGGGGCTTAAGTATTAAGGGATCGGGGCTTTGGCCTTAAATCCCGGACTTTCTTTATAGTGCCCTCCTCCTGCAATGCCTCCATGATACCGGTGGTGGAGAGCTTGTGAACTGTCTGGTGGCGTTATCTAGGCCGGCTCCAGGCAGAGTTGGGTGATGTAATGGCTAAAGTCCTGGTAGTTAGGTTATGTGAATGAAACCCAGGTTGCCAAAGAAGGTGAAACTTTGCAGGGTCTATGTAGGTTCAGCTGGAAGAAGTTTGACTTGGTTTAGAAAAATAAAAAGCTTTTTTTTCTATCTTGTTGCAGCTGTACTAGTGGAGGATTATGGGTCTGCTGTTTTTCTGTTTTTGATGTGCAAGGGCTTAGAGCTTAAACATTGCTCTCAAGCACTTTATAAAGCTTAGGTGGGCCATCAGCCAACTCCTAGTTAGTGTAGGCTTTTCCCCTGGTAACTGTGACTTGGTCCACTTTGCTATTACGTGCATGCTAACCTGGGAACCAAATCAGCTAAACACTAATCTGTTCAGGTTACCCATTGATTTTTTTGCCTTGTGAATGGAAGAAATCAAGTCCTACTAGCTAAAGCCTAAACCTTCACTTGGCCTTGGAGTTGACCTGTGAAGTTTCCCTGTCTGGGTCTGATCTAATCATATTGTAAAGACTTCTGTGAGATGAAGTGGGGAAAAACCCAATGATGCCACAAAGCAATAAATATAAGATATGCCAAGGCAAGGAAGGGCACAAGGAAGTTGTGATGTAAGGAAAGAAAACTTACAGGGAAAGAACAAGCAAATCTTGGTCCCCAATTCCTTTGGGCTGAGTCTCCTTTGAAGATAATGCTGATCTTTGCACTTTGGGACAGAAATGGGGCATGGTCCTAGAGACTTGCTTCTCTGTCCATAAGCTCTCTGTTCGCACTGGCTTACAGCTCAGTGAGGCCTTGTCTGTCCCAATCAGGGAGCAATGCCAAGTTACACATGTTAGAAAACTGTTTTGCAGCCTTGATGCACAGCTGACATCACCATCCCTGTTCAAAACCCAAAAGTTCCCTGATGGTTCCAGTGCTCTTTGGCTTTCCTTTGTAGATGGGATCAAGTGTTAAAGGCACCTTGTCCTTCCGAGCAAGACCAAGCAATGACCCTTACTTTTTACTATATTTCAAGAAATCCTTCTGCTGGCAGGAGGACAGAAGTGGAATAACAAGGGAGAGACTAGAGACAAAGCTTGCATACATCTGGCATTATTCTGTTTAAAGCTGCAGTAACTAAATAGTGAAACTAATACCATATTACTTGTCTTGGGAAGACCAAACTCTGTACTGTCTTAGGTAAGAATCTACTTGAAATCATATATTTTAAACATATTTTTGTACCGACCAAGCAATACTTGATATCATTTCATCTGTAACTATGTGTATGTTTCACACAAGCACTGTTGCCATGTACCTAGGGGTTAGATCCATAATGTAATCTTGTTTTGTGCACAGAACAATTGTTGTATAATGTATTTGTTCTGAATGCAGAGAGCAGTGTCTTCAGACTGTTCCAAAACAATGTCATGGAGCTGACTGGGTGATAGTTGACTGCATTCTGGCAATCGGGCTGAGTGGTGCAAAGCAGTATGAAGGTATGAGCAAACCAGCCAGCCTGGGTACATACAGTGCATGATGGGGGCAAAAGTGATTTTTTAATGGCAGAGATTCTCAAACTCCTATTCCTATATCTTTGAATGGAAGCTAGTAGGTCAGTGTAGTGCCTCTTTGTATTTCCAGCTTCCTATTCTGATAAATCACAAATACTTTCCCCCCGTTACCTAAATATATAAGTAACTACTGAGGTTGCCACAGGGATGTTGTACAATTAGGTTTAGGAGTATTAGCCCAAGCACTCTGAGAGAATGAAGAGTGAGACAGTTTCTGTCATGAGGATGTTGTCGTATATACAGAGAAGTCTGATCTCCTCTTTGAAGTGATCTGATCTTTTTCTGTCTTGTTTAGACATTTTAATGTTTTGATAATTTTCTCAAGTGTCTTAGTCATATCTACAATAAATATTGTGTATTAATAGTTAGCTTATTTTCTCTCTTTCATTCGTATGTAGTTATATTTTTTACAGATTTACAAACCATTCTGATATTCATTGGGAGCTGAGTGATTTTAGGGATTTCTTTTTATTTTTCTCATGATGTTTTGAGAATGATTCCTCATAATCTGGATTTCAACAACTATTCTTCACCAGAATTGTTACAGTGGGTTTTGTTCTTGGTTTTCATAAGGAGAAGCTGAGGGGACAGCCTGCAAAGGAACTTTAGACTGACGGAACATAATTTTCCCAACAGGATGATTGGCGAGAACACTAGAAAATTATACTGCTAAAGAAACACTTAGTGCTAAGGCACAGGCAACTCTTTGGTAATGTTTAATTTATTTTACCAAGCAGAGGTAATGTCAGGGAGCTTGTTGATGTAGTAAATTCATTTAGCTTGAAGGAGCCAGATTAAATCATCTTGAGAAGCCAGTTGAGAATATGTGGTAAACTCTCTTTGGTTCTTGCTTACTATCAGCTTGCATCCACTGTCCAGAAGCTTGTTGCCTTCTGGTGCCATCATCACCACAATATTTCCTGTGTTTGCTACTGATTGCATAGATTTAATAGATTTTAGGGTTGGAAGGGACCTATTAGCTAGCCAAGTCCAACCCCCTGCCCTGAGTAGGAAAGAGTGCTGGGTTCAGATGACCTCAGCCACATGTTTGTCCAATCTCCCCTTAAATACCTCCAAGGAAGGGGACAGCACCACCTCCCTTGGAAGCATATTCCATATTTTGGCAGCCTTCACAGTGAAGAATTTTTTCCTGATGTCTAATCTAAATTTGCTCCCCTTCAGTTTGTGGCCATTGTTTCTAGTTATCCCTATAGGTGCCCTGGTAAACATTGTATCCCCTATTTCCTGCTGTCCCCCCCCGATGAGTTTGTAGATGGCCACAAGGTCACCTCTCAGCCTTCTCTTGCGGCCAAAGAGATTCAGGTCCCCCAGTTGGTCCTCGAAAGGTTTTTCCTGTAGGCCTTTAAGTAGATGGGTGGCCCTCCTCTGAACTCTTATGGGTGCGTCCCATAAGCCAATTCTCCACCTACCGGACTGTGTGATAATCTACATTGCAACTGTTTAGTTTATTCACAAGAATTGAGTGCAATACTTTGTCAATTCCATTTCATCCTTTCTCTCTCCACTTCCCCTCTGCCTTTTGATTCCCCAGCTGAGATCTTTTCTGGATCCCTCTGCAAACACGCAGAGGGCCACTGGTATGAGAGGCTGTTCCTCTGTGTTTCTTGTCATGTATAAGAGCATTACTTTATCTCTCCTGCTACCTGACACCAGCTGTTTGAATTTTGCATAAAAACACTTGCTTGTAAGACTTAAGTTCTCTCCTGTTATTTATCAAGGGCAGTAGTATTGGCTAATTCTGTAAGAAGGGATTTGAGATGAAGTTTGTATGACACACCATGCAAAATAAAGATTCATTGTGTGTTGACTTGGAAACAGAACAAAGAAGTTGGCCTTTCTGATCCAACATAGTGAGCAAAGACAGTAACTGAAGATACCCTGTTCTTAAATAAGAACTGGTAGAGCAAGTGAAGTACAAAGGTGTACTCATTTCCTCCCGTTGATTCAGCTGAGAGTATTGAGATATGTTTAAAATGTGGCTGTTCTATAATACAGCCTATAACATTCCTCTGTGGGTGTATTTATAATATTTGCACAGTTGTCCTTGTATAGTACACCTTGAAAAATCCTCTGTAGTTACAAAATAATGCTGCACACTTGTGTATTTTTTTGTCTACTTAAATTATCATAGTCCAGTGACTTTAGCCCTTAGTCCTGAGGCACAAGCTTAAAAGTTGTTTGAATTTTAATCCATGTAATTATAGGAAAATTCAAGCTCAAGTGCGCGTGCGTAATGCCACTACTCTTGTGCAGAACTGGGGAAACTCATTGTATTGTGTCATGAAATGTAGGTTATGCTTCACACCATCATCACTGCAACCTGATTTCTGTCATACCCAAGACTGATTCATAAAACTAATACTCAAGTATTCATTTGAATTTTGATTCCTCCGTGTTTATTTTAATGCAGTGTCTGCATGGTGTGCTGCAGTCACCTTTTTGAAGATGGTGGAAAATTCATTAGAATTTTACTGTGGTTTTTCTAAGAATGCTTTTGGGGGTATGGTATTAAGAAGAAGATTGTCTAGTTTGGGACAGCCTGTTAAGCATATTACAGCCTGGCTAATATGCTTTAGTATTAATTAAGGCATTTATATGAAATCTCTTGTATTTACTGGCTACTTCAGGCTTGCAGAACTCACTGAGGAAGTTCTAAAAACAATCACTTGCTTCACTCCTCTCTTCATAGTCAACAATTTCAAATAAGTCATTCTCCATAGTCTATATTGCATTGAATTATTTTGCATGCATTGGGCAAATGTTCATTAATGCGCTGATGACGGCCCATGAAGTTTAGTACCTATAATAACAGGTACTAACTTAATGTGTTTGTAATCAGTGCTACTATGAACACTTTTTTTGTGACCCTAATGTACGGTAGACTAATTCTACTGTGCATTGGCATGATTCTTGCCTGCCATGTTAATGTGCAGTGGAATTAGTTGACTGCGCAATTAGCATTTTGTGTAGATGCGCCGATTGTGAGGTTGTGTCGGGTCTGGGCCCGTTTCTCCCCCCTCTGTGTCCAAGGAGCATGTTTGGGGGGGGCAAGGCCAGCAATGCTCCAGTCCTGCTGGGGAACAGCAGGGATAGTGCCACCATGACAGTGGGGACTGCGGGGGGCAAGGCCAACTGGCCTTGCCTCCCTGCTCCGGCCCCTCAGTCCCTGCTGTCATGGCCATGCTTCTGTCTGTGCAGAGCACGCTGCTTGTTTCAGTAGGTATTGTGATTGGCTGCCAAGACAACTAATCAGAGTGCAAATAAAGCGTTACAGGCAGACTGACTAAGGCAGGAGCGGGCAATTATTTTGGGCAGAGGGCCACTTACTGAGTTTCGGCAAGCCATTGAGGGCCGCATGACAGGCAGCCCAGGGCAGATTAATATTAAATTTCTAAAATTTTTAGGGGCCTCGTGGGCTGGATAGAATGGCCTGGCGGGCTGCATCCAGCCCCTGGGCCACTTTTTGCCCACTCCTGGACAAAGGCTTTTATAATATTAGAATGATGAGATGACTGGGGGAAAGTATTTATAAGTAAAGGAAGCTGTAGGCCAGCAAGCTTGCAGTAGTGGTAGATATTACCTATACTGTGGGTTCTCCTCTAGGCTGCACTGGTGCTGGCTGCAGAAGAAGCCTTACAGATTTCCTATGTTGTTAAGGCCTCTGTTTCAATGCCTTTTAACATTTTAAGGGAGAAAAATGTTTATGTAAATTTTCACCCATGAGCCATAGGGGACTGCTTACACAGATCGGCTCGAAGGTCTGAGGTTTCTAGGAATTGCCGGGCTGGGTTAAACCCCTGGGTCCTGTTAGCCCAGCAGCCTGTTCATCTCTTCCTATTCACCATGAGTAGGTTGCTTCCCTTTCTGTTGTGTTCAGCTCTGGATGGCCTTTTTCTCCATGTACTTTTTTAAATCTTTTTTTTCCCCCAATGTGGTTATACTGATGGCCTCTACAGCATTCTGTCACATGCTAATTATGCATTGTGTATAAAATAAAAAGCCAAAGCAAAACCAAAAGGCAGTGTTTCCAGGCTTTGTTGTTTTTAAATCCTGTGCCTGCTAATTTCATCAGGTTCCCCCTTAGATGAGGCAAACAGAAGGCACAGGAAGTTATTTTTAGCTATAGCCTCAATTTACTCTTGACGACACAGTAATGTACACACTGTACTGGAAAAGTAAACTTTTCAAATAATTATGCTTGTAACAAGTAAACCAGTTTATCTCTGAAGAAATGAGTTTGAGAGGTTGCAGATTCACGTAGATTTCTGGAACAGACAATTTTCATAGGCATTTTGGAGAAACAAGTCAGGAAAAGCGTGCAGATAAATTTTATCTGTGTCTACAAGAAAATACTTCATCTAGAATGAGGTATTTTGGCTAGGGTGGAAAGTAATTGTATTTGAATCCTATGGCCTGATTCTAACCAGGTTTCCCTTCCTGATATGCTTGCATAGACATAGAAGACAATGGGAGCTCCAGGTACTGAGCAGTTCTATAGTGCAGATTACAGAGCTCCTTTCCCTGATTTAAATAAATGAAACAGTCTTGCTTTTGGTTTAAACAAAGAGCAGAGTCAGGCAGTAAACAGCTGGTACGCTGCACAGAAAGTGTTATTTTGTGGTAAGTATTTTTTTCAACTGGAATAGGAAATTGTATTTTCCCACAGATTGAAAGTCTGAGTCTTCAAAGCATACGCATGCAGTTGGTTCATGGAAAGTGAAACAATATTGTTTTAATTTGCTAATGGAAGAGTCAGCAAAAGCCACAGGCTTTGTTTGGTTTAACAGCTCTCTATGGCTTGTCCTTCTTATTAAGAAAGAATGTGCCCTTTTCCAGCCACCCAACCCCACCTTGAAGTTGTGTTTTAGCTTTTGGGTTTGGATTTTTATTGCTTTTTTTATTTCATTGGATGAACTTGAAGGACTCCTAGGTTCAATTAAATGAATTGTGTGAATGTAACACTTAAACTTTTTAAACACAGCATCCTAGAAATTCCCAAGTTACACACTAGTTCCTTGATCTGTTCTATCTGCAATCCAGGTTTAAAACAGATCTCATTTGTTTTAGCCTGGGCTCTGATTTGTGACCCCTTGGGGTTGGCAGTGCAGGGGTTTAGTGGATTTTGCAGAGCTTTTGAAGGATTACTCCTTGGAGGTGCTGGCTTCTACGTTCTGCTGTGATTGTCTGACAGTTGACCTTGAAGATATTGCCTTCAAAGACCAGGAGCATTAGCAGTAGCAAAGGATGTCTATGCTGTTGATCAGCACAGATTTTGAGGAAGGACTAGAAATATAAACAAAAGACCTATATGAAACCTAAATGATTTAAAGCACTTTGCAGGTTAAAACCGGAGGGTTCAGATGGGCTCCCTTTGAAGAAATCTGAAGCAGCTTGGTCTGTGGTACAAAACTGATGTTAAATAACTTACCTGTGCTATGAAATGTTGGTATGATCAATACCTGAATTTAGGAAGCTTCCGGTTGTATTCTGGGCCTGTAACCATGCTGATTTGTGCTCAGTAGGTAGGGGTTAAAACATGTACATACATCTAATGCATTTAGCAGGTTGATGCTTTAGGACCAAAGCCTGACCATCCTTCCTTTGCCATCGTAAGTTAAAGCTGACTCTTTCTGAACCTGGTGTTATGAATTATTGTAGCCATTGAATAATATGCAGATCAGAAGTTTGATTGGAGAGCCTTTCTGAAATGTGATGTGTGTTGTTTAGTCTTCTATGAGCCGGTTCTGTTTTTCTGCAAATAGCTGCAAAACCTTAGTCTAATTCCTAAGTTATAAGATGACCTCATACTTGCTCCTGCAATAACTCTTTATGATAAAAGCTCCCTGGATTAGTCAGTAAAATTACTGTACAGCTATTGTATCACAAATCATGTGCACTTTTAAAAAAATTCACTACAAAATAACATTAATGAACAGATTCTGACCAGCATTGTGTAAAGCTAACACCCCCCCCCCAAAGTCCTCAGAGTATTTGACTTCCTGGACTTCTAAGAATTCCTAACAAACAGGGTGCTCTACAGTTGGTCCCTGCTTTGCAAAAGTTAGGATGGGAGAGTGTCTTGGATTTAAAAAAAGTCCGTCATTCAGCATATGCAATGAATAAACAACATGTTATGGGTCATGTTTTGTTAAGTGAGTCCAAGGAATATATTTCTAATTTTGATTGATTTCCAAGCATCTTTTAAGGGGATTTCAAACTCAGCAGGGGACTCTTGCTGGCAGAAAAATAGTAAGTACATAATTCAAAACATGTTAAATAGATTCCTTCAGCTTGGAAATTTTTATTAATTTGGCTCTTATACCTACCATATAAGATCCTTCAGCCACTCGCACAGCTTCGTAACTGTGCACTTGTAATAGTCCCATTTACTATGAGATTAGGTATATAGTTTAAAAAAAACCTAAGCAGCTAAGATAGCTTCTTTCAGTAGCAGCAAGCAAAACAATTTACATTTTCAGTCTGGCTACTGATCAGCGTATTCTAGCAGGAGCTGTGGGAGCTGCTTTCTACACTGCCCGGCTGCCCTGTGCATGTATGCACATGCACATGGGACCCCCTGCCCTCCTTCTGCTTCCCACTTCCCCCAGCCCCAAGCAGCCCCTTACAGGCTGGAACTCGTCAGCCTGCAAGGGGTTTCCTGTATTTTTTCTCCTTTTAAATGGGAAAATCTGTGATTTTTTTTTTTTTTTTTTTTTCCCCCCCCCCGTTTCCCATGATTATATGAAAGGGTCACGAACATTCTTGCAACTCACTTTTGGGTCATGACCCATGGGTTGAGAAATGCTGCTCTAGAGTGTCCGAAGGATTCACGAGACTAGTTGCACAGGCACATTATAAAGGTTCTACCAGAGCAGTAGAGCAAGCATCGTGGACTAAATCACAGGAAGATTTGACAGGTCAGCCTAGGTGTTTGTCAAAGTCAGATGTGGTTGACTCTCAGGGTTACAAAGATGACAAACTGCTGCATGTAGACATGAGCTATCCTGAGATTAACTCACTCCCCTTGCTTAGGTGTTGTAGAAGTGAATGCCACTGAGCTGACACACAGAATTTTATGTTGTCATATATTTTAATCATTATAATATTATAAAGCCTAAGTCTGTCCATCTGTAATACTTTATTCACACTCTGATTGGCTGACGGAAACTGCCAATCAGAGTGCTCCAAGCATGGGGGGGGGGTGCCACCATGATTTTGGAGTCACACAGAGGACTGGACAGAGGGTGGACAGGACCACCACTGACTATCAGACAGACCCTGCCCCCTGCAAGAGGCAGAATAGTAGCAGCATGGGGCGTTAGGTTTTGGCACTCCATCCCAGCCCCCTCCTCCCCGTCATTCTTGATAGGCAATTGGCTAGTAATATTATAAGAGCCTTAGTCTTAGAAACAACCAGTCAGAGTGCACCAAGAGTGTTCTGGACAGGAAGCGGCAGTGCCATGGAGCGCCGCCATGATGGCAGGGATGGAGCAGCCGGGGTCGGGGGGCAGGGTGGAGCTTCTTGCAGGTGGCAGCAGCTTAGGGTGCTGGCTGAGGGGGGTGGTGGGACAGGCTTCCCACCCCCGCACTCCCCGGGATGGTGGGTGGCTGTGCTGCATGTCCCCCGCCCCCCCGCCGTGTCATTCCTGATGGGCAATTGGCTAGTACTTTAGTGTTTTCTGTTCTTCTATACCCACACAAATAGCGCACCATATCATGGGTATTACTCAAATTTTTAAAAGCAACAAGTCCTTGGGAAATGATACAGTTAACTTCATGACTTATGCATACCTGGAAAAAATAACTTTAAATTAATAATCAGGTTAAGATAATAACTGCAGGAAGACCTGACAAGTCTGTTAACATTCTCTCAAATACTCAGTGAAAGCAGGTGTATCTTAATATCTAAAGCAGTTTTTGGCTGTATTATATTTTAACAGTTGATCTTTAAAGTAGTCTCTCAATTTTTATAATAAACTGAATTTTTATAAGTAGGGACTTAATTAATTTGCGGTTTCACAGAAACCATGAAATCTGGGACTGTCCATGAAATCAACACCAGAAAAAAAATATTGGCAACCAGTGGTCCTCACTGCTGGGAGCAGGCTGTGAAAAAGCCTTTGTCTTACCACAGTTTTAAGAAGGTCCCTATTTATAAGCTGCACGTAGACTTTTCAGCTGCTAAAAGGTACCTGCCTCTGACTTCTATTTGTAAAGCCTGTTGCAAGCAGCTAAATTGTTACTGAACAAGTGTTCAAAATTCATTGTTCTGTTTCATTTATTTGCAAGGAGTATTGTACTTGAATGGCAAAGTGCAGCTGCCATTGTCATTTCCATTAAACGTATTAGATGGAGGCTTCCAATGTGAGGAGCAGCAATGAAATGGTGACAAATGTTAGTATTCCTTATTTACATGTTGGTAATTTGAATGCAAAAGTTAACACTGAACAGTTGATGAATGGTGGGAAATCACACTTCACAATTCAATCCTTTTACACTGCAAGCAAACAGAATTTGAAATACAAAGTGATATAATGCAGGCTTCGTTATGAGGAAGGCTAGGAATCTTCTTAAGTTATTCTGGTCAATAATTGCATTTGTAGCAAGTCTGCAGGAAATACTAAATCCTCAAAACTCAGTGTTTGTTCCTCCCCATATATTTGTATTGTTGCTGTATAAATTCCTTGTGTTTCCTTGCTGTGAATCCTACATGTTATCTACCATTACCAAATGCTGGCTTCTGTCCAGTCTTAGATTTTTGCTTAGATTTAGTGTCTTTTGGTAGAGGCAAGTAAGTTGATTGCTCATTTTTTTTGTAGCTGTTTGTGCATGTTATGCTGGAGGGCATTAGTGGCAGCAGTCACTCACAGACCTGGTAGAAGTCTGCCCCTATTGAACATTATACATTCAAGCATGGTGAGGATGCAGTGAAAAGTCGCTTTGCTTACTAGTAGCTGGGACAGTACAAGTCACAACCCAAGGCACTGGCTAGCATGGTAGGGAGTGAGCAAAAGCAAAGCCAAGAGACCCTGGGGTCACCCTGGTAATGGAGAAGAGGTGGTGCCAGTGTTGGGAGGCAGCAAGGAAACTGGTGTGTGAGGGCAGATTGCTTCCTGGAATGGCAAAGTTGAACCGCTGAATTAGGAAACTACCTCTGCTTGTTCAGAGAAATGGGAATCTTGGTAAATAGGCAAGAGCAGACCAAAGACATTTGACTCCTTGTCATCAAGGCATTGCAACTTGTCTCCTGAAGACTGGCCAACAGGTCAGCCTAAAAAGGCCAGTGGTGTTTCTAGAGTCTTCACAGTGAATTGTCTGGACACCTGCAGAAGCATCCTGAAATGAAGATGAGACAACATTGTGTGACCAGCCACCTTGGGGAAGCTGGCCAGCAAGTGTGCTTGGCCATTTGCAATCTGTGTACCCGAGCTTTGCTATATGGAGCCATTCCTACATCTAGTGATTCTGCAAACATTCATTCTGCCAACTCCTCTCTGAGAGGGTGGCTGTACAGTATTACAGACGGAGGTAGAGTGCCATCTTCAAGCAGCTAGATGCTTCTTTGTAGGGTGTGAAGCTGGCAGGAATGGGAAGCTGTTTTCTCACCCCTCCAGGTTGCTGAGTGTTCTGCTAGTTGTGCGTATAGGCTGTGATGGACAGTCAGGGCTCAGGAACGAGGAACAGTGTCGTTGTTGTGTGTTTTTTTTGACTGAGTGGGAGGAGGGTGAGAGCCTCTCGACTTTTGGAAAAAATGTTTATGGGCGGTAGCTGGAACGTGATCCCATACTCCACAGAATGATTAGCGTGTCTTCACTTTGTGCTTGTTACTAATGGCAATTGGAATCATGTACTATAATACCAGTTACTATGGAAGCCCTGGTTTTTGCTATTTGTCTGAAAGTAGCCACTCTGATTTCTTCTTTTTAAATGGAACTAAGCCAGTGGTTCTCAAGCTTTTTAGACTCGAGACACCCCCTCAAAAATGCCAGCTCTTAGTTTTTACTCATCGTTGAGTATCAAAAAATAACAGAGCAAGGTTTTTTCTGTTGGAAAGAACAAGGCCCACACCTATGGATTTCTATTTGAAATCTCTAGGTTTATCATGTGAATCATGTTGCAAACCTAGCACTGCTATTAACATTGGCACCCTTGAAAGGATATCAAGGCACCCCAGGATGCTGCGGCCCCCTCTTTGAGAATCACTGAACTGAGCTCTGTCACCTCTATGGTTTCGCCTTTCAGACTGCAAGAGTTACTAGAAGGTAGGAAAATACACTAATTAACAGTAGTTAGTATCATAGCACCTTGATTCTTCCCACCATCTCTTGAAACTCGATGCAATCAGTAGTGTGTCCATTTAGCAGACAGAATGCTAAACTGAGCAAAACCCTTGTTAAACTTTGTCAGAAGCAAATTCTTTCTATCCCTGTCCTGCATTTTGATTTTCAATTGAATCTTCCTCTCCCCAGTCCCTCAGGTTGGTTTTATTTTTTTTTAATCCTGTCTCTTTTGAAGTTAACACTCCCTACATTCTCTTTCCAGATTCCTGAAAGGAAAGGATGGAAGTGCATAGGCCAGACATGCAGAGTGTAATAGAGGTGATTACTTTACAAGCCTTGGAGAGTGCCTCCCCCAGCTCTTCACAGCATGAAAGTGCTGACAGAACTTTTGACAGGAAGGATGGTGCAAGTGTTGCTGAAGAAGAGGATCCCACCTTGGAAAGGGAATCCCAGTCATTGCCAGCAGCCCATGGTTTCACAGCTGTTGACATGAGGGGGGATGGGGCCAGAACTGAAATGCTGGAGCACCAGCAGCCTTCACCTGATCACGGAGGAGGCGGGGACTGCTGTGCTAAGACTTCTCTTGTAAGACGAGGGGGAGGCTCTGGGAAAGCCGAACACTTGCCCAGCAGGGATTTTGAACGACAGGTTTCGAAAATGAATGGTACAGAACAGTCCCTGATGGAGTTATTGCAGGAGTTGAGAGAAGAATCTGACTTTGTAAAAAAATCTAGCGATAGAATTTACTCGGAGAGCCCTTATGACACGGACTGCACAAAGAAGCTCATTTCCACAATACAGCAGTCTTCATCGCAGGAGGCTTTGTTGGAAGAAATTGAATCTGAACTGATAGCCACTAATTTTTCAAAAGAGCATAAACTCCCTAATGGAATGAGGAAAGGGGAGCAGGCCCTGGCAATGTTTGACAAATGTGTGCAAGACAGATACCTGGAACAGGAGCAAACCATAAAAAAGTGAGTATCTGACTAATCTCGCCACAGATACAAGTGTGCGTAACCAATTTTCTCAGTTGTGTTTCTCACTCCTGCTCATGGCCTGAACCACTGCAGACATGTGGCTGCATTTCCAGAATCAAAGGTGAATGTCCGTTCACTTGCTTATCGGTTCCTTCTGTGCAGCTTAGACTAGTCTGCAAAGGCTGAATCGATTCAGCCTCAGGCTTTTTGACTGTCTATGTGTAGCCACTGTGTCTGAGTTCACGAAAGATGACTGCGATCAATCAGTAAGTGAACACCCACACTTAGGAGCCCACAAATAAAAAAAGGTTGAAAACTGCCATGTAAAACGAGAAGCTTCTTCTACTAGTTTCAGATGACTTTGGCTTTTCAAAAAGCTGGAAAAGGATATTTCAGTTCAGTTTTCAGAAGACTGAAGGCTTTGTTAAATGTAGAGTCCTTCAAGCGTCAGTGTATAGAAATAAATTAGCACTTTACTGGATGATGCAGGAAAGGTTTTGAAACAGAGGTTTCTGAATATCAAAGTTTGTTGTGCTAAATTTTATAGTTGAATTGTTAACTATTTAAAGAGATGAAGAATGTTTAAATGTGAACTCTTTCAGGTAACTGGTGGATTTTTTTGCTTTCGTTTTGGGCTTTCTTAATGTTTTCTCATTACATAAGAAGCATTTGATCATTTGTAAAGTGTATCCTCTAATTTTAAACTTATTCCTGCTGGCAGGGCTGAACACAAGGGGTTTTTGTAATCTGTGTGGGCTTTCTGGGTGTTTACTTCTCATGGGATATACTGTGATATGTAATGGAGAGCTGTGTAAAAGAAAAGAGAACCTCCATTGAGAAATTCCCATTCTGTGAAAAGATTTTATAACATTGCCAATTAATCCCTAACAAAAAACATACCAAATTAACTCCTCCTAGAAAACACCTAATAGAAAGCATGACAGCATGATTGTGATTCATGTACTTCGTACAAGCAGCAATGACCAGGAATGAGGAGTGGGAGTTGGAAGTGGTAGGTGTGTAGATGGCCAAAATTCCTAAGGATAGTGTATAAACAGGTTGATTGGGTTTGACCTGTTTGTTAGCTGGGCCGTCATTCACTGTGTACGCTCTGTTACTACAGCAGCTCAGTATCCTGCCCTGGGAGCCAGTCATTTTTCTTAGAGAGACAAGTATCATTACTTTACTTCTCCGTCTTGCATTTCCAGAAGAGCAGGGCATGCCTGCATGCTGTTTGCTGCTCCCGTAATGGGCCTGCCTGTGACGACAGGAGACTGCTCGGGGTGGTAGCTGGTCCAAAGGGCGTTCTGGGTTGGGTCGGAGATTCCAATCTGCCGAATCACTGCAATGCCGCCCTGGAAATGGTCTGCGCTTTGTGCTGCTGGGGTCAGATTTAGGTTATAGCTGGGCATCTACAGCCTGACAGAATACATGAAAAGCTTTGTGGGTGCTTGTTGCCCTGTACCCTTGGGACCAGGCTGCAGTTGACGTAGCTGTTATTAAATTACCGTTTTTACTCAAATCTAAGGTGAGGTTCCCTCCTCCCCCTAGTCAGCCTTGGGGAGTGGGAGGGGGGAAAAGCCTCATCTTGGATTCAAGTGTGAGCCTGGGGAGGCAGTGGCTCAATTCCAGCTTTGGCCCCAGGCTGGAATAGCTTGTTTGGTGGAGGAGGGGCCACTCAGCTGGGGGAGACTGGAGGGAGCCAAGTGGCAGGTTGTAGGGGGAGGAGGAGGTGGGCAGGGATCAGGTTGGGCTGGAGCCAGTGTGGGGCCGTCCTGCTGCTGACTGCACCAGAGGAGGAGAGCCGCAGCAGAAGGGAAGCGGGGCAAACAGCAGGAGCAGGGGGTGGGGGGCAGGTACAGGCACAGGAGAGCAAGGGACAGAGGGATGTATGGGGAGGCAGGCAGCAGTGGGGGGACAAGGCAGGCAGCAGTGGGGGCACGTGTAGATGCTGAAACTACTGCGGTCCAGGGCACATGTGCAGATGCTGCACCTGGGTCAACACGCTGCAGTCCCAGAGCAGAGCAGCCTGGGCTCCAGGTACCAGCGTCAGCGGCCGAGGGGCTGGCTGGGGCATGAGGGTGCTAAAGTGTGGGGTTGGGCAGCAGGCAGCCCCTGTACTTTTGCACCCTGGTGCCTCAGTCACCATCCACACGTGCTTCAGTACAGTAACTAACTGTGCCCTAAGATAGTACTGTCCCCGATGCTACTATCTAAGGGTGCAGTTAATTAATCTAGTGTACCCTAATACACTATGTAGATAAATGGTAATGCTTTACTATGGAGCTAACTAGTCAACTTGCAGTAAAGCACACTTGTAGATGTGCCCTAAGTTGCTTAAAACCAGAAGGTTACAGACATTTTGATGGCTGAAGATGCAGGGGATGACCCATAGGATTTTAAAACTCCCTTGTGAAGCCTAGGTGCCGAACTTCTACTGATGCCAACTGTAGTCACTTAACCTGCTGAGGTGTTTCTGAGAGTGCTGCTAGGTACCTAAATAATGCAGAAGGGATGGTCCATAATACTGCAAATATTGCTCCAGTTGGTTGTTTATAACCTTCTTTCACTTCCATTCTGGAACGCTGTGGTGTGAGGCCATGAAGATCAAGCCAAATACGCTGTTTAGACTGTAGCTTCAGTTCAGCCTTCAGCTTGCCCTACTGCAAAGTACAAAGTGTTATGAAAAGAGAGCTGCCTGTGGGTAAGAGTCTCGATTACGGCTTTGGAGGTCTCAGTTTGGTTTGTGGCTGGGAAAGGCTTCCTTTGTGAGCAAATCAATTGCTTGCTCTGTCCATGCTGTAAAAATAAGGTAATACTGGTGTTTGCATTGATATCTATATTATGGCTGGGCATTTCTGAATGCTTTGGAAGTTCCCAGGAACCAGAGTGGCAGGAACAGTGTAGCTAACTAGAAAGCAGTATTTTTACCAGTGTTTTCATTGCCCAGTGACATGCAGTTGTTGGCTTACATTCATACCAGCCAGAGAGTGTATGCAGCATCAAGTGCTTTCTGGACAGAGTGTTTATAAAGTCCTTGTGTAACTTTAAACCTTAATAACTTTGGATATACACATGATAGAAGCAAACTGTAAACAGCTATTGAAAGCATAATTCATTAAGTTCATTTTAGCCTAGTATAAGCCATGCATAGGGTAAGGATCACAAATGCAATTCATGAAATCACTTAGCAGCAACTATAAAATGTTTTCTATGAGTTGGAAAATCAGATTGAACGATGTATCGTGAAAGGTGGTGTTATGTTGAAGTCTAGAAATTCGAGCTGTATTGTGTTAAAACTTAATGAATTATGCTTTGAATCATCATTTACAGTTTGCTTCTCTCCAAAGTGTATATCCAAACTTATTAAAGTTTAAAGTTTCACAAGGACGTTATAAACACGCTGTATATAAGGCTCTGTCAGCAGTTATTGTAAAAACCCTGCACGAAAGTGTTTATAGAAAGCTGTCACAGCTCATTCTAGGTTAAAATGTACAGGTACCTAGCTTTTTGGGGATCACTTATTTTTGTCCTCCACACACCTATTTAACCCTTTCTTTGTAAGGCTTTATTGCTTTTGGTGGCTGCAATTCTAGTGGGGTTCTAAAATACACCGCATTTGCACAGCATTGTGTGTCGTGTCCTTCCTCCCGATTGTGGGTTTCCACGTTTCATTCTCCTTTTCCTTGTTGCATACAGGTTAATTAAGGAAAACAAAAAGCATCAGGAACTGATATTGGAAATTTGTTCCGAAAAGGACAACTTGAAAGACGAACTGAAAAAACGAACAGAGACAGAGAAGCAGCACCTCAACATTATTAAACAGGTACAGCTAGCACAGGGGGGTCTGACCTCTTCCACACGCTGGCAATAAGAGCCTCTGCCTGGCGCTGAGATGCACGGGGGAAACGGGCCCAGTATTTTCATAAACCCCATATGAAACAGGCTGTCTCTTTCCATACTAAGGAAATTGTTTTACTGAAAGCTTATACTGTCTTTATTTTCAATAGTTTTTGGGTTCAAACTACTGATGTGTTGAACGCCTGGAAGTCGAAGGGAGTTTCAGCTGTTCAATATTTCTTGGGGTTCCCTGTGTTTAACTTCAGTGCCTTAGATTTCCACTGAAGACCCTGTATTGCACACAGTTGAGTTCCCTCTTTGCAGTAAATGCTGAAGCCAGCATTCATAATCAAATGAGAATAAAACCCCTGTTGGGAATGTAATATATGCCGCGTTGGCCTGAAAGGGATATTCCTATCAGTTTTCTGTAATGTCATTCTAAGCTATGCTTCAAGAAATATTTCTCTAAGTTTAAATGCTGTAGTACAGGGGTGTCAAAAATATGACCCACAGAGTTATGCCATCCAGCAAGCTGGTCTCCTTATGGGGTCAGAAATTGGTTGGCAGGATGAGTGGTGCCAGTGTTAATTGTCATGGCTCTGTGAGGCTAGATGAATTTGACTTCCCTGCTTTAGAATATATAAATATCTTGTTTTTAGTAGTAGGCAGCAATGTGAAAGTAAAAAGTTAAGTTCTACTTGGAACTACTTTAGCTGTTAATGTCTTACAGCATTTTATAATTGATAACAATAGTAAAATCTCACGATATTATGGATTATCTGCCCTTTGGAACCAAATATGCTGAATGGAGTACTTTCTCTGAAGCTCTTAATGTGGTTAGATTTCTTCTTAATCTGTGCAAGAATACCTGCCTTTTTAGTATTTTGCTATTAAACTAACCAAGAAATGAAAACCCAAGAAAATAACTAGTAAAAGATTATGATCACTGCTGTAAACGTATGTTTTAGAGACACTCTTCAAAATATATATATATATATATAGTCATCTGTAGTGACCATACAGTCCTTTGCGGTGTTGTAAAATATTAACTCGAAAAAAACCAAAACAACCCTCCCCCCAAATATATATAAATTTAAAAAAATTATATAAAATATATATTTTCAAGTGAATATTTTACAACACCGCAGAGGACTGTATGGCAGGCACTTCCACTTGTTCTAAGCTGTCACCAACTAAGGAGAAAAACATCCCTGCTGTTCACTGGTTTGTGGCAGCAGCCTTGTGGTGAAGCAGAAGGGAGCGTCATCCTGGATGTCACTGCGTGCTTATAATGGGATTATCTGTTAATGCTGTTACTGTTGTTTCAGCATGGATTTTTAAACTGACTGTAAATGTGCTGTAGTGATGTGGTATGATATCCAAACTACTAACTTTTTTTATATTAGTAATTTAATATACAACACTACTGTTAGTGTTAGCATCCCAGTCATGTCAGATAGCTGTCTGTTAATGTCTTTTTTTTTTTTTCCTCTGCCCAATTTGTTGGGCATTCTCAAATGTTATGGCAAAGACTTGTTCTCCAGTGCCTGAAGAATGTATCATGCTACAGGATCCTTATTTGCCTTCTGGACGTCTCTGCAATCTTTTGAACATTCAGAATATTATTAGACAGAGGGTTGAAAAGAAGATGGATTAAAAAAGTTAGAAACTGAAACATATACTCCTGCCTAAAGCAGCAAACAGCTTACTTGTCCCTTGCTCTTATTTCCTTGTTATCACTGTCTGATGGTGTGAGGATCATGAGTTCGCTGTGATATTTCACTTAAATGTACTATCACAGAAAGTGGTACTGATAAGTGAGCATGCTACTCTGAATTCTGTTTCTTGTTATTTAAGCCAGCTCTTTAATGTTTCACATTTGGGGGCAGTTTCAGAAAATATTACTTTTTAATGAGGTTAGTCAAATATCTTTTGACACTGCGGTTTAAAATGGTACTTTTCAGCAATGAGAGTTGTAATATTTATGGCATTTAAAAATGAAGCCTCTTTTTCCTTCTTTCATTTCCCACCCCCCCTCTTTATAAAGAAGTCAGTCCCTGGAAAATAATTTAGTCTTTTCTCTTCAAACAGAGAAAAACCATACAGTTTTGTACTGTGTGTTCATAATTGAAGTAACTGATATAATATTGCATGCTTGCACAAATCCATCAGTTATATTTTATATGCTAGGCAGTGATTCAAGGTGCATCTTAAATGTATTGAATTCTTGGTGTCAGATGTCTGATTCTTTCTTTTAATGCAAACCTAAGCAGCTGGATTAGAACATAGGGCCTAATTCTGAGATCTTTGCAACTTCTGTTATCCTTGCCAATAGACTCCATCAGCAGAGAGAGAGATATTAGTCCAAATCCCTCTTCCTTTTCACATAGTAATTTATTCTACCCTGATATTTTCCTTGGTGTTTTAAAGTGCTGTAACACCTAATTTAGGTGAAATGTTCCTATGTTTCCAAAATTTGATTGAAATCTTTTTTATTGTCTCTTTGCTGATTACTCAATGATGTTTGCTTTGCAGTTAGAAGCAAAAATAGAAGAGCTTAATAAAGAAGTTAAAGCTGCTAAAGACAAGCTTACAACCCAAGATGCTGCAGCCAAAAATGCTATTCAGCAATTGCATAAGGAGATGACATTTCGTATGGACCAGGTATCTTAGAATGATTTTTAATCACTGAATTGCTTATTCAGTTTTCTTGGAAATGTTTGGCAGCCTCATCATGTTAGAAATAGATTCCCCAAGATTTCCAAGATGCACTTTAACCTTTAATAGAGTCCTTGACACCTAGACTGTGAAAAGACAGAGCATCTGTATGTTTATGTATACAAAATCTAGGCCGCTAATGCTTTTTTAGTTTCCCTATCTGTGAAATTATTTTAATTAATTTAAGTCTTATTTGTATTGGTTTGAGTTGTCAGCAGATTTCCTTTCTTACCGATTTTAAAATGCACCCTTTAATGACTAATTCCAGGTTAACCATTTAACCTCATTTGTTGTTGCTGGTGGGTCATCTTTTTCTCTTAATATGGCACTAAGTCAGGGGCTTTCTCCACGTTACGTGAATTTTAGAACACAATTTTTGCTTCCTGTTCTTATGAAAATGTAGTAAGTTTTTGAAAATAAGATCTCCGTGATTTTAAACAGACAACTAAATAGACATTATTTAGAACATTGTGGGGAGAGATTTGGCACGATATATATTTGCAAACATATTTTCACTTCGAAGCATCAGATGTGTATGTTTTTGATTTTATGAATGCTCAAATACACTGAAGCTGTACAGCCTGCTGATTTATGCCATTAAAATAAGATATTTAGCTGTGGGCTTGCAGACATTTAAGATATGTACCTAATATTACAAACATGAGTTTCATTGGTGGCCTGAATGAGCTCATACCTGGTTCTCTCCAGGTCACCAATTGCTGTAGGCAATATAACAGTACCCTGCCGCGAGGTGGCAGGGGTGCTATGACAGCACATTTGCATTTGAGCAAGCTGTTCTCCCAAGATAGAATAGCAGGGAAGGAACCACAAGGGTCCAACCTCTGCCCAGATGGACAGTTCCTACAAATACTGAGTAGAGCTACCTGCACCAATACCAATAACATGCACTGGTGTAGAAGTACTTCTTATTTTCCTAGGGCTACTTTTCCTTGGAGTAGAATAACATGCACCAGCATAGGGCTGCATATTATGTCCACGTTACAATTACACTGGTGTTCAGCCTGATCATGCTAGTGAAAATATATATCTGCATCCTCACCTTCATCAATAGTTACTGCATGGAGTACTGTGTGTGGGTATTGCCTGCTTATCAATGCTAACTGCAAAATGCATTATTAACGGAATCAGAGTAACAATTTTAAAGGCAAACAAGAAATGTGAAGAAGCGCGCCAAGAAAAGGAAACCATGGTGATGAAATATGTTCGAGGAGAAAAGGAATCGTTAGACCTCCGGAAAGAAAAGGAGATACTTGAGAGAAGACTGAGAGATGCAAATAAAGAAATTGAAAAACATACTAATAAAATCAAACAGCTTTCTCAGGAAAAAGGAAGACTGCACCAGCTCTATGAAACCAAGGTATGTTAGGCATATTGTACAAGACTTAAAGAACTGATTAAAAGTACTCTGTGAATAGTCTGGACCTCACTTAGCATAATTATGGAATGAAATGTGTCTTACTGAATTCACTTCTGCTGTGTGTTGGTCAGAAGATTCATTTTATGAAAAAAGTTTTCTTTTGGGAAAAAGACTATTGTTTCTATTGTCATCTCCCCGAAACACCTTCTGATAATTCTCTGAGTGGAGGTCTGTAGGATGCACTAGTTTCTTTGGCAACAAAATGAGAAACCTGCCTTGTAGGCAGTTGGTTCTACAAGCAGTGATGAAGGGGTTTAAATACTGCAGAATCATGTTTAGGATTTTCTGTTGTGTCCTTGCTGTTTTGTTGCTTTTAAAAATTTGTTTAGGTGGTGAGTAGTGAAGAAACAGGATTTATTCAGGGCCAGTTCAGAAAGCCTGGAACTCATTTTTGGAGGCCAGTAACAGGTTGCACCCCAACTGCTTACATCCTGCAGTGCTAAGCCCTTTATTAATATTCCACACAAATGTTTGAAGAAAGGTGCAGTTAAGTTTCCTACAGTCTTATGTCTGAGCAGTTTCTGGTCATTGCGAGCAAGGAGGTGAAATGAGAGATGCTGGCTCCTTTAAAGTACCAGCTACCCAGTAATAAAAGTTTAATAATAGCTTTAAACCACAAGTCAGCATCCTTTAAGGTGTGGGAGGCCAAATGAAGGTAGCTGTGTTCAAAGGTGGCTGCTGCCACTGCCCCTCTAAGCCACTTGTTGCCACCCTACCTGTCCTGGTTCTATGCTGAGGCTGCTCTCATGGCCCCTTACTGCAGCTGCTGCCACTGCTGCTGCCCTTTACCCTTGCCAGCCAACATTCACTGGTTGCTAGCAGTGGCACCAAATCCTGCTAGCAACCAATTTACTAGTGAAAGAAGCAACAGCTGCGATAAGAGGGTACGAAAGAGAAAGCAGGGAGGGCTGGGACAGCAGCAGGCAGTGCGGCAGCAAAACTGCTCAGGAGCAGAGGAACATGACTGCTCTCCTCTACTCCGGAACTGCTGCCAATATCTGGCCGGTAGGGATGGGGGACAGTTGCTTGGTGGAACAAATCCATCCCGTGGGCCATTGGTAGCTGATCTCTCCTTGAAACCTAGTGGATTTGTTCATAATGTCATTTTGTGGTGTGAGCAGGAAAAGGAAGGTCAAAGTAAGCTCACCGAAACTTGAAGAAACCGTGGCTTTAAGTGGCTCCTTTTAAGTATATTTCAGTGGTTTTCCAGCCTATAAGAAGGAGGGGATCTGCTCAAACCTGCAAAAGGAACTTTAGCTGGTAGATCTAAATGCAGGTTTACCTGTGAGAGCAGCCCTGAAGATTTGCAGTGTTTATGCAGCCCTCTTGCCATGCTTCTCTAAACACCTTGGGTAAGGTAAACTTGGCCCATTTAAGGAATAACATTGCAGTTGCTAGGAGTCTAATATAATGCATGGAGTATTTTATGACATGTTGGTTTGTAGATATTGGTATCTAAGGTCAGGCCAGCTATGCTTTGGCAATTCATGCTGTTGATAGGAAAGGTGGTTTGTGTGGAGTGGTTTTTTTGCTAGCATTTGCTGTTACCCTGCACCACATGTCCTTAGTTGCATATTAAACACACCCAGTGCTTTGTTAGCATTTTATGCTAACTATTATGCTGGCATAAATAGTGTATGAACTACAACCACAGAGCAGTTTAAACATAGACTATTTTCTTTTTTCCGGTATTGATCTGTTTTATGTATCCAGTCATGCAAGGATTCCATCGGTTCTGTACAAAAGTTTTACCAGTCCTTAAGTATTTAGCTGCATCTTTTTGCACCTTCTGAATGTAGCTCCATGGAACCTGCATCTGTCCCCTCAATCTACTGAAGGAGTAAAACTGCACCTTTGCAGCCTTCTCAGAAGATCAGCAAATCTAGGTTTTCCTGGATCGTCACCGTTCCTGACGAAACCAGTCTGCTAGCAGCCCCTAAATGTACCAGCAGTGTGTGCAGACAGGGATGTACTCTCACTAGGGGAGCTCAGGCCTAAACATTTCATAGATTTCATAGACGTTAGGGCTGAAAGGGACCTCCAAAGATCATTGAGTCCAGACCCCCGCCCAAAGGGCAGGAAGTCAGCTGGGGTCATAGGATCCCAGCAAGATAAGCATCCAATTTGCTCTTGAAGTTGTTCAGTGTAGGTGCTTGAACCACCTCCGATGGCAGGATATTTACAAGTTAGGGGCTAAAGCGTTATGTTCGTTTTTTCATAGCCTTAAAGTTGACAGCCTACACTTAGAATAAGACTAATCATACATGAGTGCTATAGCTATATAAACACCGGAGGATCAAAGTCTGCAAAATAATACCTGTGTTCTGTTTTGGTTTTAGGAAGGCGAAGCTACTAGATTGAGCAGAGAGATAGAAAAACTGAAAGAAGAAATAAACTCTCATGTTATCAAAGTCAAATGGGCCCAAAACAAATTGAAAACTGAAATGGATTCTCACAAGGTTAGTAAAGCACTGTCCTGGAGTAAGATTGCAATGTGCCCCTAAATCCATCTGTAGGCAGTGCTGTCTACAGATGGATTAAAGAAATTTCCAGTTGAGAAGCGAAATTGTGGAAGGACAGAATAGAATATATCCAGAGTGGGTTTTTGTTTCTGTACGATTGCCAGAGGCCTTTTACCAAATCAAAATTATGCACCCTGCAGTCCCTGCTAAGAGTTTCTTGCCCTTCCTATTCTGAATTTACCAGTTCAGAATCTGCGCGTGATCCAGGTTACAGACGCTGCCAGTCTGATTGGGGAGAAAGAGCAGTTAGAAACTAGGCTTTTTCACTTGTTTCTTTTTTAAACACACACATACTGAAAGGAAAGAGATAGCTATGGCAAAAGGTCCTTGCTTTGAGGAGTCTAAGATGGAGAGGATGGGCTGTAACAGATCTATTACAGAAGAGGGAAGTCTTCCTAGATGCATGAGCTTTGTTTGGAAAGGATTCATCCCCTGTTGTTAACTTTCTTTTTCAGAATTACTGACTTCATGTTGGCTCACAAAATGTAGGCTCTACCAATGAGAGATTTTCATTTGCTGAGCTGTTTGACTCGTGCTGCCTGCTGGTTTTTGAGGGCTTATTCCTTTTAACACCTTGAGGAGGATTGCTGGAGGCAGCAGGGCAGGGGATGGTACATTTCTTCTGTCCATTTTTTCATACTGAAGGCGGGGAGGGTTACAATTCAAACATGGCTTCTTACAGAAACTGGTGAAGGCTAAATCATGAAATTGGCTTAGAAATTGAGATTTTTTTAAAAGTAATTAGCTACAGCTTTATTTTTATTTGCTTTCACTTGATTTATAATGTCAAATTTCTCTACATTCATAAGGCCTAGAATTTTTTTTTTTTTTAATTTTTAAACAAAAGCTAAGGGTTTTCATGTTATCCGTCTCCATCAATAGCTGCAGTTGTTCAAACAAAATACATTGCTATTTGGAGAGAAGTTGGTCACCGTGGAGTTGAAAATATTTGGAAAAGGTCACATTTTCCTCAGTTAAAAACTTTATGATACTCAGCAGGTTCAACCCATTATCCATTTCTGTTTTTCTAGGAAACTAGAGACCGACTCAAGGATGCAACAACAAAGTTAACACAAGCAAAAGAGGAAGCAGATCAGATACGGAAAAACTGCCAAGAAATGATAAAAACGTACCAAGTAGGTGTGTTTTCTTATGAGGTGAAATTTAGCGTGTTTAGCATTTAATTTTTCTTTTTTCTATTTGCTGCATAACTTGTAATAAAGTGAAAGATTACTGTGTATATAGCATAAGTGAGATGACATGTCATTTTATATGCAGGTCCAAAGATTAGGTATGAATGGAAAATAAATAGGGAGGCCAGCTTTGGAGGGCAAGGCTCAAAGCTTCTATGTAGCCATATTGCAGAGTCAGCGATATTAATAACATGTGCCCATAAAATGGGCAAAGAGTGGCTTTTTTTTTTTAATGCGCCTAAAATGAAGTGTGCTTGCTTCTTGCATTCCTGTAGGAGTCAGAAGAAATTAAATCGAACGAGTTGGATGCAAAACTCCGTGTAACAAAGGGAGAACTGGAGAAACAAATGCAAGAAAAGTCTGACCAGTTGGAGGTAAACACATTGTGTTGCTTAGAGGCAGCAAGGCCTCTCTTCCAAGTTGCCCAGTGCTTCTCATGATTAGAACTTGTTTTTGGTTGCTTAACTTTGCCAAATATTTACTCTGGCTGAATTTTGCATACCAGGTATCTGCTGCAGGCTACACTTTTTTGGGGATGTTCCAGCATATCCAAGAACAAAGTTAGAGGGAAATGACAATTGCTTTTTTGAGAAGCCATGGGGCCTCGACAGTTTGAAGAAAGGGTTTTGGTGTTGCCTTTTGCCACCACAAATTTGGCAAGGCTAAAACATCTAGGGGGGAATCTTGGTTCTCGCCTGCTCAGCAGAGACTTGCTGCTTTAGTCGTAATATTCTCTCAAAATTCAGACTGCCATAAGCATGCTTTATCATCTCACAGCTCCTACAGTTTGATTCCTGCACAGAACATGTGAGCAAACTTTTAGCTAAAGGCTGCTGGGGAATGATTAGGACTTTCCCAGTTGCTGGAGGCCATTGTAGTGCAGGCACTAGAACTGAGAGGACAGAGTTTTTTCTCAAAGAGTTACTCCCAGTCTTGGGTACCGTGCAGATAAAGAGGAAGAACCTAAGTGAAGAGTTGGAGGGGTTGCAAGCCAAAGGAAATAGGAGCCTGGGGAGAGGATGTGGCCAGGGACTGATGAGAGGGAACAGAGAGGTTTGGGGTCAGATGTGTGGCAGATGAGGTCTGTTAACACTGGAGCAAACTTCCCTTCTGAAACTGAGTCTCCGCTGTTCCTGTGCAGTGTACCAAGCAATGAACCCCCTGGCAAAGTTGCTTATTTCCCTTCAGTGGCAAGTCCACTCGGAAAAAAATTTCTTACTTCTGCTAATGACTTTGTTAGACTGGCTGGCAGAGGAGGGTTGGTGGATGCCAATACCCAGGTTTAGCTAGTGACTGTTTCAGCCTGTTTTCTCCAAACAGCTCCCCTACAACTACACAACTACGTCTAATCTGGAAGGAGTGACTCTTGTTAGCTCCCTGATTTTTGGCCTTGCTTGTCTCAAATAAAAAATAAAAAAAAAATCCAGTGTTGTGCTGGTGGCTCTGCCATTGTCCCTTAAAAAGCCTTCTTTATGTAGTCCTCTGAATGGAAGTATGTAGGATGCACTACTTCCTTTGGCAACAAAATGACAAAACTGCCTTGTAGGCAGATGCTCCTACAAGCACTGGAGGTGTTTAAATACCGCAGAATCTTGCTTACAGGTTTCTATGGTGTCCTTGCTGTTGGATGGCTTTTTAGACTTTGTTTTTAGGTAGTGAGGAATGAAGAAACAGGATTTATTCAGGCCTGTTTCTGACAGCCTGAAACTCATTTTTGGAGGCCAGTAACGGGTCACACTCCCACTGCTCAGGTCTTGTAGTACTAGTCCTTTTTTAATGTGTAATTGTTTGACTGAAGAAAGGTGCAGTTATGTCTCGGCAGTTTTTGTTCATTAGAAGCAAGGAGGCAAAACAAGAGACACTGGCTGCTTTTAAAGTATCACATACCCCAATAATAAAGTTTAATAATAGTTTAAACTGGGGTTGGCAACCTTTGAGTGGGAGGCCAGACTAAGGCATCTGGTTTCAAAGGTGGCTGTTGCTACTGCTGCTGCCACTCCATGTTTCCTGTTGCCACCCCAGCCCTCTCAGCTCCTGGCTGAAGGCGTAGAGCGCTACCTTAGGTTTGTGGCACAGAGTGCTGCCGTACAGACTCTCCTGCCTCAGATTGAGGCTTATTGTGATGCTCTCCTTCTTTACCAGGTACATCATGCCAAAATCAAAGAACTGGAGGACTTGAAAAGAACATTTAAAGAGGGCATGGATGAGCTGCGTACACTGAGAACAAAGGTAACTAAAGATTGCTGTAGCCGTAGGTTGAAAATGGAGTATAAAACTTTTGGCAATAGATCAGACAGATGAAACACAGTCACTGCATGTATTCTCACCATACACGTTATAGAATGAGAACTTTGTAGGATGAGCTCAAGGGGGGCTGCGTTATTTAGGAATGGCTGATCTAGCCAGTGTTTCTTGGAGTGTCATTGAGCTGGTACCTCTTGCTGTCCCATTTTTTTTTCTCTGCCACGTTTTACAGCAAAGCTATTAGGAGTACTTTAGTAGGTTTTGAAAATGACTGCTACCGTCTATGCGGTGTATATTTATGTAGAACTGCACTATATGGATCTGTACAAGCAGTTAGAGTTTGTCCAACTGGCAGAAGAATTACACAAAAGATTAGAGTTCAGCTGCGTTTGGGTGTTGTTTGGAGGCTGGTGAGGGCCATAGACCACTGCCAAACAACTCATCCTGATCCCGGCTAGAAGAGGAGCAGTGCAGACCCCATAGGGCTGGTCTTTGGAGAAAAGGATTGGGAGGGCATGATGTACGTTGCCTTTGTTAATAGCAGGAAGATGGTAAAGTTAAGGAGCCTTGATTCCTTGATATTTGTAGAGTTATGAAACTTTAGGGAAGATTGTATTGGACTTCTTGATTTTATTTAATTTGGTCCTTTTAAGCAGCTGATATTTACAGCTTTTTCATATTCATATGACTAAAATTAGTATTTAATTTAGCTTTTGAATCCAATTATATGTACACTTCATGTTCAAAAACAGGAAGGCAGTACTATACTATAATAATTAATCAGAACTTTAGACTGCCATATAAAACTTACCGGCTCTGAAGTTTGCTAAGAAAATAAGCTTATAGTTTCTTTTATCTTCTACATTTAGGTGAGGTGTCTAGAGGATGAAAGGTTGAGAACAGATGATGAGTTATCTAAGTACAAAGAAATCATTAATCGGCAGAAGGCTGAGATTCAGAATTTGCTGGACAGAGTGAAAATTGTTGATCATCTGCAGGAACAACATCAAAGGTATACATTAAAGTGTGGATTTAAAACAGACTTCCCTTAAATCTGCAGCATGTTTTTGTTTTAAAAATATTTCTGCCTTGGTATGTATTATACTTGGGTGTCCTTAGGGAATCTATCCTGTTCCAGTAGAGCCCCTTGTAAAACTTCTGAATGATTTAAATGTACCCAAGAACATTCATTATGTTGATGAAATGTGATGATCAGATAAGAGATGATATTACAGATAATAGATCATATAACAATGGGACCTGTCAGGATAAAAATAAGTGTGCATTCTGGAGCTGACTGTTCAGCTTCCATGCAGGGAAACTGTTCAGTGCTCATGTGATTCAAGAGGCAGCTGAGCTGAGAGGATCAGGCTCTTTTATTGTGATGGGTGCATTGAAGCACTTAAAGGAAACCTTAATTTATATCCATTAACATGTGATTTTTCAGAACATTCACCTAGTACTTGAGCTCATTTGCATCTCTAAGTTGCATCTCAAATTTATCTACATCAAATCCTTAGCTTTTAAGGAACAGAAGGGCTGGTTCTCCTCTCTTGAACTAGTTTTGGTTCTGGCAAAGCTCCGTTAACTGCACTGTAGCAAATGTTGGCTTACCCCACACCCTCTACTCTAAGCTGGAGGAGAATTTGGCTTATGGACATCCCAGAACAGTGTCTGGGCATAATCATATTTCCATATGGTTTATGTGAAATAGAACACAAACAAATACTATCTGTTTTCACACATTCGAACTGTTCTGGAGGCAGACAAGCATCACAAATAATCCACCTACACATTCCTGCAGTACTTGTAAGCAATTTTAATTTGCCATGGGACAATATTTCAGCAATTTGTCGGCCTTCCTCAGGGATACGCAAATGAACATTTTCAGTTCCTTTATATGCCCTTTGGCTCGTGCTAACATAGCATTGGTCTTTTCTAAGAAAACTGCAGTTACCACATGCAGCAGTGTAACAGCAGTGTACATATGTAATATAAGATAAAGCAAGCAGTAAGTGTCCTATATTGAATACCATGCCAACACGCTGGTGTGCAGAGAGAAGCTCCTGGGAGCAGAGCGAGAAGCTGACTACCCCTTGCATAAATCTTTTGATGGTTATCTCCATGTCAGCCTCTTTAGTACTCTTTCACACTGAGGGAGTTCTCACTGAGTGATTTTTCTTTTTTCCACATTTTTGTAGATGTAGTAGATATTTCTAACCAATGTAAATTTGTCCTAGGAACCAGATAGACAAGTTGGCCTTGTGCATGAGTGCACTACATCAGTAATAGAGGTCATGCTTTTAGGTCATGCAATACCTGTTGGATATAGCCGGTCTTTTGACTAGTTGGACTCTACAACATCTGACCTCTGAATACCCATTTCATTTTCCTAAACATTAATCTTTAGTAAACCATGTATTAAGATTCTATTTATATTAAATATAATCAGTATACAAAAGTGGCTACTACTGTTAGAAGTACCTTAGCTCAGAAGTTCCCAAACTCTGACAGATTGTGAGCCACCAATTTAAAACAATACAACCTCAAGTATCACCAGCACATTTTTCAGTTCAACCTTAAGTACCACCAGCAAATTTTTGTCCTATAAAGTAATTATAATAAATCAGTTAACGCGTACCACTGGTGGTACCCGTGCCACAGATTGGGAACCGCTGCCTTAGCTTTTAACAAAATGCATCTCTTTCTGCCTTTTGAGAAAAAGCTGGTTTCTTGCCTGTTATATCAACTAAACAGAAACAAATTATAATTTTTGAGAGAATGATTTATTGCTGTGACTTTTTTCCCCGTAGGGGTTAACTGGAATTTGAAACTCCTCCAGTTTCATTTGCCTGTGATAGATCAGTCCACTTTGAAAACAGCATAATTTACTGTTCTAGCTTCCCACTTCAGTCAGCTACAGCCTCAGTCAGATTAGAATAAAGGGAAATACTTGACCACAAAGGAGGTTAATAGTCTCAAGATAAGCTCATCCTTAATATAAGGAACAGATAGTGCTTTTACAATCCTAAAGGGTTTTTGTGGTCTGTTTTATATCCAGGTATATTAAAAGAAATGTAAACTCAATGAATGTGTGGTAATAAACTATTTGGGCAGAATTTAGATGTATACTCTGAATGGTAACAAAAAGCAAGAAAAGATTAGAGGTCTGTTTACACTGAGGAAATATTTCTGTACTTCTTAATATTTTCCAAAAAATCACTATGGAAGTTTGGAAAATATTTTTGCAGAGATGTGCATGTAAACCCTGCTCTTCTAAAAGATTAGGCAGGATTAGTTGTGCCTTCTACCCTGGATTTGTATCTTCCAAGGGGGTCCTCGCTTATGGACCCCTTTGGAACTGCTGCTTATTTGTGGAATTGCACCTCAGTCAGGGTTGTGCCACGTTAGTCAATTGAATTTGCAAGTTCAGGTAGTGCTTATACCTGATCTTTACTGGCCGTTCTCACAAATATGACTGGCGTCATTGATACCTTATTGGCACACTGAAAGCCATTTAATTCATTCACGTTTATATTTAAACTCAAGCAAAGTCTTTAAAAACTGTATCATGGTTTTGGCAGAGATGAACAAGAGATGGATGCATTGAAGGAAGAAGTGGATAGTCTGAACTCCTTGATTACTGATCTCCAAAAGGACATTGAAGGCAGTCGGAAAAGAGAGTCTGAGCTACTGGTATTCACTGAAAAACTAACCAGTAAGAATGCACAGCTTCAGTCTGAAAACAATTCATTACAGAACCAGCTCGATAAGCTCACTTACAGTGAACGAGAGGTACAGAGGCAGCTGGAACATGTGAGACAGACCAAAGACGATTTGGTGAGTACAACGCACAGTGTCCGCAGGTTATCTAGTATGGGCTGGTTTAAGGTGTAGATTTGGGGCTTCAGCTTCTTCAACTACATAATGAGGATAGAATTTTGGTTTTTGTTCCAAAGAAAATGAAAAATTCTGACCCTTGTGGTTAGAAATAAAAGACTGAAAACAATATCTGAATACAGCCAGTGCAGCAGCAATAGGAGCAGATTCCTGAGTCTGCCAACTTAGTACAGTAACAAATCTGGTGTGTGGATGGCCTTATGTATCCCAGTGGCAGTGACATCTAAGACCTGTTATCTTTAGGGGCGAGGGAAGAATCTTGCTGCTATTTTTATGCCCATCCAAACACAGAGTTGTGCCCCCTCCCCGTCGCTGTCCTCTAGAGTTGTAGGGGTGACGACTCAGGATGGAGCCTGGGCTGTGTGGATGGAGTCATGGTGTGAGTTCACTGTCATGGCTTGCATTGATCTGGCATTTTACATGATGTGATTTGCATGTGAAACTGGTTTCTGAATGTCCCTTGTTTAAACGTGGTGTGCACAAGGAACTTCAGCTGGCATAGCTGTGTTGGCTGTGAGGGACGGGGGGATTCATACAGATGAAACATCAAAAGTCCTGGGTGTAGAGGCAGCCCTTTGCTTTTGCTAGGACAGATGATTTCGTTCTGGAAGGAGGTATGCACAGACACAAGTGGAAAAGTTAGGCTGGCAAGAGTGTGGTTTAGTAATGTAAACCACAGCATTTGTGTGGTTAATCAAAGTGCCTCCAAGTGACAGCCCAGGCTTAGAAAAAAAAGGATTTACTTGTGCGGTGGAAGACTAGAATCTTTGAAGGCCTTGCCGTTTGTCTTCAGGCGTTCAGACCGGACGAACATTGGTCATAGAGTCTAGTCCCCTGCAGCCATATTGTGCTGGTCCATTCATACATTTAGCAAGCTCCTTCTCAAGGCTCCTCTTTGTTGCTTAGAAACCTACTCTTGATTTCCAGCCTAAATTTATCCATGGCCACTTTTATACCCTTTTGTTCTGTGCCAGCTGTCCTGGAATAGTTCTTCTGCATCCGTATACCCTCAGTGTTTACTTTCGATCTGTTTATAAAGAATATGGTATATCCGCTCAGCTTTTGACTTGTTTGGCTAAACAAGTGCAGCTCTTTTAGTTCCCTCTCAAAATAAGGTTTTCCATTCCTTCCTGAGGTGTTTGATCAGAGGAATTGCTACTGGGGAACATCCCTTGCACCACCCGAAGAGGATTGAGGATGAAAAGTCAGGGCTCTGGGTTTCCCTTGCTGGTCCAGTTGCTGACATGTTGCCCTGGCTAGGGTCCTCTTTTCTGAAACTGGAAATATGGTAACATCTGTCAGGGGGACACATCACTCCCAACCTGCAGCTTCCCATCCCTGCTGCTGCCCCTCACTCTCATCCTGCAGACCCCTGGGCCTACTGGTGCCTCTCACTCCCAACCCCCCAGGCCATGCTGGTGCCTCTCACTCCCGACCCACAGCCCTCCCAGTCCTGCCAGTGCCTCTTACTCCCTACCTGCAGCCCCCTGCTCCCCTCAGCCCTGCTGGAGGGGGCCCCCAGCTGCCCCTGTCCCAGCCAGCTCGGAGCATGGCAAGTGGCAGTGGCAGAGTAAGTCTGGCCCCAGAGTAGGCTGGAGGCAAGAGAAGGGAAGATCTATGGCACCCCCCCTCCACCCTGGGCTGGGGCTCCAGGACCATTCCAGGTGACCTAGCCATGCCCCCCCTCCCCTGGTTGCGGTAGCATCTCCTGGTCACCCCACCCCCACAAGCACTACACCAGCCCTGGTGCCACTAGCCCAGCCACAGAGCTCCCTGCTGCCCCCAAAGGGTCCCCATCCCCTTCCCCTGCTGGTGGGGCAGATGCCTCTCCACCGCCTCCCTACTCTGCCCCAGCACCTGGACAGCTTCCCCCAGCACCACCAGGCACCTGTCCCCCTCCACAGACGCAGACACATGGGCGCATACGTGCATGTGGTGCCCCCTGTCTTTAATCACCCTTCCCCTGCTCCTGTCAGTGGAACAGAGCAAAATCTCAGACGCTGGTTCAGATTTCAAAAAACCGCCTAGACAGAGATCAGATGATCCAAAAAGAGGACATGCCTGGGAAAATATGGATGTATGGTAACCCTAGTCATGGCACACCACATCCCCACAGTGGTGATGTTGATCTTAATTGTGATATAAAAGAGTGCAGGATCCTTGGATAGAAGGCAGGTGCAGTGTAAGTGAATGTGTTGTTTCTGTTAAGCACATGGTTACTTCTGGTTTTTTATTTGTCTTTTTTTTAACATTGTAAATTCAGACCAACAAACTGCAGAAGGAGGAAGAGCTGCGCAGACATGAGGTCCTGGCCTTACAGACGGAGTTAGATTCTCAACAGAAAGAGCTAACAGTGCTGAATACCCAAGTGGATGAACTAAAGGATGAGCTGGTTACTCAGAAGCGGAAGCACACATCAAATCTTAAAGATCTCACCAAACAACTTCAGCAAGGTTGAAATTTTTTCCAGCTCCAGACAGTAGTGTGTGTGCTAATATGGCCTCTCCTCACCCCATGCTGGTAGAGAGGGGTTCTGGCTCTCTATTCATTGCTGAAGAATGTTAGTTGCACCTCATCAACAGTAACTCATGAGTCCATGATTTGAAATAGGTTTGCCTTAAAAAGTAAATAAACCCCATGTAATACAGCCATTTTACAACAAACAAAACACAAACTCTTTGATTTTTACCTTCCCTGGTTATGCTGGTTGTGACATTCTTCTGGGTAAATTTGGTTTATCTGAATTCTGCCATATTGTGTGTTCAGAACCTGCCAACATTTCCCTAAGCCCTTACTGGAGCTGGGACTGTTTGTGGCATTTATTGTTTGATTTTTATCAAAGAGCTTTATCTGTTTAATTATGGCTGTAGGAAGACTGGTAAATAATTTGCGTGCAAAGTAAGTGAAAAACATTAATAGTTCAGAAGTGCATCCGTTCTGAATGCATTTGATGATAATCACATGTGCATTTGGAGTTTGCATGGAAATGCAGCTTTTGTCTCATCTTCATATTGTGCAAGAGGGAATTCTGTTTCCCTTGTGTATGTGTGTATGAACCTTTCCTCTTCACATGCATTTTCCCCTTTTTACTGAAGCGTCATCCAGCTCCTGGGAGGAACATACTTGGCTGTCAGCTACCAGGAACAATGACAACTAGAACAGAGCTGTGTTATGTCCTTCATTAGTTATTTAAAAAGCGATCAATAGCATGCGTTACTGTTCCAAGACTGTGTAATACATGGAATTCTTTTCTCACCCAGAACGGGGCAGAACAAACTAATAAATGTTAGAGCCTGCTTTTTCTCAGAAGCGTTCAGGCACTAGTATTTTGAAAAATGCCTGAATTTCTCTAGGGTTGGAAGCTATATACTGTGTTGGGTTAAGGTTTATCCTCATTTTGGTAACCCTCATCATCATCTCTTACTGTCAGCACGAAGAAAACTGGAACAGATTGAAAACGGTAGTTATGATAAAGAAGTGAGCAGCATGGGAAGTCGTTCTAGCTCATCAGGTAACTTAAATAGTGGTTTGCTGTTTTTACTGGTTTAACAAAGTAGTCTCCTGTAAATACACAGAGATACAGTATTGCACCCATTTACCTGACAAAAGCCCTTAGGTCTGTTAAAGTTTGCGCTCTCTTCCCCCTTTCCCCTCCCCTCCCCCCTTATTATTTTTTTTGTCTCTCAGTACATAGACCTGAGAAGTGCAATACCTGCCACTATGAAGTATCTGGAAATAAGTGCATTTTGAAATGGCTCCATTTTTACCTGTTGCATAATTTGCCTGTGAAATTCACTGCCATGGGATACTATTATGGCTGAGAACACAATACCTAGGCCTCTCAGTATAGGTGTAGCCATGTGCTTTGATTACAAGATTTAAACAATAGCCATGAGAGCTAGCTCCTACTTTTTTTCAATTGTTATTGCATTGATGTTTAAAAGTACCTTACACCCCATATACACATTACACTTAAGGTGTGATTAACCAGTTAACTGCATCTTAAGCTGTATGTGACCTAACCATGCTTTCAGTTAATGGCATGATAAAACAAGGACTAATGGCAGTTCGTCTAATAAGATGAGTCACAAAGTTATTCCACAAAAAATGTGTAACAAGTTTGTGGCTTGGTTTTATCACACCATTAATTCAGTGTGTGGCCAGGTCCTGCGTGGTTGGGAGCCCTATTAGCTGACAGGCAGGGCTCCCAGCCACAGGGGTGCACCACACATTGCACTGGCCGTGAGCCCTGCAGCTGGCATGGGACGCAGATGTCGGGCTTGCAGCTGCAGAAGCTTGCTACTTGTTGGTGCAGGGGGAGCCCGCAGTTGCGATTCTGGGCTTCTCCTGCACTGGCAGTAAGGCGTAATTGGATCTGATGCTGGATCCCATAATCATACCTCCTTCCAGGCACATGTGGATCACGCCTCAGATCCTACCGCGCCTTTATCTGAAAATCTAGAGGGGATCTTAGATGATTTCCTTAAACTTAGTCAAAAGTCAGAGAGATAATAGCGGTCGGCTCCAACATGGTTTTATATTGATATTTGACATTGGGTAAATTGGTTAGTGGCCTAGTGTACTTATGCAGAACACTGTTTTATTATTTTTAGCTCAAAGATCATTTTTCGCCTTCAGGCATTAATTAATTTATTTGATCAGTAATAGATAGTATTAAAGTAGGTTCATTATGTAAAAAACGACATGTTCTGTCAGCGTGTGGATTTGATGTATTGAGCCTTTTTCTTTTTATTCTCCCCACTGTCTTTAAAGTTGCCTCAGAGCTTTTCGGGATCCCTTCTGTCATTAAGTAGGAAGCGGCTAAGTTTGGAGCGCTCATGTCGGAGATTTGCTGGTCTACACTGAAGTTTCATAAAGTTTTAACTATATCAGTTTAGAACTTTACGAAGGGAAAATCAGTCAGCCCCTCCTGCTGGGGCAATAACACCAGTAATACATTTACAGAGATATAAATATATCCTTTACATCAGTACAGTTGTGCTCACTGTAAGGAGTTTTACCACTTTCTGAACAGATGCATTAAAATTATACGAATACAGTGGACAGACAAACCGAGTAATGGCTAAATGAGATCGGCATTCCGTGAAGACAGTATTTAATCAAAGTCCTGGGCTGCTCCAAATGGTAGTGATTTACTGGATGGTGTATGTGGAGGTGGGTGGAACAGAAATACTGTATTTACTACTCTAGAATTCTTTAATGAGCACAAAACTGCATTGGCAGGCTCTCTTAATGCTCGAAGCAGCAATGAAGATAGGTCGCCTGAGAATACTGGCTCTTCGGTAGCTGTCGATAACTTCCCAGAAGTGGACAAGGCTATCCTGATTGAGAGGATTGTCAGGCTACAGAAGGCTCATGCTCGGAAAAATGAAAAGATGGAGTTCATGGAGGATCACATTAAGCAACTGGTGGAGGAAATCAGGAAAAAAACCAAGTATGTATCCCACTGGAGCCATATGGTCTTTGGTGTTTGGTTGCTGTATCGTGACTTTGAATCTTACGTAAGACAATTAATTGGCTTAAAAGAGAAAAGTTAGGATAAGATTGCTGCAGCCACAGTGTACCTCAAAGATCATAGTTTTTCCCTTACTACTTTTGTAAAACAGTTCAAGAAAAAGTGACCAACTAGGAGGTTGTGGATCGCTATCATGGTCCATTTACTTTTTTTTTAATTCATCACAGGCTGGGATTTCTGCAGGTTTGTGAACCACTGTTATACCTGAATGCTTGCCTAGGTCTATTCTACCCGTGCACTTGGTCCAATAAAAGATATCCCCCACAAGAATTCTTGCCTCTTGCATAATTTCTAGTGGGGGCCTTTGTGTACAGTAAAAATAGCATAATGCTTAATATATATTGTAATAAAATATCAGATCCAGAGGCATATACTTAAAGAGTGTGATATACCAAGCTCTGGTTATGGTGCTACTTACAGGGTAGGCTTTTCCTGGGGGGGTTGCCCAGTTCAGTTATAGCTTGGTCATAGAGCGGAAGAAGTCATGTATGCTGTCTTTTTTTTTCTGGGGAATTGCTTTTTGCTGTTTAAATATCTCTTATGAAATATGCCCACTTATTATTGGTGCCTCAAGTGATTGTAAGCTCTCGGCGGTAGGGATTCTGTCTATTAATTGTGTGTATTCAGTAACCTTAGGGCAGTAATTCCTGATCTGAGTCAGAACAAACTGTTCTCTGAACCAATGGATGGCAACTTAGTGAATGAACAGTTGCTTAATAGTTTTTGTCCTCAGTGTGTTGTTCTGTGTCTGGCCATTTAGTGTACGCTATTCACACTGTCCTCTGAAGACAGAATTATTGCTATTTCCTCATGGGTTTTCCTGTGGTACGTACCATTACGGTATCTGAGTGCTTGACACTTAAGATCCATCTCTGCATGTCTGAGATGGGAGTGGGATGGTACTCATCATTCTGTAGGTGGCAGACAGAGGCACAGAGGATTTCTGGTTGGGTGTCTTCCCCCAGATCCTTACTTTCTCAGAATAGTCAACACCGTGTAGCACACCTGAGATTTGAAGCTCATTTTCTTTACCTCAATCAGGTAGGAGCTCTCAGCACTGCTGAAATTCAAACTCTAAGGTCTCAAGTTGTGAACTAGAAAATGAGGCACAAACAATTGGTAACATCTTTGAAAAGTTTAGCTGAAGTGACTGACCTGTGTGACAGGCAGGGGCAGAATCCACATCTCCAGGTAGACACTTCACCCACTTAAGCATGAGCCCATCCTTTCTCTTTCTGTCATCCCCTGTATCATTTGCTGCTCCCCTTCTAGCATTATTGATGTAAAGGTCTGCCAGGCAGTCTCCTTTCCACGGCTCTGATTGATTCCTTCCCAGCACGAGGTAGTGGTCCTGTGGAAAAACAATAGGAATGTATTACTAGAGTTGTTTCATGACGTAAATGTTGTATTCAGGTTGTGACTGTTTATCTGCTTGGAAGCTTTGTCAGATCTCCTTTAGTTGCGTTTTTGTGCAAATAAAACTGACAAAGAGAGATGCTTTCTGGAATTGCTTTAGACAGTAGTCAAGCTACATCTCCGAGAACAGTTACAAGTACAAATCTTGCATGCTCTTTGGTCCTTTGCTGAAGCAAAAGCCTTCAGTCTTGGGCTTGGGTTTTGTCACTAGGAGTGCTTGGAGCGAAATTCTGACCCCAGTTAAGTCACTAGGAGATCTGTTAGTGACTGCAGTCAGGGAACAGGACTTTGCCTGAGTTTCTTTTTATGGGTGAGCCCTACAAACTGTTATGTTGGCTGATTTATTCACTGTTGATGCATTTGTAGCTAGAAATGGGCTTCGTTGTCAAAGTCCTTCCCCTCATCTGAAATGCCCTTCTAGGCCGGGGCACTTACATCAACCATGGTTTTGCTCATCAGGTTTACAGTGACGTCATTTTCTTCATCCCAAATATAGTTTAAGTCTCCCTGAAACAAGCTAATATTTGGAGCAGAAGTCAGTCTCTGCAGTTGCAATGCATTGTGATATCTATCCTCATTTTCTCTAGGATTATTCAGAGTTACATTCTGCGAGAAGAAGCTGGAACCTTGTCCTCAGAGGCCTCTGACTTTAACAAAGTTCATTTGAGCAGGCGTGGTGGGATCATGGCGTCTCTGTACACGTCTCACCCTGCCGACAGCGGGCTCACGTTGGAACTCTCTTTAGAGATCAACAGGAAACTCCAGGCTGTGCTAGAGGATACTTTACTGAAGAACATAACACTAAAAGTGAGTACCTAGGCCTTTCGTTCAGTCTGCCTTTGCAGTTCTCTAATACCTACTGCCTTAAATAGATGCAGACTACCAAAAGAGATGGCACTGAAGGGCAGAGAAAATATACTGAGATAGGTCATGCCACCTGACTTCTGTACAAGTCAGCGTTTTAATTTTGTATGCATAAGTATGAAGAAAGAGTATGCGTCTTATTAGTCTCGTAAGCAACTAGTAGGTAAAGCACCTTGAAAGCACTACCTTATCCTATTTCATAAGCGTGTTTTTACATATTTATTAATTTGAGCTTTGAATTGAAGCAATAGCTTCTAGAGAAGCCTAGTGGAATCTTGACATCTAAGGGAACGACTTTATCCTCCCTGGCATCAGATTCATTATTGACAGGGGCTTTACTCTTCCAGCTTTTCCATGTCAGGCACAAATGCGGCATTCTCAGGGAGCAATAGACACAAGTCTTTAACTTTGTTTTTAATAGTAATTTTAAATTTGCGAGCAAGTGTTACACTCACTAATGTTTGTCTTTCCTTCCCTTTCCTTTCTTCACAGGAGAATCTTCAGACACTTGGAACAGAAATAGAACGGCTCATTAAACACCAGCATGAACTGGAACAGAGGATGAAGCAAACGTAACTAGAGTTTTTATGGAAAGACCAGAACAAAGATGCAGAAAAGGCAGGTGCTGCAGGGTGTCAACTTAAGTTTCTCCTGGAAATTGACTGTGCAACAGTTCAAAGATCCAATCTTGCCAAGCTTTTAAGTATGCAAGCTGTTAGCTTTCTCAAGAGAAGGGGTCTGTAGACTCGGGTTGTTTTGCCTGTTTGATGTTAGCCAAAGGCATTGCTGAGCTTCACTATACACTACGTTCTTCTGTTGAACTGTACTCTGAAATGACATCAAATGCTTTGCGGTGTGTACAATGTGTAGAGTAAGTTTCAGTGAGATTTTAATTTCTGCCCTGTGCAATTAAATAGTCTGCTAATAATGGAGCTTCAAAAAAAATTAAACTGATTTTTTTTTTTTTATTTTGCTGTTGGACAGATCCAGTGCTGCTGAGCTTCAGGGGCTTTCAGACAGATTCTTCCCTACCCTGTATAAATGTTTCTGATATTTAAGTTGATTAAGTATTTTTAACATATGCATGAGAGAGGTTTTGTTCTCAAGCTTTGTGGGGGGTTTTTTGTTTTTTAAATTAAGGACATGGTATTCCATAAATTACCATTTGGAAAAAAGTTTAATAGCTTGGGAATTTAAAATTAATTGACCTGCTTCTTATTTTTTTAAAGCCAGCTAGAAATTGAAGAATGAACAACTTTTGTTTCTGCTGCAGTTATTTGGCAAGTTTAGTTGATATAAGCTTGGATTGCACAAGTGGTTAGGTGTACGCATTTAAATCATTTTGAACTCAGGTAATTTAGTTTTATACAAAAAGTTTTTCCAGACCTTCGGTATAATTAGCATAATTTTCAAAGTATGAGCTGTTTGCTATGTGTATCAAATCTTCCCTCCCCCAGTCCAAGATACCCAATTAATTAAAAAAAAAAAAAATTCTGAGCATGTTTTGTTTGTCACATTAGTTGTAAGTACAGACCAGCCAGTAAGATGGGGGTGAGACATGAGGTGTGTGTTAAATGGTGAGTTGTAGCTTATTGGCTGAACTGTAATTGTGGCACAGAAATCTGTGCCAGATCTTGAACTTTACTGATGTGTGAAGTATTAAACTGTCAAAATGACACGAGGTAAGATTCCAGGGGATACCTCCATCCTGCTTTGACAGAGTGATGGGAAGCTAGCCCTGCAGTGACAACTTTAAAAGTTGAGTCTCAGTGCTATACTCATGCAGCTTAGTATTGGGAAAAGTAATTTTCCTGGCCTGGACTAGCTCTGCTTCTGCAGTAAATGTATATTTTTATACATTTAGTGCTTGCTTGATCAAAATTCAGAGCAGACCAGTTCATCGTATAAATATATCAAGTATATACTGTATTACATATTTGCACTTAGTGCACATGTACAATAAAAAGACTTTATCTATTATTTAAATTTGAAAGGACAGCTTTTTTAATGATGAAAAAACAAACCCAGATTTTCTGCCCTCCTCCCCACTTGTCATTTGCAAAATTGATCTCCGGTTGTGTCAAAAGACAGGGTAAAATTTACTAATGCATCTAAGTGGCTTAAAGCACCTAACTTCCATTTTCAGAAGCCTGAGTGTCATTTAAGCAGTAGAAGATTTTACCCCAGAGTACCTGATTTGATTGATGTGAATCAGTCAGTGAGACTGCCCCACTGGTTAGAGATGACCATGCACATGCATGTTTACAAGATCAGGCTCAGATTGTTGCTCCTGAGTAGCTGGTGTTTTTACTCACCAACAACAGAGGTAGTAAAGAACTAATGATTTCCAATAAGGAGAGGGTCATGCGGCCCCTCAACCCTTAATGCTGGGGGATGTCTTCTTTCCCAAGTTCCAGGGGCAGTGAGAGCAGTCCTGCAATTTTTGTTGTTACCCTTAGCCAGCCCAGCCTCAGGACTGTATCTGCTGCGGGTATACAGACAAACTGTTCAGAACAGCAAGGCAAAGAGGGCAGCGACTTCCCCTGGAGCAGCTGGCATGTGGTAATGTTGTCCACTCTTACTCCACAGTAAGTGAACGTTACACCGGAGAAACTTATCTTGGAACTAAACAGATTTAAGTTTCCCTGATTTATAACTTGTGCTTACTGCAGACTAAGAGCAGACAAATGGATAATTATCCTGGAATATCCAGTAAGTCCCTATTCCCTTTGAACTTGCTGTTCTTTGTCTGTCCTCACTCTGAATGTTTGTGATGGGAAAGTGGGTATGGGGCAATGAAAGCTAGCCTCCTGAGGTGAAATCCTGGCTCATTATGAAATCAGTGAGTTTTACTATTTTGTTCAAGAATGCCAGGATATCACCTGAGGGGTAAGTTTGTACAACTGAATTAGGCCCTCTGAGACAGTATTCAGGAATAAAGGTTGTGTGTCCAAACATGGCTTAGCTCTTGTTTGTTTTGCATTTTTATACTTATATGCCTGTTTGGCTTATTTTCCTGTATTAAACTGATTCCCATATTTTAGATTCTGATAATAAGCTCACTCCATATAGTACCTATAACTGTTTAATGTATGTTTTTCAGCTGTTTAATATAAATGAAGAAATGTGATGCAGATGGGATAAGTGCAATGATAGTGCGGGAATTCTTTGTAGTGCTTCTTGACATCACTCCATTACACGTCTTAAATTATTTTAGCACACTAGTTATCCTTTTGTCTTGCTTAAAAATGCTGCTTTCTGTCTGTGACTCTAGGGGAATTCTAGGGGTTTTTTATCCTTGCTTGTGTGTGTCGTTTTCATAAGCAGCCAAAACCTCCTTTCATTCACCACCTTCAATTTAAATAGACCAAGATGTTAGAAGTAAAGCCACAGAGGGGAAACGTCTTGCGTCTTCACATAGACACATCTTTGGTCTTAACATGAGAAGTTTTTCTTGACTGTACTTATGTCTGTTTTCTCTTATGCAAGAAGATGCAAATGACCGGAAAATGTGTTATCCTTATGAACGTTGTCAGTGGCTGCTTTTGTTTTCAGGGAACAGATCAAGAGTCAGATAGATGGCTTCACTTGGTTCAAGGAACATGAATGCATCCTATAAAAAAGAGCTGAAACAAGACACTGCTGCTTTAGTAAGGGAATAGTTTAAATCGCAGAGGAACATCGTGACTGTAGACAGCCAGCCCCCAAGTCCTATGCATCAGTGGTTCTGTTTAATCCTTACTTCGGGAACGTAATGGTTTACATTACAAGGTTTTGAGGTATACTTCTGTGAGGCTCATGAAGAAGTAGGATAAATTTATTCTTATTAAGTAATAGTCTTAAAACTATTATGTATTTTAATACTTAAGTCTTTTAAACCTAAGTGTCCCAAGTAAGTTGGGGCTTCTATTTTCAAGAGTCTAAAACAACTATCCATTTCTCATTGAAAATTATCAAAGTGGGACACACAACGTTGAAGGCTCTTCTTGAAAATAAGAATCTAAACCAGAAGCCTTTGGCTAGTTGCATCCTACAGAATGCTTCACCCACTTCTGAATAGATCATGCTTTTGTAATGTGTATATCCCACATCCGGCAGTACAGGCCACACTTCCTACAGAAACTCTGCTGACCTTTCCCCATCGTGGAAAGGCCTCAGATATGTTCTAAAAAGCTAGTGGGTCCCCTGTATATCCTAGACCCTGGTGATGGTTTTCTTATTATACATACTTAATAGAGAAGTGTACTTAAGATTTTTACTTCTCATAGTCTTCTGAAAGCAGCGAGATCTGGCGTACGTTCCCCAAAGATGTTCTAATCCAGGTCTGTTCAAAGTGTCAGCCTTTTTAAACGTGTGTGTTGCATCATAACTGTTCTTGCTGTGTTCCTACTTGAGAATTCAGACCTCAACTTCCCATTTGATCTTAACTGTTAAATCTCTGACTGTATAGGCCACCATGCTCTGCGAGGAGGTTCACAAAGGTACAGGCCTTATTCATGGTGAGGGGAAGAGGCTCCTCTTCAGAACTTTTCTTTTTTTTACTATTGCACAACTCTGATTTCTTACCAATAGGTGGTGCTAGAAATCAGACTTTCCAGGCCTGTTGAAGAGTTGAAAACTTCGCCAAATAAAGAATTTCCAGCTAAGTCACAGATGGTGGAGAGTGGTATTAGGTATTTTCCAAAATGGAAGGGATTATTTACTTACCCATTTTGTGTTCTGATGGTAAAACTCTGTTTAATCTTCCAATGTATGTATGTATGTTGTATGAATATACACATAGTGACTATTGATTTGATTAACTTTGTAGATATTTGTTTCTGTATAAATGAAGTTTAAGACATCACTATACATTATGTATATATTGTACTTTTGAAATAATAAACAGACTTGTGAATGCTTGTTTTTGGATATGTCATGCCTGATATGTGTTTTACATAACAAGTAGGCAGACTTTGAGTTATGTCTGCACTCCCCACTGTGGTACAAGCTAGGTCTGGGAGTATAAATTAGCCTACGCAAAGCTCCTGGCTACTGTGGCTAGAGTGTTTCCAATACCTGAGCTCGTGCAGGTGTCTCTGTGCTGTACCACATGGTGCCCCGGTAAGACCTGGTCTGAAATGGCACTTGATAACCCATGGAGGCTTGGATAAATCACTTTGTCATAAGGGATAAAGCTAGACACACGCACCCAGTGCTGATGCTTACTTATCACCAGATTTTACCATTTCTCTTCACACCTGATAGTACCTTACTCTAGAGTAGCCCTGTTTAATAGAAGTAGACATAAGGTGGTGCTGATTACGCATATGTGTGCATGTTAATTAACGGCCAATTCTGACAGTAAAAATAACTGTTAATTTTAGTTATCCTGCCTCACTTCTTCCCTTGGAACTAAGAATGTAAGATCTAACGAACCAAATTGGAAGCCAAACTAAACGTGCTTGTATCGATGACCAGTCAATGCTTTTTGATGACCTGTCCCTGCAACTATGTCATCCAGGTACATCCAACTTCATGTACAGTTGAGGCGTGTCCGTCTGGGAAGGTTAGATTAAAGGCTACTGAGCCACAAATTTCTCATTAATGGTTGTACTGAAATCAGCGGCTATGGCAACTCCTGCTACTAGATCTATTTTTTCTGTTGCACTACATAAACGAAAGATGGCAGTATGCCTTTGTGCACTGCAGATGAACTCTTACTATCTAGCAGCAACACCAAGAGAAATCAGGATTGCGTTCAAGCTATATTGTACTTGAGCCTTCAGAAATTGGAAGCAGAATTTTCCCTGCTGCAACTGTAGAAAGACGAGCACTGCAGAGGATCATGAGCTGCTGTAATTAGTATCTTAAGTGTTTAAAACTCATTTAAAAATGCATATTGCATAGAGAAAATACAGTAAGCCCAGTAGCAGGTCACAACTTTGCACTCTTGGTAGTTGTGCCCCTGTGCTTGACAGATGCTGAATTCAGTCTAAGTTGTGCCTATGGCCCTTTTAACCGTAATATTAGAACAGAAAAATTAAGACACTTAGATTAGTGCAAAATGGCATCATGGAGTATCTGTTTCCTTTGTCACAAGTGATGATTCCTAAACCCTGGCAGAGCAAGCCTGCCAGGGCCAGCTGAGCTTCTAGAGAGCCGTTCTGGGCTTCTGTCTGACCTTTACAGACTGGCCTACCTGCACAGGAATACAGACAGAGTGCTTATGTCTTATACTAGGTTTATTAGCTATAAACAAGCTCCGTTTTCATAGATTACAGAGTGAAGTGGCGCAAAGAAAAAATGGAGGTGGGGTGCTGTTTCTGTTCCTACTGAAACTAATTGCAGACTTCTGTCTTCACAGTAACTGGATAAAGGGCCCTTTGGTGCTTTCTTACTGTTGGCTCAACACACTTGTCCTAAGCAAATAGAAATTGGTTATCTATCATCTTTTCCATCCCCTCCACGAGCAAAGCTGGCAATGTAGCTGCAGATTTGAGAGACAGACAAACTCTCTTCCCGCTGGCTCTGCAAGGAAACAGCAGCAACTTAAGTGAGACCTGGCAAGGAAGTAAAGAACTCCAAGTAGTAATCTTGCCTCTGCCAGTTGGTGTGTATTATCCCTATTTTACAGATGGGAAGTGAGACGCAAATATAGTCCTACTTTTATAAGAGATTTTACAGTTGTGTTAATGGAGAGCGTTTAAAAGGTATAAAGCAGTATATTTATTTGTGCTTAAACTGCCAGTGTAATATCAAAGCTGTTGGGGAATAAATCCAGAACCCTGCAGTTTGACCCCAAAGTAACAGGGTTAAAAAATTATAAGCCTCAAAAGCTGGAATAGTCTGAATTGTTAGGTCACTCTAGTATACTAATGCATGAAAAAAAATCATGCATGAAGCAGGCATGTGGGGAGGATGTGGGGGTTGGGTGGTGGGAAGTGAATTATACCAGATCGCCTTGTTTATCTGAATAAATTATACTCAGCTAATGTGTAATGTTCTGTTTACTGTGTCCCTGAGCATCCTGTTCTGAGTGGCATGAATTTGGGCAGCCTTTTAGCCGTCAATTTTGAAAGGTAATTAAATCTGAGTACTGCTATTGATGTTAATGAGACAGTTTTCAGCATGTGGACAAAGAGAAAGAGGGCCACACCTGAGAGAGCTGCCTGCTCTGGAGGTATAGGACGTATTCATGAAGGGCACCTATGCACATGCTTTAGTTACAGCGCCCCACCAGCATTTTGAAGCATGGGATACTAAATGCATGAGACGCTGTGGGCCTTTTGAATTAGAATGGCTGGAGAGAAAGAGAGAGAGCGGCTTTAATTAACCTTCCTCCTTTCCACTTATCCTGGATCATGTGTCAAGATGTCTGAAGTTTCTGTGCAGTCTATGAGACTTTTAAAGTAAAGAACATTAACATATTCAAATGGATGGGGAGTCTGGACAGTCTAACCCGAATTCTCTCCTTACTCTATTGACAAGAAGCTTGATGAGCACAATGGTTGGACTGGGAAAGCAATGCAAGACCCTTCTCTGGATCAGTGCTCAGTCTTTAACGTAGACATTAATTATTGAGGGCTTGTCTGCACTGTGGAAGTGATTTAGGAAAACAATCGCATGCAATCCTGAGAATTTGGCATTTGGAGTCTGACCAAACAGGAGGCGGATATACAAGCAGAAGAGCTTCATGCACGTGCGTAGCACAAGAAAAGAGAAAGACATAGATAAACAGTTGAGCTGATGGCTTTTGACAACTGTAGATGAGCCATTGAACCACTTCCTAGAAAAATGTTCAGTTTAAGTTTTCCTTCCTTGTGGAATGGGTGAAGTTTGAGAAGAGAGAATTGATGAATTTGTCAATAAACCAGAAGCAAAGCTACCAAATCACATTTTTTCATGAGAATAATGTTATTTCCTTTGCTAGGGGCTTTCATTTCTGTCTTCCAAGGCTGCTCTCTGACAGCAGCGCACAATTCAGCTGATTGAGATGGATTCATTTATCTCTTTTTTTAAAATCTGAATATAAGGCATTTAAATGGCAACATGTGCTTTCCGAAACATGGTACCTTGTGCTGGAATTTGCATGGTTTATAGTGTGTCTTTGATCAAAGGGCAGCCAACGCTGTTAAAAGCTTTTGGCAGATTCAGCAGTAGCCAGGTGATGAGTTGTTTCCCTGGGGTGGGTAAAGTCACGGGTTAGAATCTCATTTTGGTTTAGAAATGGTGACTCTTGCATTTGGGTGGGGGTGGGATTAGATTGCCTTGGGGTCCCTCGCAACCTTGAGATTCTACAAACGCGAGAGTTGAGCTACTCGCTTTCTATTCAGGCTAAAGGGGGAAATAATTAAATGTTCCTTTTGTTAGGAATAGCTGAAACAGTAGAAACCCCATGCAATGGGCTGGAATTCATTGGTGGAGAGGTGTGCACATCAGAGCGAGCAGCTGCAGACAGCAAGAAAAGCACTGGTCGTGTGGCCCCGAGAGAAAGCAGAGACCTTTTCTAGGTATAATGCTGTTTGGAAAGGCAGGCTTAGAGTGAGTGAGGATCTTGCTTCCTCTGTGCTCTTACTGTAATCTGAAAAAACGGGGCTTTCTGTACAGCGTGTCCACAGGAAGGGTTGCATCACAGCCAGTTTATCTATATCAGCTGCGGTCCCTTGCAGAGATCTGATATTGACTCCCATTCCAGCCACAATATAGTTGGCCCCTTTTTATTAGCTCTGTTCTCTCCAGACTGGGGTATTCTGACTGCTTGAATGTTCCTGAACAGCAAATCCTTTAAGGCCTAAGCTGGTTTTCATTAATTGCTCTGACTTAAAGGTGTTCCAAATGGCCTGTTCCAGCTGGAGGGCCACTGCTTGGGTTAGAAAAGCTCTTTAATAAGACAGCTCATAGATGTACTGCTTGGGGCTGAGGGGACGAATTGTATTCCTCTGAATAGGCCTGGAATTAGTGTCCCAGCAGTGGAGCAGGGGTGCGTTGCACTGCAGTGGGTTTCAACCGAGATACAAAGATCTTGATCATTTCCAACCATTTTGAATAGCTTAAGTAAGTGATGAAAAGAAATCTTGAACATTTCTTGAAAGATAGGGTTGCTGCTGTGTTGTTAAAGGGGAATCTCAGCATTTTCCAGCTGGCAGTGAATTTAACCTTGCAACCTCCCTACAGACATAGACAAGTGCTTGCCTTTTAAAAGAGGGGTGGCTGAGGGGCAGGAGCCAAGTCACAAACCCGAAGTTACACTCAAAGCAAAGCTGGGAAGAGAACCCGTATCTCCTGGTTTGCTAGCACATGTTGCAACCGTTGGTCAGATCTTTTGCCTTTGCAGAGATGCAGGCTCTGCTTCACAGAAGCAATTAAATCATGCTTGGTAGAAAGTGTAAGTTGGTGATTCTCACCTAGGGTGCCATAGCACCCGGGGGTGCCTGGAGATCCTTTCCAGGGTGCCATGGGATGCCATGCAATGTTAGCAGTGTTACACTTACAAACATGATTCACAAGATAAATACAGAGATTTCTCAAGGGTATTTCACAGTTACCGTCTTCTTTAGTTCTTTGCAACAGAAAACCTGCCCTAATACTTTTCTGTAGTAAATTACAGCCAGTTTCATTCTATGGCAAATACCTGATGCAGCAAAGATAATGTAAAGGCAGACCTGGGGGCCATATACAAGAAACCCATGGACCAACAAGCATATCTGCACAGAACCAGCAATCACCCTAAATACACCAAAAAAGCTGTAATATTCAGCCAAGCCATCTGATACCACTGAATTCGCACTGAAGAGAACACCTGTGATCGTCCCGCACAAATCTCAAAAGGGCTTTCACTCAAGAAAGACACTCCTCCAGAGAGAGATCACACTTTTCACAGAGCCACTTGGATACCATGTGAAGAATTGCTGGAGTACAGAAGGAAAACCCCCATGAATCTCACACCACTGGTTCTGACATATCCCTAACTGGACCCTATATGGAGAATCCTGCAACAGCTGCAACCCATGCTAGAAGAAGTCCCAATTCTTAGAGATCTTCCCAGAACTACCTCACCTATCTCATCACCAGAAGCAAACTTCCTACAGCCCAAAATACACCGAATGGGTCCAGTTAACACATCTCCAACACCCCCACAATTACTATACCCCAAAACAGAACCATCAGCATCCCTGGATCTTATAGCTGCACCTCCAGAAATGTTACATATCTCATCCAGTGCACCTAATGCCCTGATGGAAAATATGTAGGAGAAACCAAACAACAAGTGTGCACCAGTATGAACACACACCAAAAATGTATCAAAGGCAAGAATAACCAATTACTGGTGGGGTCACATTTCTCACAAGAAAACTACTCTCTCTCCAATCTCTCAGTCCTGATCCTCAAAGGGAATTTACAAAACACCTTTCACAGATGGCCTACAAACTTCATTTCATTAACCTACTAGATACAAAAAACCACGGGCTAAATATAGACATTGGATTTATGACACATTATAACCTGCCTAACATCTGACTCCCCAGGTAAATTCTCTATTATTTACCAGCTATATTCATTCCCCTTCTCCCCACCTGTCTCTCAGTCATGGATTTACTCAGTTTACATTTTCACCGATTGGCTTTCCTGCATGCATACTGGCTTCTGGCTTCTTTACTATTCCATCCAGGAAGAGCACAGACCAACTGCAGATGCTTTCTCAGCCTGACTAATGCTATTTGTACCTGAAAGCTTGCAAAGAAGAATTTTTCCAACTATTTGTGTTGGTCTAATAAAAGATATTGGATTTACTCAAAGAAACTTGTCTGCCTATAAAAATAAAATGGCTTATGAAACTGACTCTCTGTTCTCTAAAGCCCCACTCATGATGCCTTGGCCGCAATGCCTGCAATTTTTCTTCTGGTATGCCTAGCTTGCCGCCCATCAAGTGGACCAGTATCATCATGTTGGTTTATCTGTAGCCACATGTTGTCTCTTGTATGCTTAGATTGTAAGCTGTTTGGGACAGGGACCATCTGAAATTGGTGTGAGCCTCCTGATCAGGACTTCAGGACACTATGAATAGGATCTTTTTAGTTTAATAAAAATTGGTAAGCATTACAATTTGCTGACACAACAAAAGAAAAGACTGCACCCTATTGAGAAAGTAAGCAGTGACTCCTAAGATGAGATTTTGCATGCATATGACATTAATGCAGCGCAAAACAACAAAATTAATTGTTTGTAAAGCTCCTTTGTGTTTGTATCTAGCACAGGGCACAGACAAAGAAGATGAATATACAAAACAGGCGCATTTACTGTGCAGTAACCAAAATTACTGTGCAGTATGGGTGCGTGTCTACACATGCACACCTGTACTGCACATTAAATATGGGGACTCACGCTGATTTCAGTGTAAACTTGATATCTGCATGATGCACATATCAAATTTATGCCTGATTAGTTACTGTGTAGCAATGAATATGTAGACGCTTTGCTGCTCAGTAACCCAGGGGGCCTCCCTGCTGGGTCTGCCCAGCCACTAGTGGGCCAGCCTGAGCCCAGCCCCAGGGTTCCTGGCTGGCTGCCTCCCTTGGCTTCAATTTGAGGCTAAAGTTAGTCCTAAGTGCTGGCAGCCATGTGGCCAGAGGCTGGAGCTCCCCCGGTGGCCACACAGGAGCATGGCAGGCTGCTCTGACCTGGGATTAAATTTAGACCCAGATGCCGGCCTATACCAGTTTACTGTGCAGTAATTTACTGCACAGTAATTTTAAACTGGCATAAATACATGTGTAGGCATGTCCAGAATGCAGCATTAACAACTTCCTGAACATCATGCGAAAGTCAAAAGCAAAGTTGCAGACAAGCAAAACAAAATTAAAAGTTAAGCAACGGTGCACTCTAAATTAGAAGCAGACAACCTAAGCCTGAAATGTCAGGTAAAACCCACAGAAAGCACAACTCTCACCTGAACAGAGTGAACTTCATAACTAAGGCTGAGCCTGAGACAAATGATTCATACAAGTGACAAAGCAAGACATATCCAAAGCAGTTAGTTATCTACAACGTCATCCCTGCAGCAAAGCTGCTAAAAAGATTACAATGATATGGTGGAAGAACTGGGTTGTCTTTTAGGCATGTTACAACTGGCACTGGACAAAACGGTTCGGTCAGTACAGCACCTGCCTTGCAGAGCACCCATCACATACTGAGAGAGAAAACTGGAGCAAGTAAAAACCGGCATGGTCATTGCTAAAGTCAGATACCCAAGTTCAATGTATTAGCACGTTTTCCAAGCTGGATCAGTCGCACGGCAGTCAGAGGGAACATGAAGAGCCAGAAAACACTATCTAAGATTCTTCACCTAAAGAAATACTATGTGGCTGCAGTCCTAATATTGGTGAAAGCCAGATACCGGTAAGTGATGTTGAATCAGGAAAGCGACCACCCCTCTGCACTCTTAACACCAGCAAGTAGCTATAGTTGGTTGCGAACCCCATGTGGAATCAAACTGACAATAGGCAAAAGCGCAACTTGATACCGGCATAGGCAAACCGGACTGCAGTGATCCTCATGTCTGCACACTAAATACCATGACCACAGACCATGCCCACAACCTCATTATCTTTTATAAAGAACCAGGGAAATCAATCTAATAACAACTGCATTTTCATCGTGTTCTTGAGGGAAACACTTACTGCACACGAGGGCTATGACCTGACCCTAAAAAGTAAAAAGTGATACAGGCAATGGTTACACCTGAAGATACTAGATCAGTTCAGAGACTCTTAGGATTTGTTAAACTGAGAGAGTTTCTTCTAAGTCGTGCCGGCAGGGATGAATCAAGGGCGGGGAACTGGTATACTTGCCCCCCCCACCCCTCCACGCTTTGATTTCTGCTCCACCCAAAGTTTAAAACCAAGTGCTTGGTAGTGACAGCAGCATTTCTATTCAGGCAGCAGTGAGGGAGTCAATTGACTTTATGGCTCAGTACAATTTACCCAATCCCTTCTAAACTCTTCATCACACAGATGTTAAAACCCCCCCTCTTCTTGTTAATGGTCTTCATGTTTCCACCAATCAAGCTAGCCTTTATTCTGCAATTCTGCTGTTTGTTAGCTGGTCCTGGCAATGAAGTTCCTATTTCACATCCCTGCAGATGGTTTTTAACTCATTGCAATGAGGCGATATTTGTTTTGGCTTCGATCATAAACTGTATAGCACAACCCTAGGCCCCCAGCATATTAGTAAACCTTCTAGTTTATTTTTAACTGGAGTAAAAAAAAGTGTTGTTTTCTATGTGACAATGCACCTCATCATCTGCACTCCTCTTTTCAAAACTCTAGATTTGCCCATCCTTGCAGGTGTCTAAAGATGTGATATGAACAGGTTACCTTGATGTGATGTAGCCAGCACAGGTACCAAGGAACTAGTAACCAAAATAGCCTATCCTGAAATGAGGGAATGGAAATGGAGGCTGCTGTACAATATGATGCTATTGAGAAAGGGGTTAGCTAGCTCCTACAGAAAGGATAGCAGTTAGCTTCCATGGTGACCATCACTACCAGCAGTAGGAATAATATATACCTGAACTGCAAAGAAATATCTTGCAAATTGTGCTCACATGCAAGAAGTTCAGCTTGTACTGGTATGTGCAAAGGTGGCAAGCAATACAGACGATGACCATGAACCACTGGCTACATGCATATGCATGCACCCACCCCCCATTCCCACACACACGAGCACATCTGACTTCTTATCCAGAGCAGCCTGGCGGTACAGAGATCTATCAGCTGTAATAGGATGAGTTCCACATAAAAGAAAGCATCCACCAGCCCTGTTTGAGGCAGGAGCCCAAAGACTGTGAGAACCAGGTTATATGAGTAGTGTTCTGCATTTTCATTTTTTACTGGTTTTTAAAATTGAAGTTATTTGGTTTTTAATGATTTACACCTGTTTTTCACTCCCACCATGCTCTTGGGACCTGTGCAGTGGTGGGAGCTGCCACCCCTTCCCCACTCCCCCTTTCCCTGCCCCCCATCCTGTTCCCCGCTGCAGCTGAGCAGTGCCTGGTGGAGTGGGTGCGGGGGTCCCGCGGGCTCTGTCCCCTCCAGCCTGGCAGCACAGCTGAGGCTGGCCCCACCCTGGCCCCCCTGCTGCAGACCCCCTGGATGGTGTGGGGCTGGGGTTGGGGCCAGTGCTGGGCTGGGGGTGACGGGTTCCCCTCCACCCCTCCCTCCCGCAGACTCTCCTGCCCGGGAGGGGTGCATGCGTACAGACAAGCACATGCTCAGCCCCTCTCCCCCACCAAATGTTATTATTTTCCCCAATTTAAACCAATTTTTTTTCTTTTCTTCCTTTTATCCCAATTTCAACCCATTTTTTATGCCTGGATGATAAACCCTGAAAAATTCCTGGAATTTTTTTTTTTGTGGAACACTACAAACGAGGCAAGAGATTTACAAGTCTTCATGTCGGTCATCTTGTCTGGATGGCTGACACATTCCTGGGAAAAGCTCTCGGGAATGCTTGCACAGCTGTGAGGAACTGAATGAGCAAAACAGGACTGGCAGGTGAATCATGTGTGATAATTCCCAGATCGATAACAGAAAAACTGCTCAATTTGCTGGACCACTGTGGAAGAGAAGCCGGTCCCTGGAAAGTCAGAGAGGCTGCACACTGGCTCAGCGTGACAAAGGAAGTTAGATACCTGAGGAAATTCAGGCAAGGCAGAAAAGAGACGGCATTCTCAGACCGTGGAGCAGCCTCAGAACAGGCCTGTTGCGTCAAGCGACCTCATTGCTAAGCACTATTTCAGACTATCGTAGGCAGTGTCAGCCACTACCACAGCAACCACTACAGACAAAGCAAGAAAACCTTGCAGCAGGCATAGCGCCCTGAACTGGAGTTTTTTAAATTGGAGCTGGAGCCCAATTTATTTGCTGTGACTGCAGACAATTTAGCCAAGAATGGGAATCCAGTCTTATCACATCCCTAAGCTCATCAGATGGAAAAGCTGAATCAGCAATTCATTTCCTTTCACCATTAATGAAAACTACAAAAAGCAGACAAAATACTTGGCCAGCTGCTCCTGAATGGAAAATCTCTTTCCATAGAAGGCATTAACAGCAACCAGGTATGATACTCAGTGGCTGCATCTACATGAGATGCTGACTGCACAGTTGTTACTGAGCAGTCATTTCATACTTGCATACCCAACTACTAAATGACTGCGCACGAACCAGCGTTACTGTGCCGTAGCGTCCCCGTACACTGACTGTGCAGCAACTCATTACTACTGCGCAGTAGTGCTGCATCACAGGTCATGCTATGCAACGTTACTGCCACTGGTGAGGTAGGGGTGTGTGTAGGGGGTGCACGCGGGTGCATGTGCACTCCCTGAGATTGGCATTGCACCCCCTGCAAGAAGTACCACTGACACTGCTGGGGCACCTGTGGGTGGTTGGTGCTTGCCACCCCCCCACCCCTTGCCGCTGATGCCGCTGGGGGCGTGTGCGGGTGGTCCCCTATCACCGCTGGCTGCTGCTGACCCTGCCAGCAGTGTCTGTGGGTGATCCCCGCCCCCCACTCCCCCAGGAGCCTTACTGGATTGACAGACTTCAACCAGCTAGAAGCTAAGTTTTTGGGTAAGACAACTGCAGTCAGAACAATCTCTATTAGGTTGGATGTTATGGCCATCGGCTAAAAAGCTGCTATGCTATTTGTTCATATTATTTCCTAGTTGTTATTCTACCCACTTTCAAGGCTTTTGGTAACTCGCGTTTGATGAGTGAACAATTAAACATGGCTCAGTCCCATAACATGTCATGCTAGGATATTGTGAGCAAGGATTAATTAGAACTGACAGAGTTAGAACACTTGTCCTCAAAAAAAGGGGGCGTTTCCCTGAAATGGGCATGTTTTGCAGAAATGCGACAATTTTGACAAATTCTGACAGAGTTAACCTGAGCTGTTCAGATTCAGTGCTCTGACTTTAATATAAGTAGCGTTATTAAAGAAAGAGATATTTTAAAAAGCTGATAATTATGCAAGTTTGTTAAGGCCGAATTTTATTTACTAAACTTTGAAGTGTTAAGCAATACATCTTTGTTGAAAAAGTTATAAAAGGAAGTTAAACCACTACACTGCTGAAATGTAGTGGCTTATCACCAGCATTTGCTGATATTTTATACCAGCATTTGATAGCCATAGCTTCTTTTCCAGGTGCAGGAATTTTCTTCATTTTGCTTTAATAAAAAGTAAATGAGGTAAGAGTATGAGCTCTACTAGTTCTAAAATACTGAAGGGCAGTGGTGACCAGGAATTAAACAGTTACTGTATCTACATGTGCATATTAATGCGCAGCAATTAACTCTGGTGCATATTGCACTGGAGCTTATTGCTCCTGGGTGCCATGTTTACACATGTGCCTAGGACCACAGGACGTTGAGCCATACTGGAGCAGCCCCAGCTGGCAGAGGGTCTGGAGGTTGAGCCTGCCAGCCTGAGGCTGTTCTGACCTGGTTCAATGTGCTGCGAAGGGTCTAGCTGGGGCACGAGGGTGCTTCAGTGTGAGGCTAGCTGGCTGACATCCTCCCAGTCCTAGGAACAGGGATTAGAACACAGACCTTCTCTCTTCTGGGCTACGTACAGACAGTCACAAAGTCCAAGGCTGAATCGATTCACTCTTCACAGGTTAATCTAGGCTGTGTAAATTAAACTAATAAGCAAGTGAACAAACATTCACTTTTCATTTCAGAAATGCAGCCACATGCCTGCAGTGGCCCAGACCAGAAGCCAGGGGGTGCTAGAGCTTGCCTCCCTGCTTAGCTGGAGCAGACAGTTTGGGCCAAGTCTACCCCTCCTGCCCTGCGAATGGGGGCTGGTGGAGGAGGTAGGTGCAAAGCATCCTGGGATGCTAGGGGAATGTGAGTTAACTTGAATCTGGAGGAGGCCTGGAACAGAAGTTCAATAAACTGACCTAACCTAAGTCAGTGAAGTCTGATGTTATGTCCATCCAGGTTTATCTTAAACTGGTTTTGGCCATTTTGAAAGTGTTTACATGCACTGAACGTCTGTTATTACAGATTTGAACTGGTTTCTGATCACTTATACTGGTTTATGAGTAATTTCTTTCCTTAGCCCTGAAGACTGCTTTGCTCACAGGATTACAGAATCATACTCTGATGTCCTCTGTCTTGCCCAAGGAATCTTGGCTCACATGGCTCAGCTTCAAACAGACGAAGCAGCCTCTTGCCTGATAATTAGGGCTACGAGGGAGAGATGTGGATTTGAATCCCTTCAGACTGAGGAGGGCATAGAAACCAGACCTCCCACATCCTGGGCAGTGCTCTGAGCTGTTGCGTAAAGCAGGTAGCAACAACACCAGCTATGCTTTAAATAGCTGGATCCTTACTTCAGTTTTAGAAGAATTTACTTATAAGAAATTACCTCTGGGAGAGGGTTCCAGGCTGAATCCTGATCTGATACAGGACTACAGGTACAGGTGCCTGGCAAGATTTATGGCACACCCCCTCTCCAGCATTTTTTATTAGCTACTTTAGGCATTCTCTCTTCCCCTTCCTCCCTAGTGTACCGGCTTTACTGAATAGTGACCAAAGTTTCCTAATTGCTGGGTTTAAATCATTCCACTGATACTGTTTCAACATGATTAAAATGATGTTCTCATAGTTCCAACACTGATTTGGAGCCTGTTTTGTAGAGGCTTTAGTTTTTATTCAGAACTGGAACAAATGTCACACTTTCAAAAAGCTGCAGTTTCCACGAAAGAGTAAAAAACTCCACTTTCAACCTAGTTTATCAAACAGGGCTAAGGCAGCTGCAGTTTCACTGCAGTCAATTTAAAACCAGAGAAGCCGAGCTGGGACATATGCATGTAGACACATCCAGGTGAGTTTAAAGCTGGTTATATCAGTTTACCTTGCCCCTTCCCTTGTAAGTTTACTTATGTAAGTAAAACAAATGTGAGCCAGGTTTATACTCACTCAGGTATGCACTAGTTCAGTTCGATCAGCACAAAAAGCTGCACACTTTTGTTAAGCCAGCTCAGCTTCGGGAACAGGGCAGGATGAAGACCAAACAACTGGCAGCCAGAAGGCTAGAGCTACTAAACAGAGCCTTGCTAACAGGCAGTAAAGGGAGGGATCAAGCCCAGCACCCTTTTAAAAAAAGTGAAGTAGTGCACTCCAACATTGCTGCGCAAAAAGAGCGGCTTTTGTTGCTGTAGGACAGGCCAGCCAGAAATATAGTTCAGACTGAAGTGTCCTGTCTACTCTTCTGTCCCTTGCTCTTCCAGGAGGGGGCTGATATGCTGAATAGAGCAGAGACTCACCTACTTCCAGTAGGGATGGGCTCAAGTCATAAGCCAGAGCTGCTCATAAGGAAATGGATTTGCTTATATGGCTGAACTCCAAGGGGCTTGGACCCCTTCTGTATTTATGCTAAACGTCAAGGAAGGGAATATTCTGCCCTTGCTGGAATGGGCTGATACATTTACTGTACTTACACCTCTTTGTTGTGAGAGCCACATCAAATCAGATAGTGATATTTCCTTCTCTTGCTTCACAAAGTTCTTCATTTAAGGCCAGATGAGTGTCACATGATACAGTATGTAAGAGGGGCGGAACAGAAATGCATGCACAGTGCAAGATGTTTACACCCAAATCATAGTTCCTCCCAACATAAAGAGAATCTAGGCCACATGGTGATAATTGAGCTCAAGTATCAACAGCTCCTATTTTATGCTTTTAGAGGTCTTGTATAAACCAAGAGTGAACCAAGGTTTCCTGCACAATAATCATACCCAACGTTTAGAGGAAAACAGATACAGACAAGAGCTTGTACCATGTTGGAAAGGAAGTCTGTGGCAAACCTCAGGCCTTCTAAGTCACACAGCCTCATCTACATATGCTTCATCTACAAGACTCACCCTCCCCTGTACTACGCTACAGACCCAAAACTAGAGATGCCTTGAACACAGAATTCTTGCCCAAGATTTCTGAATGCAGGTATAAAGTTAAAAGAGAGTCAGTCACTTCCCTTCCCCATGTCTTGAATTTTCTGTTTCTAAAATAAAGCTAAAAGCTTGCTTCCTTTGTCCACTGTTTTGAGATCTGTGCCTCAAGAGTGATAAGAGCTTGGTATTACATAAGGAGTCAGTGGGTCACAGATACGTTTGAAAGTCAGGCCACTTATTCAGGTGTCTAAATAAGACCATAGAAATCTAACTTTAGTTTCCCAGTGGTACCCATTAGTCGCCTTCATTTATGCAGATGAGGAGGCAGCTGGGAGTCGCAAAATGTTTTTGACTTGAATTTTCAGAACATTTTCCTTGTAGGCAGGAGGAAAAACAAATTGTTATAATCAATTTACTCAAGCTATGGACATAGGTATTAAGACAAGCCACGTGTGGTACAGAGGATTTGTCAGGCATTGCACCACTGTGGATTCAGACTTATTTGAACTGGCATTTACTAACCATTGTGAACTGTATCTAGACATTTCCTTGAGCAAAACAGGCGTTTCAGCTGAGTATGCAAGAACCTGACATATGCAAGTCTTCTGACCTTCAGCCGATCAAAAAACTGCAGCATTTTCTGAACTTCCCTTACAATAGCCCAGATACTGCTGGGGATTTTAATACGAAATGTGTTATGTATTGTCTGTGGGTACTTATCTCCTTCAAAACATGATCATATCTGCACTTTGGGCCCAGTGCTGCTGGCTTTGAAGTCAGCAACCAGCTTTCTGCAGAATCAGGTCTTCAATATATTTGCAAAGTGCTCTGACCTTCCAGCAGCACACACAAGACACACCAGGGCCAGAACTGTCTTCGAAGTAGCAGAAGGTGAGACTGGCTCCAAAGCTGAATTCAAGCTCTGGAGGGAGAAATGTTCAGGACATTACAATAACATCCATAAGTAGGCCAAGTACTACTGTCTGAGCTGAGCTGTGCTGAGCATACAACCAGCACGTGTCCACTGCTCCAAACTTTTACCCACCAGCTGAGCCCACACCTAGTCATTCCCTACTGGAGTACTAGTGAGCATCGGGAGGAATCAGAGCAGTCCGAGGATGCAGAAGTGCTTACTGTCAAGGGCTCACTGTCAGAACAAAAAAAGGACGGGGGAAATCAGTTGACAGAACAACAACAAAGGCCGATAAAGCACAACCAAACCACAAGGAGCTAAGAAGTAGCTTATATATTATATTTAAGGCTCCAGAGAGCCAAGACAGTCAAGGCAGCTGGGGATGACTTCATTTTCAATGTTCTACTGGTCCACTATTCATCTTAACTGACCAAAGGCAGAAGCAGGGGTACATGTGCCTTTAAGATAGTTTAAAATTCATTGGTAACAATTGAACCCCACTTCTCATTTCTTTCTGTTGCATAATATGAACAAAACCACACACTGATGAAAGCAGCAGGCTATGATAAACCCAAAGTGCTTTGCAATGCAGGTGCTTTATTATTTTTTACATGCATATATTTTGTCTCAGAAATCACCTCAAACCCTGCTGTGCTCTAGTAGCTGTCAGGAGGCATCCTAGCCGAGGTGGTGGAGATCATCTCTTTTCACTGCTCATCCCCCTTCTGGATGCCGACTACAGAGACCTGTTAAAAGGTTACATCTATATTGGCAGTGTCCAACATAGCCTATGTGTTTTGGGAGTAGGGCTTTTAACTATTCCTATATCTAACAGGATGTCTTTGGTCCAGTCACCGAGGCAGAGGTAGCTTAAATTAGCCAGCGTGGGTGCTGGTAATATTTGAACTGCCCAGCATGAAGTTTAGTGTAGGCTAATCTACCCTGCAGAACAGCTCTTAGTATGCTCTTACCACTTGTAGATGTTGTTAAATAGCCCGGATGGCGAAGAGTTAATCTGCAGATTAACAGGCAGGAAACAATCTGTGCTATGCTACAACAAACAGAAGCAGCAACTGGCTATAAAGCCTTTGCTTCATCTCTGCACGCTGCATCTTTCTGCTCTTGGAGATCACACTGGAGACTAGACCATGTGATGCTTTCAAAACCTACTTCTATTAAGGCAAGTTTACCAAAACATCACATCCTGGACTTCAGTTGCCAAAGCCAAGGACAGAATCACTCTAGGGACTTACAATACAACTGTCCCACTGCAGTTTTCAGCAGGGCTGGCAGAACAGGCCAGTGACTGGGTATGATCTGGAGGTTGCTTTATTCCAGTTCTAATCTCTTTGTTACCTTTGTTACCTCATTGTGCTTAAGTGTTGCAGCTTTGCTATGTAGGCTCAATACAGCTCCAAGGCTAAGTGTTACCAGTGCAATTCTGAAGTGCAAGTCAATAAGGTCTTATCCCCTGATTAATTCATATCTACGTAAATTCTGGCAGCACTGAGAGTTATTCCTTTCACGTCCATGGCATTTCAGATACCAGACTGGAATAACTGTACATAAAGTGTGAAACAATGTCTTGTATCCAGCTGATCTAGTCTAGAGGGAGAAGGCATTTGCTTTATGGATCCATCAAGTTCAAGATCCTGCCTTCAGCAAAGCTCTGTTTTCTCATTAAAAAACACATTAGAAAGAAAGAAAAATGCTCTGCAACATGCATCCATCTGGTATTCAGTGGCCGCGTCTACACAAGACCCTTACTGCACAGTAGCTCATTACTACTGTGCAGTAGCATTGCATTGCATGAACCGTGATATGATTCTACAGCGCAGTAGTAACAAACTACTGCACAGTCAGCATCACTAGAAAGCCGTGCGGTCTGCAAGTACTAAATGATTGTGCAGTGACAAATGTGCAGTCAGCGTCTTATGTATATGTGACCAGCGAAATATTCTTTCTTGCTCCTCTAGCGACTTTGTGACTTGAATCAGAAGATTTAGAAATAATCCATGCTCAGATGATGCATGAGATGGCAGATCTCCCAAACTTCAGAAATGCACCCTTTCTCTGTGACCCCAATTCTGAACATGAGACTCAAGCCTCTCTTAAGTTAGCTCACACATCAGAAGTCTACTTGGCAAAACTCCTAGGCCGACGCCAACAACAGGTTTTTCTAGTGACTTCAGTGGATCTATATTACAGTCTTTCCTCACAATGCTTTTCAGTGCCCAGTAGGGCTGTGCGAAGTTTCGGTAGCCGATTCAATTCAGAGGAGATTCGGCCAGATTCGGTGGCTGAATCTCCGAATCCGAATTGAATCAGGAGAGCAATTTTCATAGCTTCATAGATTCATAAAGGTAGGGACAGAAGGGATCTTGCAGATCTTCTAGTCCGACCCCCTGCCCTTGGCAGGAGAGAAAACTGGGCTCAAATGACCCCAGCCAGGTAATCGTCAAGCCTCCTCTTAAAGCCCCCCAGGGTAGGAGCCAGCACCATTTCCCTTGGAAGTCGGTTCCAGATCCTAGCCGCCCTGACCGTGAAGTAGTGCCTCCTAATGTCTAGCCTATTAAAAGGTCTGAAATGATTTGGCACCAGTTTGGCCAGACTAAATGGATAGCAGTCCTCACCACGCTGGACACAGCTGCCTCCAGCTGGTAA
>NW_017728951.1:17812342-17905657 GCF_001723895.1 Crocodylus porosus
TGGGGCTGGAGCTGGGACAAGCTGCCCAGCTGGGGTGGGGGCCATGGGACTTGGGGAAGGGGGCTCCCACCACTGTGCACCACCAGTCTGGGACAGCATGGGAGCCGGCATGTGTCCCTGGATCTGTATGAGGCATGCTGGCCTGGACTCCGGGGGCTAGCCCCAGCTGCCTGCCTCCGGGCTGTGCTCCACGGCACGGGTGGAGCCAGGGCTGCGCTCCATGCAGCTAGCCCCAGCTACAGTCTGGAGAGCAGCTCTGGCTCTGCCCACCCCGTGGAGCGCAGTGGATCAGGGACTATGGGGGGCTGCAGCCACCCTAAAATTCCCCATACCCCTGCCGCTGGCCCTTCCACGATCTAGGTGCACACGTCCACCTCCATACCCAACTGCTGCTCGCCCAGTTGGGGCAAAGCCGTAGCTTGTTCAGGAGGTGTGGGGAGGCTGGGCAAGCAGCAGGAGAGTATAGCCCCTGCTCCCAGCACCTTCTGCCATCCGTCTCCAGCACAGCCTGGTCCAGCCCGCCCCACACAGATCTGGGGGCACACACCTGCTCCCATGCCCTTTTGGACCAGCAGTGCATGGCAGCGTGCAGTGGTGGGAGCCCCCTTCCCTGAGGCCCTTTCCCCCCACCCCAGCTGGACAGCTTGTCCCAGCCCCAGCCCCAGCCTCAGTCCCAGCCCCAATCCCTCCCTCCCTCTGGGGGCATTGATCTGCCCCTGCCATGCCCCTTCTCTCCCCCCTCCGCCCACCACAACAGACTTACCAGCTGGAGGCAGTTGTGTCCAGCGTGGTGAGGACTGCTGCCTGTTTAGTCTATGGCTGAATTGACGGATCAGTGCCAAATCGTCGGATCTGAATCAGCTGAATTGAATCGGGACAGTTATTCGAATCACCAAATTGAATCACTGTCCCTCTGAATTGGCTAAATCTGAATACAAAGTGAATATTTGTCACTTCCCACAGGCCTAGTGCCCAATGATGTTTGTGGCAATCAGCTTTTTGTATCTGATTCAGTGTGCTCCATGGAGTGAATTCAGGAACTTTATGGCTCAGTTTAACCACAAAACTGAGTATCAGTTATCTATACTCAGTGGGAAGAGTTCTATGGATTTTAGTAGCCATAAAACAGGTCAGGCTTTATGGAAGTTAAAGATACTTGTTTTGGGGGTTTTTTACTGGAGAAAGGAGATCTAGGTGGAAGCTCATTGTGATACAGCCATCTGCAGTATTTTCAAAACATAAGCTTACTGTATTTTAAATACCCCATTTTTTTTATCCTTGTAATGCATTTATTTTCAGCAGTCTGGAGGAAGTTTATATATTTGTTGTACTGTGCTGTTGCAAGCAACTGTATTTATAGTATTTCCTTTGCTTATGCAATAGGCTGCATTAGTAAGTAATTTCGCTCAAGAACAGATGTCAGTATTAGTGCAACAGAAGTGGCTGCATGGTGTTAGTAGGAGAAGACTCACTCAGCTTACTCTTTGGGGCAGATTGTCCTGACACACAGGTGGAACTCCAGTTACCTTAAGGGAGCCACATGTGATTTGGGGTAGTGTGGGAAGGCAATGTGGGCCTTATGTCTTTTATGTCCTAGAATTTGAGGAGGGATTAACTGGAGCTCTTTAGTCAACACATCCCCAGGAACTGTTCCTCAAACGTTGGAAGAGTGCAAGCATCCAAGTCTAAACCAACTCCTTGTCCTGCAAAACCGAATCCTGAATAAGGCCTTACAAAAAGCCAGACCCTCCCTGGAACTGTTTGGTAATTAACCATATCATTCCTTATTGTCAAAGGAGAAACCTAGTTATGCTTCAGTTCCAGAAGCAGAATACCAGACTAGTTACTCTTCAGCAGCAACAGGACTTTAGTTGTCAGCTACCCCGTCACATGGGTCTGAGTTTGTTTTCTTTTAATTCTTTTCAGCACTGATCAAAGGAGCTAAATGCAATTATCCAAGGGGATATGCATGGGACAGATTTGCTCTCAATTACCATTCATTAACTATCTCCAGGACAGTATATGGCTACGATTAATCCTCAAATGAATGCTAATCAATAGGCCACATTTACAGAGAGGTGATGGAGATTTCAGATATACAAAATAAAAAGGTTCAGGTAAGGCCAGGTTCATATTACCAAATAGGATATTTCTACTTCTAGTGTGTTTTTACTCCATGGTTCCACAGACCATTTCAATAAAACAGAAAAAAAAATCATTCACATCAGTACACTGCAAAAGTTAAGCAAGCTGTTGTCCATCATTGCAGAAATGGTACAGAAATAGTTCTAACAGAAGTAGAGTCGAACTCTATCAGGCGGCAGGTAGTATATTAATTGCACACGGTACTCTAGCCTTGCCAGGCCCAACATGGACTCAACTAACTAACTAACCAACCTCATTATTATTTTTTCACTTTTAGTGGGAACAAGTTTGGGCTTGTCATGTCTTTCGAAGTGGACCTTAAGATTCTGGGTATCTTATTTTAGCCATTGTAGTTGCTTGCAAATGTGGACCCTCCCCCCCCCCCCCCAAAACAGCACTTTACTTTAAACTCGGCATGCTCCCATGCCAAGCCCAGCGCATGCCCAGAAGTTGCACCTAGCCTTCCTAACATCTGTATAGACTGGGTGCTTTAGTGGGCCTTTTTGGGTGCTTTTATCTAATAGGAGATTGAATCAGCTCTAGGTAAAACCACCAAAAAGTTCTGCTGAAGCCTCTGAACTATACAGATGCTGCAGAGCTGGGTCTAAGTAACAGGCTGCTGCTTCCAGTAAAACATGGGGTTTGGGTTTTTTTTCCACGTGTCAGTGTTTTGTGACTGTTTCATAAAGTAAAGCTTTAGGATTAAGCCTTCAAAAGGAAGCAGGCTATTGTGAGCAAAGAGGAAGTTTTTCAGTCTTGTCCTGGTGCAAAGGTTACAAAGTTGCAATGAACTTATGATTCCTAGACCCATTGAGATGTGAAGTAACAAGCAACCTACAGCATTTTATAAGAAGTTATAGCCCTTCTGTTAGAAACAGGTTTGCAGAATAGTGTAGCTTTGAGATAGTTGTAGTCAGGTCACTGAAATTGCTGAATCAAATGCATTAAAAACGTTCATTACATTTTTTCATACTTTGGACCCTCTTGATTTTTGCTTGTTTAAAATGCCTGAGTAATAGAGTCTCAAATGGACTCAACACTTCAGTTTAAAAATAGTAGCTTGCCTCATATGGTGCTAGAGAGTTAGCATTCACTACAAATTGTTCTGCACCTTCCAAAACAAAGTAAAAAATTAGAATGAGTGTTCACACATCATTACTTTTTGTGGGTTGATCCACGGAGCTCATTCCAAACCTATCAAGTGAGTAAAGCAGCATTTGGAAGGCAGACAAGTCACATCTTATCCTTGTTATTCCTTAGCACATAGCAGGTTCTTGTGAAGCATTGTCCAGCACACAGAAGGAATGAGCCATTATCTCAACTGCATTTCCTAAAATGAACACTTGTTTACTTAATTTTTACAATACAACGTAGGCTCAGCTGTAGGAGCCCTACACATCCCAATGCTAGTTAGAAAAAAAAAAAAAAAATCAGGAAACGCTGAAACCAGTGAAATCCTATCAGCTGGACCATATTCTGCGATCAGTGCCTATCAGGGACAAGATATGCCTACATTTTCCTGTCTTCTGACAGCCCCCTGTCTTACCCTAGTTTCCTGCTCATAACTAATGGGGTCTCAGGAAATTAGACGATTTGTGAATCCAGTGAGTGAGTTGGATGGGTTGTAGAGCAAAGTTTAAATTAGATTCAGCACATTTGTTAGAGGAAAGGAGGGTGGTCTTGTGACCAAGGCACAGGACTACATGGGAAAAAGCCAGAGATTCTGTCTGTGAATCTCCATAAACTATTTGTGATCCTGGTGCTTCATTCTGCTTGCATTTAAATCTCGCTTTAGAGGTTCAAACAGTTGGCTGTGACCCTTAATCATGCTCATAAGGTAAGACTTACTTAGTTAATCCGTCAAAAGAAGTGCTTCAGAGCAGCTCAAAAGACGGAAGGGCTTCCAGAAGTGCCACTTGGTGGCACACAGTAAGAGAGATAATTTTGACATCACCAAAATATATACTGATATATATTGGTAGTCTTCTGAGTACTCCCAGACAATCCAGAGAATGTATATATTGGCAATCCCTTGCAGTCAAGGATGATTGTCTTCTATGATTGCTTTATCTGTAGATGGCTGACAAGGCTGATCCACAATCAACAGACTTTGTCGCAACTTGGGCATGTGTTTTCATGTGGGTGGGCGGGTGGCTCTAGGCTCTTGATCTGGTTGGCAACAGGGTATTTCTGCTGCTCCTGCTTTTCCATCTCCTGTTGTTGTTGTAAGGTTTCAAACTACTGAGATCCTTGCAGCAGACTCTTCCTCCATTCGGGGTGGTCCTGGGCGATAGTCTCCCACAAGTTCAAGTCAATGTTGCATTTTTTCAAGTTGGTCTCGAGGAGATCCTTGAAATGTTTTCTCCACCCTCCTCTTGGACATATGCCTTGACTGAGCTGGGAGAATAAAACTTGCTTCTGGAGTTGGACATCCAGATGACGTGGCCAGCCCAGAGAAGTTGATGTCAGATGATCATCACCTCAATGATGTGTTTGCTTGTGAGAGGATGCTAATGTTGGTCCATCTGTATTCCCAATGAATTCAAAGGATCTTCTGCAGGCAGCGTTAATCGTACTTCTCCAGAGACTTGAGGTGGCCCCTGTACAGTATCTGTATCTCAGCTCTGTACAATAAGGTAGGGATCATGGCTGATTGATAAACCACAAGCTTGGTTTCGGATCTGATGTTGTGATTTGTGAACACCCATCTCCTTAGGCACTGGAAGGATGCACTTGCACTTTTAAGGCAATGTGGGATTTCTTCATTGATGTCAGTCTTCTGTGAGAGAGGACTTCTGAGGTATGGGAAATACTCAATGTTCTTCAGAGTGTCACCATAAATGTGAATTACTGAAACTGGGGACTGCTCATTAAAAGGACCTGTCTTGTGAATGCTAAGTGTCGTTCCCATTTTCTTGTATGCCTTGGTAAAGACATTGACAATTGCCTGATGGTCTGCTTCTAAGTGAGTACACACTACAACATCATCATCATACTGGAGCTTGATAATTGAGGTTGGAGTTTTTCAGTTCAAATCCCTGGGAACTGCAAGCCCTGCTGGAAGCTTCGGTCCTGCCCCAGGCACTTGCTATGAAATCAAGGAAATCAAATCTTCACTTGGGTGGGGGGAGTGGTAGGCGGGAGAGCCTGGCCCTGCTTCCAGCAGCAGGAAGCTGCACCCAGGCACTTGGTACAGGCCCGCAGGGCAGGAGCCACTGCCCAGGGTCACGGATTTTCTGGCTCTGACCCTGGGCAGGGCAGGAAGTGCTGATGCCAGGTTTGGGGTTGGGTCTGCTCCTCCCGGTTCTGCTGCCCACCCTGAGCAGCGGGAAGAGCCTGGTACCACTGCTGCTCTCAGTCTGCAGTGGCAGTAGGCTGCAGTGGCAGCAGGCTGCCACCCGCCCAGAGCACTGGGAAGAGCCTGGGGCCAGCAGTAGCTCCAGGCTCTTCCCAGTGCTCGGAATGAGCTGCAGCCTGCTTTTGTCCTGTGCACAGATCCAGGGGCGTGTGCCCCCCAGGAAGAGCCCGTTACAGCCCCCCAGCCTGCTGCCCAGGGGGGGAAGTAGCAACAAGAGCTGTGCCCCATGCCCTACACCCATTGACAGCTCCCCCGACTTTGCTCTCTGCTCTCTGCTGCAGCCCTGGGACTGGCTGACAGGCTGTGCCGCACCCCTCCCCCTTCCTCTTCCCTAGTCCTAGCCTTACTCCCTCCATCCTTCACCACTGATTTTTCCCCAATTTAAATCAATTTTTTCTCTTTTACCCGGATTTCATCCTGGTTTTTATGTTACAAAGATAAACCCTGAAAAATTCCCTTTGCCTTGTTTTCCCATCATCTTTTCTTTATATCTTGGGGCCCTTCTTTGGATTTCTGCCTTGGCTTGTTTGTGATTCAGTTTCTTTTGCTTGGAATTGAAGTAATTCTGTCAAGAACAAAAGGCCAATCAACTCTTGGATCACTGTAACAGGTCTCCCTCCCCCACGCTATCTTCCTGGTCATCCACAGCTTATGTGGGGCGCCCTTGGAATTCTTCTGTCCTGCTCTAATTTCTCCTGCCACGTCTTGATGGAAATTATTATGCGAGCGGGAGACTGCCTATTCCATTGGGTATGTTGGGGTCTCTCCTAGGATGGCCTGACCCCTTTTTTCCCTCTAGCTAGGCGTCCCCATCCATACGCACCAAACAGGGTTTGACTCCGAGGCTCTAGCTTTTTCTTCCAGTGCCTGAAGGCTCATGGCCCCCTTCTCTGCCTCCTTCTGGAGCATGGCACTCCCTGGCCCAGAGACCCGGGCTCTGACCCCACAGCAAGGGGACCACAAGTTCAAAACCAGGGTGTGACCCCACCAGTCCAAACAAAAACAAAAATACATATACTTGCACCCCCACCCCCCAAGTGCACCTGGCCTTTTTAAGATCATCCTTCGAGTGCTAGGGTTTGTGTCGTCCCAAACTGCACCCTTACTGGCACTCAGGCTCGCTGCAGCCCTGTTCCACTCTGTGCCTCACTGGCGCTGGGCTCTATGTCCCCAAAAGCTGTGCCCTCACTAGTGCCGGGGTTCCCACTCTGAAGTGGATCCCCAAAAAAGAGGCCTCCTCCATCCCCTAATAGCCTCACCCAAACCTCTGGTTAAAACAGCAAACCAAAACACAAGCCCCTGGGCTATAACATAAATCCTAGTCATCCAGCTATAACATTATTCCTGCCCCACCAAAGGTGCTCCATCCTTCCCCCAGTCTTGGAGCTGTACCTGCAGTCTGCCCTCTCCCCTCTGCTTCCTCTGGGAGAGCTCCTTCTTCTATGGCTGCTTGCAGGGAACTGCCCACCTGGCCTCAGCCCTGGGGTTAAAATGTGGGCCAGGCCCTACCTCTTCCAGTCAGCTGATCGCTGGCAGGTGTGGGTCACTAGCACACTCTGGCTGCCCTAGCAACCTGCACCTGGGTACTTATCTCCCTTCTACGAGTAGCAGGCACCTTAGTGCCCTGCTACAATCACCCAGTCATTTTCATTAAACCAGTCTTGATGTTTCCTGGTAGAGAATCCAAGTGTTTTTTTATAGGTGCTGATGATGGTGGACTTGAGGGCACTGCAGCACTGCTGAAATTCTCCCACTGTTGCTGATTGGGATTCACCAGTTTTTCATTGAGGCACTGGTGAAACTGGTCTCACTTGATTGGGTTCTTGAGTCCCTTGACATTGCTCTTTCACTGGCATTGCTTCTGCTGCAGCTGTCCTTTGGAAACCAGTTTGAGTGACATCAAGCAGATGAGTCAGTGATCAGTCCAGCAATCGTCAGCTCCTAGCACAGCTTGGGTGATGCAGACATCTTTGTGACCCTGGGCACAAACTATGACATAGCCAATCAACTACTAGTGCTTAGATCGTGGGTGCTGCCATGATGTCTTGTACCTGTTTTTCTGGTGGAACAGGGTGTTGGTGATGGTGAGACCATGTTCTGCACATTTAATCAAGAGGACGATGCTGTTAGACTTGACCTTTCCTTGCTGATGTTTCTGTTCCAGAGGTTCGAGACTCTTCTGACTCTGGCGCTGAAATTGCTGAGCGAAATAAGTCTGTCTCCCTCCAAAATGTCAGAAAGGACTTGGTCATGGTTGGTGTAGAATTCCTTCTTGGTTTCATTGGCAGCATCAAGAGTTGGGGCATATGTGCAGATGACAGTGGCATATTGGCCCCTGCCAATTTAAGACAGTGGGTCATGAGGCAATCATTTATTCTGATAGGGAACTCACTGCATTGGTGTATGAGTTCACTCTTAACAGCAAAGCCAACTCTATGAAGTTGGTGTTCTCCTTCTTGTTTACCCTTCTAGAAGAGGGTATAGCCACCTCTTTGTTCTCTGAGTTGTCCATCTCCCACTTGCTGGGTCTTGCTTAGTGCAGCAATGTCAATACTGAATTGCATGAGTTCTCAAGCTACACTGACAGTGCAGGGCTCTGGGCATTCACTATTAGGATTATCCCTGAGGGTCCTGATGTTTCAGGTTGCAAAACTGATTCAGTATCTTTACTGATTTTGACCGCAGTAAAGGTGATCCCACTAGATGTAGTTATCCAGTCAAGAAAAAAGGTAGGTAGACTGTATTTAGGACACCTTTTCTGGCCCCTTCCTCATGAGGAGTGAGCAGAGCAGATCCTAAAGAGAACTGCTCAGTCGCAATTACTGTTGCCGAATTGCACTCCTGCTTCATCCAAGAGTTAAATAACCTTCTTGTAATTGCTGCTTTCATTCCAGTCCATGACTAGGAGCTTCCAGATGATTACAATCCTCTTCCCACTGTCACTAGCTGGTTGCCAAAAGGTGTGAAAAATGTGCTGGAAAAGCCATTTTCATGGAAGATACCTGTGCATGATTTCTTTTATTGTGCAGAAGCTGCTGCACATCAGCTTCCACAGGGTTCTTGACAGAATGGGACAGCGATCCAATGGCAAGGAGGCCAAGACAACTGGAGATCTCGTCCCTCTGTAGCCTTCATCTGCTTTCACAGCTGTTGAAATTCTAACATCTTCTTCTGCCTACTCCACTGTTGAGGACTTGTCGACCCATAGCTGGGGGCTGGACAGGCTTATTATAATGGTTACCTATATTTACCATGTCACAGTGCTGTCAAAGGATATATGTGGCTTTTCAGAAAGGAAACCATTGCCATTTGCTGTCCTTACCACATCCTGGTGGTAATGCTGTTTCTTGGTCTGTGACTGCTTATTCATCAAAGTTACAAATTTGACAAAGTTGCTTATTTGGCAGCTAACCTGCCTTGAAGGTCATTCCACTATCCGTCACCTGTGGATGCTCTGGGTAGCAGTACAGCTCCACTGCCATCTCTCTGTATTAGAGCCCCTGCTCTGTGACCCCCCCCCCCATCTGCCAGAACCCCTCCATATTCCAGGCTGTCCCCCCAGATCCTGCCAACCAGCTCTTGCCCCCCCCCCCTTTCTGGCCTTGACCCTAGGCTGAGGCCCCATCCCTTTCTGGGGATCCCCCCCCAGAACCCAAGGAATGTACAATGGATACAGCTGAACTGTACTTTTACCCTTTATGTTGTGCCTCCTAATCAGGAGGAAAGCCAAATTCCAGTGGCCAGTGGAAAAGCTGTTGTCTTTGCTGTTCAATAAATGAGAAACTTTCAGTCTTGGTAGCATTAGTCTGATTTGAACATTGAAGAGACTTTAAAGTAAAAAAAAATCCTATCCATGAAATCCATTCACTTTTTAATGCATGCTTCACAACATCAAAAACCAGCTTCAAGAGCTGCATTACAAATTGATTGTTAATACCTGTGTGAATTCCTTTCCCTTGAAGGCTTACATATGCCAGCATACATAGCCCTTCTCTGCTTAACAGGGGGCTCAGTCCCACAAAGTGAAGGGCTAAATTCTCATACTGCTAAACTCCAAGGAATTTAACTAATGATCATAGGATCATAGGAAAGTAGGGCTGGAAAGGACCTCACAAGGTCATTTTGTCCAGCTCTGTGCTCAAGGTAGGATCATTTCTAATTAAATCATCCCAGCCAAGTGTCCGTCTAACCTGTTGTTGGAAACTTGCAAGTATAAAAAATCCACAGTTCCTCTAGGTAGCCTGTTCCAATCTGTAACCTAAATCTTCCCATGCTGAAGCTTGAGGTCACTGCTCCCAGTCCTGTCCTCTACGGTCACAGAGAAAAGCCCATACAGCCTATCTTGTCTCTAACTGACCTTCAGGTATTTGAAGGCTGTTATGAAATCTCCCTCAGTCTTCTCCAAACTAAATAACCCTAGATCTTTCAGCATTCCTATATCTGTGTTGGCACAGATTCAAGCCCCAAATGACAATGATAGGAACCATGTATTGCTCCTCAGCCTAGAATAGAGCTCTGCCTACAAATATCAGATGTCCAGCATTTCACAGGATGAAACCCCACAGGAAAGCTTTATGGAGTATTGCCTATTGCCCAGAGGTACTAAACACTACAGTTGCCCTGGAATTGCCACTGTATTTAAAAAAAGTCCACTGGTATATCAGTCAGAAAGTCTTGCCTCCTAACACTTGTAATCTGGCCATAAATATTTGTTTTGGGTCAATCTTGACTCTACAAAGGCTCAGCCCAGATTTGAATTACAACAGAAAAAAAACCAACCTGTTCTTCTAAAAGAGTACAAATAAATACATAAATAAAATAAAAGAAGAGTCCAAGTTTGCTGGTATTAGTTGCCTGATTTCATGCCAGACTCTGAGAAATGGATTTGTTTATGGGAAGTGACATTTTTGGGGGGAAGCAAAAATGTTAATTTGGGCCAGGCCTTAAGTAATGTTTCTCCTCTCTTAAAATGAAAGAGTTTTGCTTGATGAAATTCTGAACTGTGGGTTTTGTGCATGAATGCTACATTTTCTATAATATTTTTAATATGCAGAAACATGTTTTGTTTTGCTCATGTGGGGTATGAGTCAAGTCCTATTTAAGTGAGTTGGAGTCCTTCCAGCATCTTCACGGGGCGTTGAAAAGCTGGACAGTAAATTCCTGACTCACTGCAGGTGGCTAGACTAGGTGACCTTCCAGAGACCTGCCAGAGCTCAGGAAATTCTATGCTACTCAGTAGCAAAATCCTATATTGAGGTATATTGTTTCTGCAGCACTCAGAAATGTGCCAAGTGAAAACAACAGGGTCCTACCCTAAAGGGCATACCATGCAACATAATAAAACTCCTTTGGATGATCAGCAAGAATTGACCCCTGAGATCTCCAGGTCTTAAGACCAGGAGCCTTTGCTGTCCAAAGTGGAGCGGTCAAGTCCCTTAACTCAAAAGCTACATCAGTCATAGTCTTCAATATATAACATAATCAGTAGACTGGGACAAAGCACAATACATGTGTTACACAAGGAGTCAGTCCTGCAAACACTATCATGAGTTCGCACTGCAGACAGGAAGCGAATGGCCAAACATGGATATAAATGGAGCAGGACCCTATTGTGCATGGTGCCAGCAGGGCTGGGTCTTAGTGCTTGCAGTGACTCAAGTGAGGATGTGATTCGCACCTGCAACAGAACGGAAGAAAGAGATTCCTAGCAGTATTGGGATCATGCAGTTAAGGTCAAGCTGAGATTGAGCATAATACTCTTGACTGTATGCACTCACTTTTATCTTCTTAAAAACTTTGGACTAAACCATCACCAGCAACATGGCAGAAACAAGGGACAGGAAGGACGTATGGCTCCCCAGCTCAGCAGTGCTCTTACTTCTATTTTCTCTGTTCAGAAAATTATTCCATCTAGCACATGCTTAAATAGGCTTCCTAAATTGGAGCCAGTGAGGGTCAAACCTGTGCACAGGTCCATCCCTGGTGAACAAAGGTTGTGCTTCAATGATTTGTTGAACCAAGCTGTGAAGGAGTAAACAGGCTCAAAGATAATTTTTCATTCATCTTGCACTATCTTTTCATATTGTACAGTGCAGCTCTCTACCAATATGTACCTATATGTATGGTTAGGTACAACGGTATTTAGCTAATGTGTGCACACTTAAGAGTTCTGAATGTATTTCTCAATAACTACTAGGCAGGGGGCTGGACTTGATGATTTTCAAGGTCCCTTCCAGCCCTAACGTCTATGAAATCTAATAACTGCTAGTATGGTTCATGGTATTTGAAGCACTGGCAGAGATTTACGTGATGATAAGTCAATGAGAAAGCTCCCATAAACTGCAGTCTAATACTACTATTAGTGCCATTAAACCAGACTTGTTTCTCTTCATGTCAGTCAATGAAAGACACTATGATGGTTACATTCAAAGTCTCTGACATCTATACAATTAGAATCTAAATGGAACCTGAAGGCCTATTAAGGTGACTAGCACATGGTTTAGAAATTAAACAAATATGCTTACAAAGCAGCTCATAAGAACTTAAGAAGGAACGGCAATGTTTACATTACAGGCTCCGGGGACTCAGAACCACTACCATAGTTTGTTGTGTCAACTTGTACACCTGCAGAATGAATTTAATTAAAGATCTGTCTCCATGAAACCAGGTAACTAAACAAGTGAATTAGAGCATCAATATGCGGTTGATTAAACTAACTAGAACTGCACTGAGCTTTTTGCTAGCAGAGTTGTGCGATGTTATGGAAAACATTGTTCATTCCATGTGTTTTGTTTTCCAGAGCAAGTTTAGTGTGGTGAAAGGTAGAGAACAGAGCAGAAGGGAGTTTGCAATCTGAGGCTAGAAACAGACATTGGATTTCTCCCAGGACAAAGCCTTCTATCCTGGGATCCTACAGATGGATAAGCCCAGTGTCCCAGGTTAAGTATCTTTGAAGTATTCAAATTAACACTCTGCCGTGGGGCAATAGTGGTTAATTTAAGTTAGTTGCCATGCAAACTTCCTGTGTGACCTCTCCCTGCCTGCATGACTGTCCCCTCTCCCTGTCTGCATGTGCTGGTCCTGATGTGGGCAGGCCCTGGGAGGTGCAGCAGGAGCCCAGAGAAACATAATAGACTGCTCAGTGAGGGCAAGAAATGGCCAGTACTTACCTGCACGTGTGGAGCTGGTGAAAGTGGAACAGCAAGTGGCACCATTGCCATGTTTTATGAGCACCTGTTTATTGAGACTGAGGGAGGCACACAGGATGTGATGTCATAGAGCTACATCCATAGCCAGTTAGAAAAATGCAAGCAGAGCTAAGCAGTGGAGGAGACCAGAGTAATCCAACTCCTCAACAATGAGAGGGGTAAGAAACCGAATTGGTTCCCCAGTCTGGAAACCTGGAGGGGTCTCCAGCCACCTGGCAACCCAGGGCTGCCTGGAGGAAGGCTCTTCATGGACCCCAGCACCCTGATGCTGAAATAGAGAGCATGTGAGCGCAGCAGCAGCTGAAGCCAAGCACCTGGCCATGGCGAAGCTGCTGTTGATTCCTTGAGTTTTTCTTCTGTTATTCTTCGACGATTCAGTCAATGTTCATTTGGAAGGCTGGAGGCCATTTGATGTGGATGAGGAGTCCTGGCTCTGTAGGACAGTAAGGCTTCAAATATTTGATTCAGATGGGAGAACGAATTGAAGCCAGGATGGCTGAACATCCCAGAATTGACTGGGGAATAGTGCCTGATTGCCACCCATTACGAATTAATTCTGAACTTGATTTATTTTAGTAAGCTGGCAAATTAATTTTGTACTTTATTTGTTTATTTATGTGAGCCTATGAATCAATTTGGAACCTTGTGAATTTAAGAACTCCCATGAATTAATTACAAATGGCGTTAATCGATAAAAAAAAGTGCCTGGGTTAAGGCTAGCTGAATCAGATGCCCTCAAAGGTGAACAATACATCCCCAGAATTGCTTATGGGTCTGGCATCCCACCAATCCAAAAGGGTCAGGGGCATCTGATCATTCCCGCCTAGGGGCAGAAAAGCAGATGAGAATGAGGCCTCAGTTGGCAAGTGGATAGGGTGTAGGGGAGGAGGAGCCCCAAAAAGCACCAATGATAAGAGTATGCCCATAGGTTGTCTGTACCATCCCAGGACCCTCTTTTCTACTTAAGATCAAGGTGTGGTGGTTGAGCTGAGGGAATGTTTCGTGGACCTATCTCTCAACATACCTTGGTGCATGAACAAAGAGGGAGCCAAGCCAAGGCAGCACGCTCCCAAATAGCAAGGCACCTCCTGTTCTGGCATAAATGGGTACACACCCCATTCCTCGCTGGGTACCAGTCAAATCCCAGGACAATCATCCCCTGGGGAAAACTATCTGTTTTCACCCTCAGACTCTCTTCTACTAAAATCTTGCCATATTACCAGGAGGTATGTATAGATAGAAGGGATGGCTGAGTGCTAGTATGGGACTCAAAAAGTCTAGGTTCAAATGCCTCTTGACTCCCTGGGATAGACAGATAAGCCATTTAGTCTTCAGGCTTCAGTTAACTGCAAGATGAGAAAGACAATTGCTACCCAGAAGAATGCTGCAAGGCTAAGATTTACTGTTATGAGGTACTCAGATATGGTAATATCAGGCCATATAGTAATATCAGGCCATATAGGTACCAGAGAATAGACTGAGCATAAGCAATTGAAGGATTACATTGCTCATATTTTTCATAGTAACCACCTTCTGGAGTAATTTGTTCATAATGGGCACAATCTCTATGTGTGCTTTAATGTGCAGTAGACTATTTCACTGTGCATTAAAGTGTCACGTAAAAAACCATGACATCACCCTAATGCACAGTAAAATAGTCTACTGTGCATTAAGCATCACTAAAAACGTGCGCAAGTATGCTACTGCACATTAGCAGAGCCTAATATGCATTAATTTTTACTACTCTACATTAGAACTACTAAATTTAATGTGCATTAGAAAAGGCACATTAATGCATGTGTAGACGCGCCCAGTGTTTGGGACTTAAGTCTACCAACCGGCAGTCTAATTGGTGTCAGGTAGGATATATAAATGCCTGTCTGAGAACTATGTAGACAGAAGGAGAGAAGATTCTTCCATAAGTCACTTGTTCTGAATTGAGATGAAAAATCTACTAGTTTTAGAAGGTTTCAAGTAGGGCATTTAGATCCATGACAGCATGACTATAGTCATAAAATTGAAACTTGATAGAACAGCAAAACTGCACATAGGAATTGTTTTCTAGTGCAAAATTAAGCTTCAGTAGATTCATAAAGGGACAGATATCTAAAAGTGTCTTTGTAAGTTTACTGACTTACATGTCCAGCTCTAGTGCTCGGCTCTAAATTCCCTCCCTTCTTAAAATACCCTTGAATTAAGTTTCACTTTGACTTAGTTTGTTTGTAGGAAAGCAAAAGGCTCAATCTATAGAAGGTTATTGACCTGTGAAAAGACAGTTTCTACTACTTAAGGGATGGGCAGTTTCTTGGAAACTGCCTTATCAGCATTATTGCAAGCTCAAAGCATTACAACTCCCTAATCTAACTGAACTTGTCCATTCTTTGTTCCTCTACAGGATGACATTAGCCTATGAAACTATATCCCGTTTCTGCTTTTTCAAGGGCAGCTAGAGCTATTTTTCATACAAGTTTAGGTTCTGAGATGGTTGCAGAATCAGTGTTTCATGAAGCACGATCATTTTGCTGCTGCTGTATGTAGATAAGAACCAAGTTTTGAGTCTAAATAAACTGTTTAAAAGGGAATGAGCAGTCTTATTTCAGAATAAAGATACTGTTGATATGAGGATACGTATGATTCCTCCTCTTACTAATGGAAGAAGAACTGTTTGGGTGATTCTAAGGTTTGCAGCTAGGACAAATGTGGTATAGTTGTTTACTTTGAGCAACAAGGAATATTGTTATTAGAGCATTTTGGTATGGTATCTACTTGACAGTAGAGTAGTCTGTCAAGGAGTGAGAAATTTAGGATAAAATACTTTGAAGTCTATGATAGGGAACAAGCCTGAACTTGCACCAAACCAAAACAGGATAGTACACTATAAGCCCCATCAGTTTCAGCTTTAAAGTTCAGCATTCAGCATGAAGCTAACCTTTGTGGCCGAGAACATTTGGCTATGAACAAGTTCAGTGCCAGCCTTACAATTCTGCAGAGTGGCAATTTCCAGATGTTTTGTGCCCCTTCTGCATCTCAGGTTAATTTTGCCATGTTAGCAGATGCGCTTCAAATGCTTTTCTAACTGTGACTTCCGCGATGGACTAGGATAGCAGCAGATATTTATGAAAGTGCTCCTTTTATCCTATATTTATATAAAACTGTGTAGAGCATGGGGTTTTCATCTTAAGTGCATCTACATTTCCTTCCTTACGAGCTACTCAATCCAGTATTAATAGGTATATGAAGGGGATGAATCAGATAGAAAACTTGTTTACTGCTTAAGAAGATCTCTGCTAACAAAATTAAAGCAGACTGTTAAACAGAGAAAGAGTCTACATTATAGTCAAGTGCGCATAGATACACACATCACTGGTAACAGCCTCATGAATCATTCACTGAGATAGTATCCTGTTTGCTTAATTTCAATGATAAAAATGGACCATGACCAAGAAAAATAGTAGAATTATCTCACAGCACCTGTTCCCACCAAAGATCCTATGCTGAGCTTGCTGATCAGGGTGACCTTCTCCAGTCTGCTCTTGTTGCAATCATTGAGGTGCCTTTTGCTAAGAGGCCCTCGTGGCAAACCCCTGCTCCAGTGACCCCTTCTCTCTCTTATTGCTCTGTCTATTCTTGCTGCTTTGCCAGAACTACCTGCACCCTGCAAAGCCTTACCATCTTGGTCACTGGTGCCAATGCATGTAAGTCTCAAGAATGCACTATTGTTAGGTTGTCTCTTGGAGGCCTTCTTGCTCTACAGTTTGAACATGGTGATCAAAGTGTAATAGGAAGGTCTGATGTGTTTTGGGTATTTGTGTTTCAGCAAGTGAAATCCTTCCCACTTTGCCCACTAACCAGGCACTTATATGAGATCATCTTTATGTTGGAGGATAGTTCAGCTTCCAAGATCCACTAGTTAACAATATCACTTACAACAATAAGTCTTAACTTTGCAACATTAAGCTAGCTGAGAGCATCACTGATAGCCAGCAGTCATTTGCAATCTTATGGAAAATCCATGAGGCTTTCTCAGGCCTTCAATAGAGATTTCATAGATTTCATAGACATCAGGGCTGGAAGGGACCTCGGGAGATCATCGAGTCCAGCCCCCCGCCCAAAGGGCAGGAAGTCAGCTGGGGTCAGAGGATCCCAGCAAGATAAGCGTCCAATCTACTCTTGAAGGTGTTCAATGTAGGTGCTTGAACCACCTCCGCTGGCAGACTGTTCCAGACCTTGGGGGCTCGGACAGCAAAGAAATTCTTCCTTATGTCCAGCCTGAAACGGTCTTGCAGGAGTTTGTGACCGTTCGACCTCGTCATCCCTTGGGGCGCTCTGGTGAACAAACGTTCCCCCAGATCCTGGTGGTCACCCCCGAGACCAGCCCCTTCTTGCTGTGTATCCACCCTAGGTCCAACCCCTCCCCCAGGGAGACCAGACAGGCTCTCACCCCATAGGTACCAAGAGCTGCCCCCACCCAGCACCACTGCTCTCCCCCACCCCAGGCCTTCCTGCCCTCCCAATATCAGCCCCCAGGGCCTTGGCCCAGCTCCAGGGGGAGGGTTTGGACCAATCTGGCCCCAGGAAACCTTCCCCCAGGGGCTACGGTCCCACCCCCAGCCCAGCCTGGAGCACAGAAGGGTGGAGGGCAGGCTGTGGTTATAGTTAAGCTTTAATGTGTGTCCCATTGGGCTCAGTGGCCCAGCTCCAGCCTCACTGTGCCAGGAAGGGGGTGTGCCCAGAAGGTAGCAGGGCACAATCCCTCACTGGCACCCCCTGCTCCTGGTGGGCTGTTCTCATCCAGCCAGAAAGGGGCAGCACCCCCCATGGAATGTGGATGCCCAAAAGGGCAGGGTACCAGGGGGGAGAGGGCAGCCACCATGACCAGGCCGGGGGGGGCAGCGGCCGTGGCGTAGGCTGGGGGGTGGAGGAAGGAATTCAGTTCAACCTTGAGAGGCCATGCAGTGTTAGGGGGACACAAAGGGCCCTTTAGGCCAACTGGTGGGGTGGTATAAGATAATGAAACAGCCACTCCTGAGGCAAAGACAAGAGTTGCTGCAGCTTACACTAAGGGCACAGACAGACTAGGGGCACAGAGTAGGGGCTGCTCAGGTGGCTCCAATACACTCATTCTATTTTTTCAGTGGAGGCTCAAAAAATCCCAGACCAAACTCCCTCTGCTCTCTTTCCCCCCTCCCATTCTGAAAACAGCAACAGGCTAGGAGGCAACGGAGACTCAGGTTACAGAATATGCTCTGTTTTGAAACATCTTCATCCGAGCCCTCATGCAATGAAGTTTCAGATTTTCACCCGATCAGCCATTTTTGAAGCGGTCTGCAGCAATGCACTTGTGTTTGGTCAGTTATAGGCTGCTTTCTGTGACCGGATGTAGCAGGGCTACAGAGTTGCCTGCTACTGAAGGGAGAGAAGGACCTAGCTGCCACTCATTAAGGCAGCAGGTGTTAGCTGTTGGAGCTGAGTAGATCAGCTGATCGCCAGGGGGCGAGGCTTGGCCTTCATAAAGAAGGGAAGGCGGAGGCCAGCAACAGTTCCCCTTGGGCCACTGCGGGAGCAGGAGCAGGAGCAGGAGCAGGAGCAGGAGCAGGAGCAGGAGCAGGAGCTCTGCGGTGGAGAGCTGAGCAGCAGAGCTTACGCTGGCAGTTTGACCGCTGCAATGATGAGAGAGGGGAGGGAGAGAACCCCTGAGAAAGGTATTGGAGAGAGCCAACATAGTTTGTGGAGTTGTGATTATTACACCGGAGGACCGGGCGAGGCTGTAGGGGTGGAGGAAGCCTCAGCAGGAGCTCCCCAGTAAGGTGGGAGAGTTCCTGGCACCAAGGAGGGTGCCGTGAGTGTGGGGTCCCGACCCCAGCCCCAGCGTGGGCAGTACTGGGACAGGCCCCAATTGGAAGCCCCAATTGGGAAGAGCCCCAGGGGGCGTAGGCCCAAGTTGGGCATCAGAGGCCCAAGGGCGGGCGGGGAGCGCACGAGGTGTGACCACAGGCCCCAGTGGGGGCATAGGAAGGCCCGAGTGCAGGCAGCGAGCACAAGAGGCATGAGCAAGGGCCCAGTGGGGGCATAGAAGGCCCGAGTGTGGGCAGCAGAGCTTGAGAGGCAACCATAGGCTCGAGTGTGGGCATAGAGACCACAGGGAGCGCGGGGTGCAGGCCAGCACACGAGTGGCCGCGGAATATAAGGGAGGCAGGCCCGAGTGGGGTGCTGCCTGGGAGATACAAAGCCCCGAGAGGGGAGTGAGCTGGTTGGGAAGTCCGTGCTGGGCGAGAAGGGGCACAGTCAGAGAGAGCCGCCCCAGGAGGGGGCGCGTGTATTGGGTTGGCCCCGGGATAAGACCAGCACCGGGACTCAGAGGAAATCCCGGCACAGTAAGACCGGCCCCGTGCCAAGAAGAGTAGGAAGGCAGCCTCCTTCACTGAACAAATAAGAGCAAAGACGTGGCAGGCAAGATGGAGGATGTGAAAGACCCAGACTTGGCACGGTAGACAAGGACACTAGGGGAGGTCATGGCACCCCTAGAGGCCATCCTGCCACACTGGATCAGGCGACGAGTGTCACTTCTGTCTGCCTCCCTAGGAGCAGAGGCTTTCTAGCTGTGGAATGTAACAGCCACAACCTATGTACTGGGACGAAGGAGAGTAGTAACAGTACCCAGCGAGTTTCGTTAACACTGTTCTCCAGTGCAACAGCTGGAATGGTATGTAACCTATTAAGATCAAATACCAAAACAGTACCAGAGCTAGGAGTCTCTCTCCCTTTGCTCCCCCCGGTCAAAATTGCTCCATAATGCTCCTAGGTGAGGCAGTTGTCTTTTGTCCTCTGGGTTTCCAGGGTCAAGGTAGGTGTGCTGATCTGTTTTCTTCTAGACGTATGGAAAATAAGATACAGGGAGGTGAAGGCATTTGTCCAAGCTCTGTGGCAGTTCCAGGGAGACCTAGACTTTATTCCAGTTCTCAGCTTTGTACTTTAGCTGCCACATCACTCTCTGTTGGAAGCACAAATGGGGGATTTCAGCAACCAACTACTATAGTAACAGAACATTATTTCTGTACCGGAATGTAACATTAAACTAAACACTTGAACACTAAGGACAAACAATCACAACTCAGGCAGAAGGGAATGTAAAATAGTCCCTTAGCTTATAATGAACTTTTCAAACCATTTCAATATTGGGTTTTACTGGAACAAAATATACTTAGCTCATCTGTCAACACTGAAAGATTATGTTCAATCCAAGACTTCATTTGAAACGCTGAAATTGACATGTTATGAATATAGACAGAGCAATGAGATTTATAAATAGCTTATTCGCACATGACAATACAGGAAGAATAATTTAATTAGAATTATATTGGGTCCAATTCATCACTGTAAATGAGAGAGGTAGGCACCCTTCCAATAAAAATATAATTATACCACATAAAAGCAGACATTTAAATATGAATCTGGCCCATTGGCTGTTTTTTGTGGAGGATGATGTCTAGAAAATGTTGGTGTTCATAAAAAAAAATCACCACGATGATTATGTTAGAGAGGGTCAACTTGAACTGGGCTGCTACATCCTAACAGTACCAAGCAGTTGTAACTTTGAACCATTATCAGCCAGCTTGGGCATGTTTTGAACTACCAGACACAACCATTTAGCCCTCCAGTGTAACCTGGTAATACTATACATTGGTGGCCTTTTTGGATGTCTTTGGTCTGGTGTTTCTGGCAACCGCTTGGACTGTCTTGTTGGATTATAGATTATTTTTCGTGCCAGTTCAACTTCAAAGAAAGAAAGAAAGGTGCTGCAGCTCCAAGACTAAGTACACAGCATTGAAAATATTCTTTTGATATGACTGAATGATGTATTTATTGTATGAATGCTGCACTTGAGTAATTACGCAATCACTTTACAAGAAACAGGGGTAAGTGTAAAACACAAAGCTGCTGAAGTTGGTCTCCTTGCCAGTAAGCTCTCCATTCTTTCTGTATGTGACAGAGAAGACAAGGGGATATATCAGCTTCTTGGGCCGAAACGCCAGCTACGGTTCTCGGAGAGAGACAGGGCCTGATTGTCAGGAAACACTGAGCACCTGCCTTCTGCAAAGAGTCATGTTCTTTTCAGGTTGGGGCTATTAACACACCCTCCCCAGTTTTTCACATCTGATTAGAGTACCACATTCCCTTCATACTTTCTGTTTGAGATAGTGTGATTTTAGTTAGGCCTCATGAAACTATTTTTAAAACGTTGCTAAATTTCTACCAAAGACTGTTCCATATGTTAGACCTAAAGAGGTCAGTCTTTGAACCTCAGTTATAGGATGCTAGATTCATTTATTCAGTCTGCTTTAATATCACTTTTTAAAGACAAACATTATCCCTTTTTGGAGCCACGTAGATACTGCATTCTGGTAAGGTCATATCTATGGCTGTAACCCAGATGGCTACATTTCTATATCTACTGAATGGAGAAGACCGGGAATGATATAATACCACATATACAGTCTGTCAGGTTTTAGCTAGTAAATCATGTTTCAAGTCAGACCTGCCACTCCTCTGTGGATACAAATACTGCCATTTAAGTGGCAGAAGGCCAAACAGATTACTTTGAATTTATGCCGTAAAGCAGACTGAAATAGAGTGAATATGGAAAATTGTTTGGGAGATCTCAGTTCCACATGTGGGAAGGATTAACACTGCAATGGCTAGGAGTCCTTTGGTGACATGCATAAGATAAGACTAATGATGGATGGACCTCAAAAGGTTTGATGAGTTTTTGTTCTGTTTGTCTAAGCAGCCAAATATTCATGCAGATAAGCTTCAGAAATGTATCTGATCTGAAAAGAAGGTCTGGCTGGAAATAGCAGAAAAGAATTCCTATGGAGCAATGGCAATTCTTGGTCTCTCCTTCATCAGAACCAGGATATGCAGAGGGACCTGTGCTAGGAGTCAGCCAACAAATCTCAGTGCAAGACTCATGCTGAGCTCAAAACGGGCAGTGGCAGTTACAATTTAGTTCTGCTTTAACAAGTATAGCCTGCTGCTCTGTAGATCAAGTGTGTCTGACGACGCTTTGAAATTTGCCTTTACTTGTCCACCCAACTTTACGTGTCTGCACAGCTTTATTTACAACTTTACCTTTTACTTGTCTACACAACTTTAACTGAACTAGCCAGCTCTGTTGGCTCTTTTGGTTTTAATCAATAATTAAGTCGGTGCTGCTCTTTCTGTACACCTTCACTGTAACAGCAAAAGTACCTTTACACCAATATAATTGTACCACCAAAGGGAGTGGAAATGATGCACTATATCAAGGACGTCACAGATATGGCCTGTGGGCTGGACGGCCCAAGGAACTACATAATCCAACCCCCCATGCTAGCCCTGCACGGAGCTAGTCCAGCACCTCTTCACGCATGCTGGATCCAGCACCTGCAGTGCCTGCTCCAATTGGTTTGGGACTGTGCTGAATGCAGGACCTGCTCTGGCCAGCCCAAGACCGTGTCACACACAGCACCCACTCCAGTCAGTCCTGGACCCACACTGCATGCAGTATCTGCTCTGGCTGGAGTGGGCACCATGTGCTGTTCACATCCTGAGCTAGCCGCAGCAGGCACCACATGTAGCATGGTCCCAGACTGGCAGGAGCGAGTACTGGGGGTGCTGGATCTAGCATGCAGGGTGGGGAAGTCTGTGGGCCTGATCTGGCCCACAGGACTGGCCTTGCACAATTGATCTGGCCCATGAGGCTAAATTCCACCCTTGTGCTAGATCGTGGTGAAGCTCATGTAGTAAAATTTTACCATGTCTCTGGAATCAAACCCTTATTTTGAAGTAAAAGCTTCTTCAGTTATCTACAATACCAAAAGATGATGGCAAGATCCGCCAGCTTCTAATCTCGGATATAGGGATTGCCAAAGTGGCCTTCCAAAGGGTTCACCCAAGAATAAAATATGAATAAGCAAAACTGGAGCTGAGGCAATATACATCTCATAAAGATTTACAGGAATTACAAGGATTACACTGGGTACTGGTTGGTCCAGCTCTCAGACTCCTGTTCCATACCACAAGCCTATCTCCTTCTCAATCCACTGATTTCAGAAGAGACTTCTATCCTTTAATATTCACCCGTATCTCTCATCTATGGATAGATTAAGTAAGTCAACTGATATTTTAAATTTCATTCTGCAAACAAGGAGAGACAAGAAGACAAAATAATACAGCCCGCCACTGTCAGGAACATTCAGGATGGATAGGTTGTTACTCCTCCTTGGTCAATATATAGATTCAGGGTTATAGTTTCAGCCTGGTCCAAAACAAATTAGAAAACAGCAAAGATCCCTTCAGTTACTGTCTCTTTTAGGCAAGAGGGCCAGTGCCATCGTCTTGATGCTCCGAAGCCCTTCCATTTCCCTTCTGAACCCCCCATGCCTTCCATTTATTCCTTAGCCCTAGTGAGCCCCTAATTAAGTCTTTCTTGCCTGTCTTTACTTGGTGTTAATGTTAGAAAGCTCATCCTCATAATAATTCCTCCACTAACACCAGCTCCTAGCTAGTCTTAAAAAAAAAAAGCACTAAATATCATTTTTGACTAGGTTGGTGTTTGAAGGCCAAATCATATGGCAGATGTAAGAACCAGGCTCCCCTCCCCACAAGTCAGAAAGGCTTTTCTGATTTTTTTTTTTTAATTTCCCAGAATACTGTTACCTTAGTTTCAGGTGTGGCAGATAAAACTATTTTTTTGTAGGAAGCTAAGATGGAAAATTGAGCTCATAAATGGCAATGAGCTTCAACTTTAAACATGGAGAGCTGCTACCTAAACTACAGACTACAGAGGAGGGCATTATTTATTATCACAATGCTCTGAGAGGTAAGCTGGCAAACTTTCCTCAGCCAATCTGAGTGAAATCACTGCTACCCAACCTGGCATCCTGTGATGCCAAGGTCACAAGAGAAGAAGTGGAAATAAAGCTTCGTGTACCAGGATAGAAATTCTACCGGTAGTGAGAAGGAAACAAGGAAATGAAAGTGTAAGGGCCATCTGCATTTTCTTAACTCGCCCATACTCTCCAGAATGAAAGTAGAAAGCAAGGGAAAGCTGTTACTTCTGTATGTTTTTAATGAAGGGAAAATATATACACAAGATTTAGTTCACTGCTTGCTTACTTTCTTGACACTAAGTATGTCATTGAACATTGCCATTTGGTCTATCCATTTTCTTTATTACCACAGCTAAAGGAATCTCTTTCTTCTCAGGGAAGAATTTTAATTTCCCCATGGATTTTTTTTTTTTTTAAATAAAAACTGTTTGGAATTTGAGTTTTAAAAGGACTGGAATTTCGAACACAACTTGCACAGAGAGAAAATGGCTACTTGTACAGCTTAAAATTGAAGAATAGAGGTCAAGATGAGTTCAAAGAATCATTGTTCTACTTCCAGGGGTTTTATCAGGGGAGTCAGGCCTTGTGATAGACTCTGCAGAGGCCACTGAGAGGATAAGATATCTCAAGTGTTAATGGCATGCATTTGACAATATCAAACATTTAATTTATGAGGCGCCTTCTAATGGAAAGACAAAGAAATTCTACGACACACAACAGCTGAAACAGACTTTCCAAAATTAAAAAGCATTTGAATGAAAACTAGACAGCCTTAGAATGAAGATATATCACTTATGAACACATAAAAATGGGATACATCTGGCTCCTGAAGAGGGCATTTTGTAAAAATTGTTTACTGCTAGAACTGTTACATAAGTCGTAGTATTTTAAAAGCAGAAATGCACTATTAACATTTTAGACTTTGATCACTACATTCTTTACTCATGACCAAGCGTTTATAACAGGGGTCTTTCCCAAATGATACAGGATTATAAAACTGAATTGTTTACCTATTGTTAAAAAATTAATTGTGTGCATCAGGACTATCATCTACAGTAAGCCTTTTTGTAAAAACTAATAACGTCAGGTGCAAATAGTTCTCAAAGTTTGACATTGGTTATTGCTTTCAATATACCTTAGCATTGTGTCACATGACCCTTTTAGAGCCTGAAGCATAGCAACCTATTAATACAACCAGATAGTAAAGCCACTCCTTCAACTTGAGCAGCAATCATCCATAAACATTGTTGATTCTTTACCCACGGTTTCCCATTAAGGGATAATTATCTAAGTAATGATTATCTAGGCACTTAAATAGTGCTTTTTGTCTGTGGGTCTCAAAGCACCTTTTACAAGTCACTACAATTTTTTTCACTTTCTAGGTCAGTGCCTCTCAGCCAGGGTGCTGCGATACCCTGGGGTGCCTTGAGTTCCTTTCAAGGGTGCAGTGGGATGCCATGCAACATTAGCACTGATACATGTGCAAATACAATTAACAAGATAAGCCCAGAGATTTCAAATATGAATCCACACTGTAAAAAATAACCTGACCTGTTGTGGTCTTTCTGAATTCCTTGCAACAGAAGAATTGCTCTATTATTTTTCTGAAGTCAAAAATGTGTGAAAACGATGAGCTGGCATTTTCCAAGGGATGGCGTTCATCTACTGAGGGGTGCTTTGAGTCTAAAAACATTGAGAATCACTGTTCTAGGTGCACAGAGATGGCTGGTGACTGGCCCACCTCAGTGGCAGAGGTGGCAACAGAGCTCAGATCCCCCGAGGTCACCTGAACTATTCTTCCTATCTACTCAGCATTTCTACTGGGTCAAGTACTGTCTAGATTTGCTTTTGAATTTGCTGGACTCACAATTCTGCTACGCAGAATTTGGCCCAATTACTTCCATGGAGGCTTTGCCTGAATTGGAGCTGAAAGATTTTTTTTTTAAATGATGAAAGACTGTTGTGAAGGTATGCTAAGAATAATGCAATATTCTGAGGATCTTGCCAGAGTCTAGATTTTGTTCCTGGTTTAATCAGTTACCTGGCTGCCAGTTGACTCAAGGTAGTTAAGTAACACTCTGCTACTGTTTATAGTTTACCAGAGAGCCCAGCTTTTGTGGGATGTCAAGACTAACATTTACAGACATGTTAGCTACCTTGACTTAATTGGCAGCAAACTCATGTTAGAACAGGAAAAAAGCTATTATAGACACACCCTGTGATCCGTGTCTGTTGTCTGAGTTATTATTGGATATTATCTGTGCTACAATAGTGTGTAGAAGCCCTATTGACCTGTGCTTGGTGTTATATAAACACATGCAGAGAGGGATACACTGCCTGCTCTAACAAACCCTACAATCCGTCTTAGGTAATTGTATACCCCCAGTACTACAGGAAGGAGCACGTACATTTGATGTGCCAGAGATCCGGCACATTGCAACAGACTCGATATGTTTTAGTTCGAAAGCGCACCACTGCCATTTTATGAGGGCTGATGTGCATTTTGCCATTTATAAGCATGCATCTGCTGCAGCGCCAGGTGCTTTTAAAAGCACCTGGCACTGCAGCGCAAACATGTGTACAAATGCCCTTAGAGACTAACTGTAGCACTGGACACATCACACATGCAGATGTTCTCCACACTGCTAATTTGCAGCATAGGGGTGGGGAGTTGACACTCTGAGATCCCAATGTCAAAAAAACCCTCAGAAGAAAAAAGTAGGGTGCCATCCTGCCCTGCCTTCTTCCTAACTTCATACTACCACAGTGCTACCCTGTCCTGCCTTCTGTCTGACACCAGACTAACACTGTTAACTATGTTCTGTAGATGGGAACCGAAGAACAGAGAGACAAAGAATATGTCTAAACTGCAGTCACTGCTATGACTGCAGCTTCTCTGAACTTGCTTTAAGGCCACAAACAGATGTTGCATTTGTCCTAGGATAAACCATTTTATCCAGGGACAAAGGCAATCATTCAGACATCCATAGCCATTGTCTCGGGATAAATCCTAAAAAAGGTTTGTGGGATAAGAACTACAAACAACTTATCCTGGGACAACACAAAGTACATCTGAATGGTTATCCCAGGATTGCGCCATTGAATCCATAGCAGAAAACTGGCAGTGCATTCAGCCACTCATTAAACCTGACTAGACAGTTGATGTGTACGCATACCAATTGCAGGATATTTCTGCTCTAGGACAAACACAGGTACAACTTGTCCAGGGACAAATGCAATGTCTGTTCCTTGTCTAAACTTTTGAGTTCCGGTACTGATAATAGGGTGTTTACATGTGCATTTACACTGGCTTAAATTTACTGCACAGTAAGTTATATTGTGCATTAAGTAGGAATAGGCTGGCATCTACACATGCAGGTGTTAAAGCGCATTAACGCTGTGTGGACTGACTTGGGACTAAAGTGTTACTGTGCAGTAAGGCATCTACATGTGCATTACTGCGCAGTAACTAAATGGGTATAAATTTGATACCTGCATGACGCAGGTATCAAATTTACACTGAAGTCGGTGTAAGTCACCATATTTACTGTACAGTACAGCCATGTATGTGTAGACGTGTGCCTGTGCTGTGAAGTAATTTCAGTTACTATGCAGTAAATGTGCACGTGTAGATGCACCCATAGTATAGCTAGGGCAGCACAGGACTTGGTGCAGATTGCAAAGCCTGCCTGAGAAGTTAAGTATCCTCAGGACATTAGCCCATGCTGAGTTTCACACTACTGGAATTATGCTTCCAGCAGTACCAGTGCTAGCTAATTTAAGGGTGGCATAAGTGTGTCTCCATAAGCTCTACTGATTGCAGAGACTACAGTGTAGTCATGCCTAGAGAATTTGTTCATTATTATAGGTAGCCCTAGTAATTGGCACACAGGTGCTATCAGCTGGATTAGCATAGGTTGGGAAGGGATGTGCCTAAATGTACACAGACAGACTGTAGATAGTAGAGCAAGAAATGGAACGCAGGTCTCCCAAGCCCTAGGTTAAAGAGCAATTAGTCAGTTTAAACAGACTGGGGCCAGATCCAGAGATGCAGGCATGTGTGTTTCCTTGGGGAGAAACAGCACACTGTCCGTGGGGAACGCCTGTGCATGCAGGCTCTGGCAAGTGACACATTGCCTCAGGTGGGACAGGGGAGGCTGGGGTCAGCACCTGGGCTGGCCCTAGCAGGCTTACCTGAGGCCCTGGGGGCCTCCTGGGGCTCCAGCGGTAGCGACCCAGCAGTACGGAGTGTGGATGGCAGCTGGAGTGTGCTCTGGGCGGCCAGACTCTGGTTTCAGGCAGTACACACTGCTGCCACATATGCACCCTACTTTTTTCTTCTGAGGGTTTTTTTGACATTGGGATCTCAGAGTGTCAACTCCCCACCCCTGTGCTGCAAATTAGCAGTGTGGAGAACACCTGCATGTGTGATGTGTCCAGAGCTACAGACAGGTTTGCAGTGTCACATAATGTATGTGCACGCTCAATGGACACACCCTACATGGCCAAAGGGAAGTAGAGAGCTGAAGTGCTGTGTCCCAAATCAGAAAGCAGGTTATTTTCTTAGCCAGGAGTGAAACACTTCTTCTGACTCCCAGGGCAATACTTATCTGTTAGATCATAACTCCTTACATTAAGCATCCTATCTTCAAATTAGGACTTCCCAGCTTTTAAATGCTGGAAGATGCAAGGGGAGAGTGGCAGAATATCGGCCCTGGATAAATGCTCTATCCCTTAGTATCTGCTCTGGGCCATTGTGAGGTACAGGACACTGAGCTAGATGGACCTGTGGTTGGATGCAGTAGAGCAATTTGTATGTTCCTAAGTGAGGCTGTCATTATCAAGAGCAAATCCAGACCTGGTTTTGACCCATGAAACAACAGGATGAGGTAACTGACATTGATGGCTCCCAAATGACTATCTAAGGAACGACTAAAACAAAACACCCCCTTGGGTTTCCACAACTATTAAATAATGGAAGCCTTGTAAGACTTCTCCTGAGGTAGCTGCACTAATCCAAGAGGAAATATTCTCCTTTCTAACAAACAACAGTTGTTCTATTAATCCTAAACTATAGGCATAGCTTGGCAAATGCCTTCCTCTCTTAACTGTGCCCTCTCCAGGACCAGAATGAATGGGTAAGATCCTTATCTGTTGTAGATCTGGCCTTATGCCATTTTAATTGGAGTGGTTTCCAGACAGCCACTCTAATTAAAATAGCTCATGGTCATGTGTATTAAGACCTGCTGCATTTCAAAATGGCCACGGGGGCCCTTTAACTAAAGGTCATTTGATAAGCTTTAGTTAAAGCACCCCTGTAGCCATTTTGAAATGTGAGGGGCTTAATACATGTGACTCCAAGGTGACACTAAAATGTTCTAATTAGAACACAGAGCAGACTCGATTAATCGAGTGTGCTCCCATGTGTTCTAATTAGAAAGCATGTCTATATGCACCCTATGACTCTGCCTATCTCTATCACCCTTTCATAAGGACAAATTCTTCTTCAGATGATTCAATGCCAGCCAGCTAGGAAAAAATGTGCAAGGATTAATTTCTCCCAAACCCCAAGGCTGTTTAATGGATTAACTGGGGAAATGAATGAAGAGGATGCACTTCATAAAAGTAACCTTACCCCCACAGAATGACTGGGTGAGAGGTAGTTGTCCCTCCATCCATTCCAAGATCCTGTGATGATACAGCCTTATAGCACAAGTATCACTGGAGTGGAGGTCTTCCTGTTAACTGCACAGACTGATTATGATTTGTCTCTTATGCTCCAAAAAAGCAAGGATGATGCAGAGTAGAAAGACCACCCAACACCCAAAGCCACTTATGTGTCATGGAGCTGCAGGGAGGGTGGAGTAGTCTTGGCAGGCTATGCAACCTCAGTGAAGGAGAAGGACAGCTGTGCATAGCCGAATGAGGGAGCTCCCCCACAGCAGGATGATGTACAGTCCCCTGATGCAGATATGTGGATTTATCATTTATCTTCCAGGACTACAATCGTGGGAATGGAGAGTGAGGGCACTGCATGCTACAAGGACAGTATCAGCTACTTCCTGCAGCCTGTGTTGTTCAGAACATATATGCCAGGTGAGGCTGGATCTGGGCCTGAAGGACTGAGACATTCAACAAGTTCTGCTACCTGCTGAGCGTGATCCTGCTCCAACTGAAGGATAAGGTAAACTTTGCTTTGAAGCAGAGCTGGCCCGGGATATACCTCTGTAGCTGATTTCATGTGATTCTTTGGCAATAAGAGCCCCAGAGGCAGATTAAGATTTATTAGGGTCCTGGACAAACACAAAATTGGGGGCCCCCTCTAGAGATTCACCGATATATCAGTTGCATATTAAATCAGCACTGATAAAGAAAAATTGACATTATTGGCTTTTGGCTTTTCTTGGTTGGTGTAGCTGATTAATGTCACTGACAAATGCTGCCTGCACCCAGCTAGGAATGCAGCCAGGCAGCTTGGAGAGCAGTGTCCTGCCAGTAAGTCTGTGGCGGGGGAAGGGGTGTTGTGGAAGAAAGACATATGGGAGGGCAGATGGAGACCCCCCTAGTGCGGCAGAGAGTGAGGCAGGGGCATTGGCAGAGGCAGATGCTACCCAGCTGCCTCCCCTTTGAGAGCGCCATGTGGCACCCCGATCAAGGGTGGTGCTGGAGAAGGGTGGGGGTTGCAGAGCTATGGGCAACCCAAAATTCCCCATAGACCTCCCCCCAGAGCCACCCCTTCCACCGCCGCTGCCTGCCCCACACAGCTGAGCCCACCCTGAGCCTAGCCCTGGCCCAACTCCCCTGCCAGAAGGAGGCCAGCAAAGCCCCTGGCCCCAAGCCCACAGAGGGCAGCCCACCCTTGCCCCATTCACAAATTCAGGGGGCACATGCCCTCCATGCTTCCCCTGGGGCTGCGTACAGTGGTGAGGAGCCACCCCCCAACCTTGCACACTTTGGAGGAGCTACCTGCAGCTCCGTCCTGCTCCTATTCACTGCTCTGGCTGGGCACCTCCTGCCCCTGCCCCAGCCGCAACCCTAGCTCCAACCCCAGCCCCACTCCCTCCCTCACCGTGGGGGCCTCCATTTGCCCCCCCCCCCACTCCTTCCTCCCCATTAGACTTACCTGCAGGGCGCTGGCTGCCTAGCTGTGCTCCTGGCCACATGCATGACAGCACTTTTACTTTTTGGGTTTCCACACATGCCCCCTACCACTGATTGGTGGAGGGCCCGAGCTTGCAGCTCACTCCTTGGCAGGAAAGCGAAAGCCACAGCTTTAAAATTGGTATCATTTTTGCCTCTCTGCCACTAACTGGCTGAGGGGCCCTGGGGTCCCAGCTCCTTGCTGCCCAGTAGGCAAAAATGGCTTCAGGTTTCAAGCTGTGGCTTTTGCTTCCCTGCCGATGAGAAGTGAGCTGCAAGCGGGGCCTCTGGTTGGCAGGGGTCCCTGGACCCAGGCCCTGCTGGCCCGTGCATTAATCCGCCTATGCGGGGCCCTGAGTTTATGACTAGATTTTGTTAAATGACAGCTCATGCAGTGCTTTAAAACACATTACTGAGGATTAGAAACAGTATAATGATTGTGTATTACAGTATATACACTAATTGTTGGAGGATCTATTCCAAATAACAATTAATACAGTTAAACCGAAGTTTTGCATGTTATGGATTGACTGGTTTAGTACAGACCTGCCATTAGGAGCACAGTTGAAGGAACCAGAGGGCAAGTGTTAGTGCAACTGCCATGTCAGGCATTGCAGAGGAGCTGTGGATGGGTGACATGGCTCCAGTTCACACCAGCTGATGCAATGAAGCTGGCATATGTGTCAGAGGGAGAGTGCATTATACACCCTCAAAAGGGAGCTGCAGGGAGTACATCTGAGTCAAGTGTGTTTTTTGCAGACAAAACTGACTATGGAGAGTGGCCCTAACACTGCTCCCCTGTTCAGTAGGATTGTGGTTAGTACAGCCCCAGGCAAGCATCAGAGATATAATAAGAGCTCTCAGGGACTCTCAGGAAAACTGGGTCCCTTACATGTATTTGGACACACTCAGCTAAAGTGCTATATACAGCTCCAGGCCAGGAAGTCTTGTCTGTGTCTGAATTCCTTGTTAGCAAAAACTATTTTGATGTGGACAACATTGAAAGTCTATTGTTGTTAGCCATTTTCACTGTTTTCCCTACAATTTTGTGACACCCTGGCCCCAAGAAACCAACACAGAATGAACATCACTAGACTCAAAAGACTGAGTAGCAATAATTTCTTTAACATGAACTGAGCCAATTGTGACTCCCATTGATGCTGTGCACTACACAGGACCTTTAATGTATCTTAAAGGTAAATTAATAGAATACTTGCTGCTGTCCAAGAGTGACTGGCTCAATAACTCTTAGAATTTAGCTGAAACATTTTTTAAAATCCATCATCCGTAGAGCATAAATTCACTGGGGCCTGGATTGTCCTATTAGTATAATACACCAAAACACCTTTACAGTTTTGGCCCTCAGTTACTTGGAAGCCATTTTCAAGAGTTTTAGGCCCACCAGTGCTTTTTAATAAGACTTAGGTCCAGAATTTTGAAAGACTTCAGGTATCTAATTCACCTTGATTTCAAAGGAGTCCTGTGTCTAAATATCTTTGAAAATCTGGTTTTCAGGACCTGAAAGGCTGGATTTTCAAAGGTATGCTAGTGAAACAGATTGATGTCCTAGTGGGATTTACTCAAGAACCTATGCAGGCTGAGCACCTGACCCCTATCTGATCTCACTGAGAACTGTAGGCTTGGATTCACTACAATAGATGAGAAGGAAAAAATAGTCCTCGAGTAGCATATAAAGTGAATGAATGAATGAACGAACATTCTAGATAAAATGTACAAATACCGCTGTGACAGCAAAAGGATAAGTAGGGATAGCTCAGTGAATTTTGTTGCTGATTTTTCTGTTAGGCTGCAAACTCTGTGGAGTCAGGTCTCCTTCTTACTTGTCTTGTAATATGCTGTGGAGAATGACGGTTCAATATACATAGTTATTCTGTAATTAATTTGATATGCATTATATACATTATATATTATTCATGTATATACAATATACAGTACTATTAATGAACTCACAGCAAAATGGTGGATCTAAAGATCCCCCAAATGTTGGGTCCATTCAGATCCCAACTCAGACTCTGCTGCCTCAACCTGTCCATACAACTGTAGCTTTTACGGGTTATGGTAATACACACAATAATGAGTTGTACTCCTAAGGAGAAGCATTTTGGCCAGATAATGAGACAGAAGGTTGGTTTTTGAAGTTAATGTGTGTGCTGAATTCAGTTTAGTAATGTGTAAAGGGGAAATCTGTGACAGTTTACATGACTCATCTAACCATCATGCAATTTTTCATGCAGCAGGCCCAATTCTACTATTTATAGATGCAAGTAGCAGTTACTTACGTGAGTAGTACCAACAAATGTGGATACTCCGCTGTTTTTGTCAGAATTTGCTTCTCGTGGGCAGCAGTGTTTTTACATCCATGTTGAAGAGGGCTAAATGACAACACAGCGTGAATGGGTGAGGGTGAATCAGGCCCATTGACTTTAGCAAGACTGTACAAAAAGTGAGGCATGGTTTCAGAACTGGGTTGAGTTTGAAGATGCTTTCCAAATTCCAGGGAACTCAACAGAAAGACTTCCTTCAGTTGCATAACGGTGAGTCTCTCTTACTTTTAGAAAGAACAGTGTAAATATTCTGAGGCAGTGGAAACTAAAGGCTTTGTTTAAACAGCTTGCTTAATGAAGATAATGTGTATGCTCACAGCAGTTATGATGAGAGCCTAACGGCTGAAGAAGTGTGATTGCCAGTGCTGTTCTAGTTCATTTAAGAACCGAAATGAATTGTTAAAGAGAGGTACGTTTCCAAACTAAAAGCCAACGACTGGAAACTCAGCTGATGTGCACACTGCAATAACTCCATGGCAGTCAGTGGAGTTAGGCTGCTTTACCCCAGATCAGAATCTTTTTATTCCCTAATTAGTAGAGTTAAGGAACTCTTAAGCATTCCCTTCCTTTCTGAAAACCTGGGCTTGCTTTCAACTGCTTAGCTCCTTTTGGGAAAGTTCTGTAAAGAATGATAACTTTTCTGTTAAGCATTTTGGCCAGCCTTACCAATGTCTGTTGTGAGGATATAATTTGCTGTAATAGACTTTAGCTTCTGTAAGTCCTTTCTATAGGAGCCCATTTAATTTCTAGGGTGCATCCTATTTGTTCATTAGAAGTTTATACTTTTTCCAGAAGGGTTGTTGCCATGGACGGAAAATTGAATATCCAATCCACTGCTATCATTCTATTCCTGTTGTTGGAGATGATGGTTCTCCAGTTCTGGTGCCCCATACCTTGTTGATGCTTTTCCCCCCACCACTCGCATTTACAGTTTGGCAGCCAGAAGTTTGTGAATTGGGTGAGTCAGTAGCCCGTTGTATTTTTCAGTCAGATGGATAGAAATTACAACTTGTCTTTTTAAAATAAAGGTTTCTTGTGTAAGATAATTAGGACAACTATTGCTGATCTTACATTATACATGATTATTTACTTAAAGACAAAGAACACTTACTTCCTCCTTAGCTGTTTTGAATTTGGCAAACTCGGAATATGAATTTGACACCTACCAGCAGTAATCCTTTAGTACCTTACAGTACGTCAGAAGCTCGCATTTCTATTTTTTGACACAATCAAAAATACACAGTTTAACCTGGGGCGGGCAATTATTTTGGGCAGAGCGCCACTTACAGAGTTTTGGCAAGCCACTGAGGGCTGTATGGGTACCCCACCCCTTGACAGGTGCCCCGCCCTTTGGTTGCCATCTTGGGACCAGAAGTCCCACCCCCTAACCCCTGACCTTTGCCACCAGAAGTCCCTGCCCTGGCCCCCCAGAAGTACTCCTTCCAGCAAGGGAGGTTGCCATCTTGGAACCAGAGAAATACCAAATTATATTCTAAAAATCAAATGTGTACTACAACATTCATTAATTTCATTAAAAAATATATTGTTATCCTGATTCAAGTGTGTGTGTAGTGCATGTGGAGGTGATAGTATCATAGCTTAAAATGAAGTCCTACTCTTGTATATTGTGGGTTTTGTGGGGGCCATGTTTGGGGGGAGGGTGGCTGGGGAAGGCTGTGGCTTGGGTGGAGGGGGAGGGTTTGCCCACAGCCCCCCCCCCAGGAGCACCAGAGCTCCCCCAGGCCCGGACACTGTGCTCCTGCCCCGGGTCACCGGTGCAGCCCCATGCTCCCACTTCCCCCTGGCGCGAGGCCCAACCTGAGCAGCTGCAGAGTGGGACAAACCGGTGCTCAACGCGGGAGAAAAGTGGCGCCTCCTCCTCCCGCCACTGGTGCTCCATGGTGCAGCTGCTCGCAGCCCACCCGAGGCTGCCTATGCCTGCTCTCTGCTGGCAGCAGTAATGTGGTGGAGACACCGGACAGGTCCGGGTGGCTGCACCAGGAAGCGCTGGCCACAGGGAGATGGAGGGGCCACTTTTCTCCTGAGCTGAGCATGGTTGTTCCATGCCCCCACCACTCAGCCCAGATGGGAGAGCGTGGGATCGGGGCTGCGTGCACTCACCCCACATGTACCATGGGGCTGGTAAGGGGGATGGAGCAAGTGGGTGCACAGGAGCCTGTGACAGCCAGGCAGGAGTGCGGGGTCTGTGCTGGTATCCCAGGGTCAGCGCCGGCGGGGCCCAGAGTGGGGCGGCAGGAGCATGGGGTCCCAGCAGGCAGGGGCTCTATGAAACCCGGCCAGCTCCCCCCTCTCCCTGCTGGCACAGCCCAGCCTGGCTTCACAGACCCCTGCCGGCCCGTGCCCTGCACTCCTGCTGCCCCATTCTGGGCCCTGCAGGTTCTGGCCCCAGGATACCATGCAAGCCCTGTGGGCCCGCTTGCTTCTACTCCCGCTCCCATGGTGGCTTTCCCCACTTTCCCACCTGCCTGTCGCCCACTCTGGCACCATGTGGCTCCCAGCTGCATGGCCGGACCGTGAGGTTCAGCAGGAGCTGGCCTGGCACCAAGGGCTGGGGCAATCCCCTGGGTCCTCCCCTGGCTCTCTGCCTGCCTTCTTACCTTAATTTCCTGCTCAGGTGCAGGGAGGTGCGAACAGTGCCACAGTCCCAGAGCAGAAGCCTCTGCTAGGCAGGGGCTTCTGGCTGGGGGGGTGGGGCCAGGTGGGCCTTGCTGTGGCAGGAACCTGCCAGGGCTTCCACTGGGTCCTACTGCCCCTGTCTCTTGTCATTTTTGACAGGAGCCAGGGGCAAATAGATATTAATTTTCTACATTTTTTAGGGGCCCCACGGGCTGGACAGAATGGCCTGGCAGGCTGTATCCAGCCCACGGACCATATTTTGCCCACCCATGGTTTAACCTGAACTGTGACTTTTTAGGAGTGGAACTGAAATAAAGCGGAGCGTGTATCTGTCCACGGGAATTTACTTCATTCCAGTTGCTGATGTGACTGCAGAAACTATTTTTAGGTATAATCCTTCAAACAGAACATGTCTCCTCCTTTCTGATTAGTACAAAGCTGGCCGCTAGTCAAAGGATAATTATTTCCCAATACTTCACCTAACACAGACCAACAAACAAAACATTCATTATTTTAGTTATACAACATTAACTGTTGTTTAGCAGTTAGCATTTTCCTTGACAGCTTTTAAAGGGACTAATTGCTCCAGCTTTATTAGCAAAGGTCACTACTGGTGACAATGGATTTTTCTGGAGCCACTACTTAGTAACTCTCATAAAAGATTAGATTATAAGGGCCAAATTCTGGTTTCAGTGGCATTGCAAGAGTGCAACTGAAGACAGAATTTGGCTTAAAGTATGTCTGTACTGTTAGTTCATGGTTGCACAGTTTCCATTCCCGCAACTTGATGTATTACAGACAGGAAGTAAGTACACCGGACCAGATAGGAAATTACAATAAATTAGGAAAGTGTGCATGACAAGGAAGGTTTGCAAAATAGACACTTAAAAAGTTATTAATAAAATTTCAATTTCAGATAAGGCCTCAAAAAAGACCCAAGATAAGGAAGTTGTCCTTATATTTGAAAACACTTTCATGCCAGCCAAGAAACCGTTTGCAAAAGAAATAGTGCACTCTATCAAAAACAAACTACCAGTTTTCTCAAATTCTTTTGTGTACTGCATCAAGATCTGTTTGTCAGCATTTTAGGCTGAGTTTCCTATGTAAAATTTAATAGCAATCACTGCCAACAAATGTTTTTTGTTACCAGATGTACATACAATTCACGAATCACAATCTGGGCATTTGAAAGGAATTTATTTACCTAAAAATGAAGATATAGAGTGGTATTTTCAAAAATGCACCTAACTCCCATGGATGCCTGGGCACTCTGAAAATATCAGCAGGCACATATCTGCATCTTTAAGTGCCCAAATACCTTCAAAAAGGCACCTCTCTCTTACATTGTCTCCAGATGGACGCAAATTACAGGACCTGCTTACTTTAGGCTTTCTTCCTGGATAAAGCAGGTATATATAGATCCATATGTTCAAACTACCTTATCTAGTTTTATACTGCGAGATTTATATTTAGGCTCTAAGGAGAAGTGATCCAACAAGTGTTGAAATTCCATTTAAGTCAATAGAGGTTATAGTGGCTGAAAACCAAGCCAGTTAAGTGCTTAAAGGTTAAACACCGCAGCTAGTCACATTGGCTCTAATAGATAAAGCCTGTATCCCGATAGTAGAGTTTCTGTTCTGCTTGTATTTCCTTCCCCGTCAGAGCTGCATTCTTCTCTGTTACTTTACCTTTCTGTAAAAGTGTGTGTGCATGCGTGTATAGTTGCATGTCTACTATTTGTACTGCAGCTCCAATTGTTAATCCCTGTCTGGTTTTCTTCAAAAATATATTCATCATGGATGTTTTGACTCAATGCCTGCAGAGTATTTCAGCTGTCCTGTAACTCTTCTTAGAGTATACTTCTTCAATACTAAGAACAGTCTGTACTAAGAAAGAGATCCATAAGGCACTGCTAGCCAATAGTCTCTCCTTCTTTCCACACATGTATGCCATATGTCTTTTTTATCTGGAAGGTTATCATGCCACCACTTTTTTTCATACTGCACTAAGTTAAACTGGTACTGGCCATTCACACTGCTGGATGGAATACCTTTATTGATTACTGAAGATTTAAGTATGTAAACATCCATCAAGATCAAGACCATCCTATTTTTAAAAACCCAGTAAATATATCTATACATAGTCTTTCCACTGGGCTATTTCTGGTTGGCTAAAATGCAACAATAACTGATTAATTTATTCTTGCAGCTGATCCCCCTGTAATCAATCAGCAATGCAGTTTTTTGTGGAGCTCGACTGCCTTTAATCGTACAACAGATGAACATGGTCCCATGCTGTTACTAATAAGAGTAATATGAACAAGTTTTGGTCCTAAATGTGTCACTGAAGACTCCACTTCAACAAAGCATTTCACATGCTTAAGTTCGGGTGTGTGAGTAGACCCACTGATTTCAATGGGACCATTCACATGCTTAATGTTTAACATGTGCTAACCTCCTTTGCTTGAATCAAGGCTTAATTCCATTTGCCTGTGACTTTCTACAAGGAAAGAGAAGCAAATACTCACTCTACTCTTATCCATCATATGCACACTAAACACACTGTTGTACATGATGCACATAAAATCAACCCGGCTATCAGACAGCTGGACTCAGATTTTGCCTTCGGTTACACTCTTTGCAATTCAGCTGACTTTGCTGGAATTGCAGGGTGTAACTAAAGGCAGAATTCGATCCTGGCTTTTAAAAGTGCATGTCGTTAGAAGACTGATGGAACATGTTTCATTTGGCAACTGCCCTGGCTTCACCTTGGCATTTAGGAAGCTTCTATTGGAGCAGAAATAATTAACCGTAGTTCAAACCCTAACCCCAGTGCAACCAATGGCAAAACAACCAGTGACTTCAAAGTATCTTTCAATTTGGTTCTGTGTAAAAAATGTCTCTATGTCTTTATCCCTAAAATGTAACATTAAGACAGCATTAAAAAATCTTTAGTTTTTAAAAATGGAGTAAACTGTTTATTTAAGAGAGCTCGGCCAATTTCTTGCAGAACTGACTTTCAGAACTCTTCTCACCGGGACATGATTTCTAACTCAACCATATTTTTGAGTATAATAAAGCTAAAAATAGCTTCACTTTTTTTCTGTGCATGACATCATGGCGGTGTTTTACGATACCCAGCCGTCTGGCTTTTCGGTGTTTTATATGCCACGACAAGTTGCAGTCATGAAAAATTCTCTGAATCTACCATAATAAAACATACCTCATGACAATAATGGGAGTTCTACATTCAGGATTTGCATTAAGGATTAGAGTCTGCCATCCTTGCCCCCTTGGCACTTCTTTCATCGTGGTTTGTTTGGAGTCCACAGGGGTACCTGTGTCAGCAGGGTACTGCACGGTGTGTGCGAGGGTAAGAGAATCCAGCCCTAAAGGAATATACAGCTAGGGAAAATATTGCTACCGAGTACCATATTGCTTTTCTCGCTATATAATTAGTTCTTTAATCTATAGATGTGTTACTGGGGTTTTGCATGGAACTGATACGCAGTGTAAAAAACACTTTACAGGGCCTGATCTGGCACCCGTTAAAGTTAAAGACGACTGCCTTTAGCTTTAATTGAAATCAAGAAATGAAGGGATCAAATACGTAGTGCTTTCTTCTGAAAACACTTTTTTCAGTAATGTAGTAGGAAAGCCTGGCATATTTTTTCAAGCGATCACAAACTTCTTATTACATCTACTGCTACAAGGCATAATCTCCTTTGTACTGAAATCCGCATAGATTCTCAATGATTTCAGTGGGAAAGAGCTGGCTTCACTGAATAGGGTCTGTCTGCATCCAGTGAAGTTATTTTAAGAGTATCATTGATTTCACCATGAGATCTACTGCATAATCTATTAGCAACAGTTTTCAAATCAAATACAAAACCATTTTATTCTATTTTTCAATAATAAATCCCCTGACTCCTGGTCTAATAATTCAACAAGATCAGTAAAGCCAACAGGCTAAAGAAAACAACTGTGTTTATTATCAGGCTGGAAACACCTTGTCTTTGGCCATTAATTTTTGAGGGAAGTCGGCAGCCCTTAACGCAACAGAAAACACAACCTTATTTGGTCTAGAACACTTTTTTTAAACAGTATTTTGTCAGGAAAAGCCATTAGATAGGACAGTATTGGTAATTTGATCCATATTTTGCAAAAAACAAAACTCTGTTCTTTCCATTATAGCTGGGTACTGTTTCAGAACCTATAGAGACACACTGTACATACATGCTGGTTTGTGCTGCAATGTTATTTATTGCACATAGACCAATTACTTACACAGTAGTAAATTGCACCAGAGTATAAATACCTTATAAAAACACACACGGGAGGAAAATGGAAATGACACGCAAGTGCTAAAATAACAGCAGATTCACGTGGGCACTTGGACATAAAATATTAAAATAATAATAAAAGACCCTTAAGATATTTTAATTTATAATACGGATGCATTTACAGTACCTCGATAAAATAATATAAAAAGTTACTCTCTCAATAAAAATGTAACATATTAAACAAGAGCAGAAAGAACTTTTTTTTCAGGTTTGATGATATTTGAACCCCCATTTTATTTTTAATTTTTTTTGTGCAAGGAACATCTTCAATTAATTTTATGATTCTTAACACTGTGCAAAAATGGCTCTGTCGCCATTTTTTTTATGTGCAGTAAATTTGTTGTTGTTGCCAGGATTCATTTATTTTTGAACTGTTCATCTTCAATTACAATGAACAAATTGCAGAAGGCTCACTGCCTCTTTTTAGAAAATAATAATATCAATACATAAATAAGCTGTTTAATATAAACATGTCTTTTTATTCCCCTGTACAATATGCACAGTTTGAGGTAGAAAGTTTCTCAGCCTGATTGGTATGGTCTGGCAAGAAAAGATAAGCATAAGAAGTCAACCGGTTGCTGATGCAGAAGATAAAAATCAGAAAAGCTCTGTTCAAAATACAAGTATATCAAGATTCTTCATTAGTTATTTTTTTTCCCTTCATCTTTACTTTAAATAACAGGGGAACGCAGCTACTTGAAGTTTAAAATAAAACGTGCCAGATGACAGACTCACTTTTATAAAGCACTGTTAAACCTGATTTGCAAAAAGTGCTGATCACCTGCAGCTTCCACTAACTTCAACAGGGCTGTGTGCAAGCAGCACTTGTTCAAATCAGACTGGTTTTTTTGTCTGTGTGTGAAGCAAGGACTGCAGCCACCAAGAGCAGGGGCAGGGAGAGTTTACAGTCCTCAGCTTGGAAGCAAGGTTAAATACAGCGCAATCCCAGCTACAGTGAAGTCAGTGGCTAAACTCCCAACGCTTCAGGATCGGGCTCTACTGCAAGTGCAGCTCTTAGAGCAGCTTAACTGAGTAAAGGATTTTTTCTTATTCCCTTTCAAAATGCCTGTTGCCACCTAACTCCCTGTCAGAAAATTAAAAAAAAAAAAAAAAAAAAAGAGCTTGAGACAGCTTTCAATTTCCTTTGTTCAGTGGTCAGCGGCTTCCTCCAATGTCAGATGAGGTATGTTGCACACAAGTTCACTTGCTTTTAGTCTTCAGTAAACACAGATATTCTCCCCAGTGAGACAGAGATTGGTTTTGTTTGGTGTTTGTTTGCTTAACCAAACTCCTGATATTTTTTCCTCTCACTCATTCCCTGGCTGGCTTTCTTCGTGCTCAGTGTCCAGGGTGTTCCCCAGTGCCACCCCCACCCCGTCCTTATACCTTGGATTCCGAATAGGAGGTTTTGCTATTCCTTTCCTCCAGGCTGGAGTCGCTGCCTCCCTGCGTACCCCCATTGCAGTCGGACCACATCCCGCCTAGGCTGCGCTCGGGGGTGCCCAAAGTATTGATGAAACTCCCTGGGAACCGGGAGAGCTCCTCACCGCTGGCGTGCAGCCTCCTGTCGGCTTTCCTGGGGCAGCAAAGCAGCCTCTTGAAAGCCTTGCGGAAGTCAGGGCTGCGGCAGTAGATGATGGGGTTGAAAGCAGAGTTGGCATATCCCAGCCAGTTGAAGAAGACAAAGAGCTGGTCTGGCACCAGCTCCCTGTTGAAGACGTTGACCACGTTGACCAGGAAGAAAGGAAGCCAGCAGAGAGTGAAGATTCCCATGATGATACCCAAGGTCTTGAGGGCTTTCTGCTCCCTCATGGCCATGATCCGGGAGCTCTTCCTCTTGCTGGCCCTGCCGTTGGCCAGCTTGGGCTGGTGGTGAGAGTGGCCTTGGGCAGGAGGCTGCTGGTGGTGGTTGTTGTGGAACCTACCCTCGCATCGGTCGATCTTCTTGATCTGCTCCTTGGCCTCTCTGTACACCCTGATGTAGACAAAGATCATGATGAGCAGAGGGATGTAGAAGGAGATGATGGAGGAGGCGATGGCGTAGGCCCTGTTGGTGACGAAGTCGCAGCAGCCGGGGTCCTGGTAGCAATCCAGAGCCTGGGGATCCCCATCCCGCCACCAGTGCATCATGATGGGCAGGAAGGAGACCAGAGCGGAGATGCCCCACACGGTGCAGATGATGCCCTTGGCCCGACCCTTGGTCATGAGGCTCTGGTAGCGGAAGGGCCAGGTGATGGCTAGGTAGCGGTCGATGGCGATGACGCACAGGGTCTCGATGCTGGCCGTCACGCACAGCACGTCCAGCGAGGTCCAGCACTCGCACAGGAAGGAGCCCCAGACCCAGCGGCCCTGCACCACCTGCGTGGCCCCGAAGGGCACCACCAGCAAGCCCATCACCAGGTCGGCGCAGGCCAGCGAGGTGATGAACAGGTTGGTCAGCGTCTGCAGCCGCTGCGTGCGCCGGATGGCCGCGATCACCAGCACGTTGCCCGCCACGATGAGCAGCACCACCAGCACCATCAGCAGGCCCATGCCCGCCGTCCACTGCTGCGACAGCCCCTCGGGCCGGCTGCCGGGCGCCGGCGGCAGCGTGGAGGCGCTGCCGGGGGCCGCGGGAGGCGGCGAGCCGGACCCGTTGTGCGGCTGGCAGTCCGGGGGCAGCCAGCCATCGCCCATGCTGTCCGCTCAGGGCAGCCGCGCCGGAGGCATGAAGACCAGCCGGGGCGCCCGCCCTGCAGCAGCCGCAGCCGGAGCCGGAGCCGGAGCCGGAGCCGGAGCGCCGCGGCCGGGCGGCAGCATGGTTGTGAGCTCCCGCGGCTGCCGCGGCGGCACGCCCCCGCGCCGCGCGTCACTGCCCGGCGGCCAATGGGCGCGCGGCGCGGACACACCCCCGCACGTGGGGGGCGCCCGCGACTCGCCGCGCCGGATGTGGGCGAAAAATCAAAAGGGGGACTCCGAAAGTTCTTCATTGCGGCGCTTCCGGGCACGAACGCCCTCCTGGGGCTCCTGCTCGCCTGCCGAGGGCCCTGGGCAGCGGCTGGCGTCGGCCCCCGCGCCGGGGCCGCGGTGCCGCTTGGGCTGTGAGGGCGCGCGCGGGTAAAGCCCATTTCTGAGCCCAGAAGGCCCCGCTGGAAGAGCACCCGCCACTGCAGATGCCGATGCCTCCTCCGCCTGACAAAGGGTTGTTAAACCCGAAAGCTTGCTAAGAAAATGTTGTTCCAACTACTGAGTTGGTCTAATGGAAGATACCGGATTTACCCGAAGAGCCTCGAGGATGGAGATGCCTGCGAAGTGCCCAGCCTTACTGGGCCAGAAAGTACCATTCTTCACTAAAAACGGAGCTCCTTTCGTCGTCCTCGAATATCTGCATTTGTTTCCTTGCCGAGAAGCGAGGAGGAGAAGGGAGGGAGAAGTTCGCCCACCCGAGGCAGATGTCTCGAGGAGGCTTCAGGCCTGCCCCGGTGTTGCGGCTTGGTGGGGAGAAGCGAGCAGGCGGCGCGGGGGGCATTCTGCATCGCCGCTCTCGCCACAGCCCGCGGGGATGGGGCAGGGGCTCTCGCTGCATGTGCTGCATTCAAAACCTCAGCATCGGAAGCCAGCAACAGTTGCTATGGCCCGTAGGCAGTATCGACAGCGGTGCAAGTGTATGCTGCCTGGTGGGGGATGGATCTGTGCTTCTCAAGCCCGGCGTATCTCCCCGTCACAAGTCCTGTTTGTTCTGGCTTCCCCAGGGGCTCCAGATTCAGCCACTGTGTCATTCCTAAGGCTGGGAGTCAGAGGACTTGGCTTCTGTTGCTGGCTTTGCTTTGGACAAATCTTTCTGTGCCTGTTATCCCAGCCGTAATGTGCAGCTCCGAACTTCTACCCGCCCCGGCCAAACCCCATCGATAGCTACAGATAACTTGATGTCTGAGGTGCAACATTAGCATTTGTTAATAACCATAAAAAGTTTCTGTGTGCGGGAAACGGGTTGCTCTGGCAACAGCACAGCTGGATAAGAGACTGTACACGGATTGCAGCCCTTTGCACAGCTACATCTGCTGGAACAGCTTAAAACACGTGGGCTTGACTTTTATTTACATGTGCAGCCCTTCACGTTGCTCTGTTACCAGGTGTGGCCTTAGATGGATGTAAGGCTTATTTACCCTTACTTTAAATTGCCTTTGTACTGGCAAAGAGAAATGAAAATGAGTCCTCTCCCCTTTATTTTTTAGTATTACAGGATTACATCGATACCCCATCTCACACTGGCTGGGAGCAATACGAGGGAATCCTTTTTTCCCACATATATTTATTCTGCAACGGCTGTGTCACTGCCCAGCTTGACCTTAGCATTCCCTGCCAGGTTCAGACTTGGTATACAAGGTTGCAACCCGGGAGTGAATTATGTGTTTATTTACATGCTGTTTGTTTAACCCTGATTACAGGCTCCATCAGTTTGGACCTGCTGCTTAAACGATTCCCTAGTGAACTTTGCTTCGCTACTTGAAGTCTGTGCTAGCACGATCGAGACAAACTGAAGATGCGAGACACCCGCTGTATGACCATCCTGCAGTGTACAAATGTCTGAAGTCACACAGGAGCTTTCTCACCAGCGCCCACACTCTTGATGCCACACTCAAGAAGACACAACTACAGATGTGGAACGAGAGGCTGAAGAAAATAACTGAGAGTGAAAAAATGTACGTTCCAGCAGCTGAGTCCTTACCACCGGGGGCTGATGAACAGCGGCAAAGGTGGCGATGTCTCAACCGCCTACGTACCGGAGTTGGACGTTCCCAGGAACTAATGAAGAAGTGGGGCTATAACATTGGTTCGACCACCTGTGACTGTCACAGAGCTTCAGACTATGCAACACCTGCTGCAATGCCCACTGCTTGAAGGCACATGTGCAATGAAAGAGCTTGCAAAGTACAATAAACAAGCACAGGCGTGTGTAACAAAATGGTTAAATGTGATGTAGAGACATGAGAAGAAGTCTGAGCCTACAGAGCTCAGCCCTCCAATGCATGGAGTGACTGTCTTGGACGGGGAGAGGTGGATGCTCCTCACCTTGAAGAACAATGTGAACACTGCATGGTGTGGATTGCAGCTGAACCAACTAAGGAACGGGTCTGATGATATCGGTCAGGAGGTTGTCAGTCAATCCTCAGCTGTCCCCCACAGGAACAGAAATCCATCCTGTCTGTCAGTCTTGAGTCTACCAGAAGGAACCAACACAGAGCCAGATAAGAGTGGACTTCTACAGTGAACTACTATAAATGTGACTTGCAAAAGATTTTGTTATTAGACAATTTATCCTACAGCTAAGCCTTGGTTGCCTGCACAAGCCAGGACAGAGGGGTATTCAACATATCAGGTATATCATTTTAGAGGCTTCCTGAAGTCATGCTGGCTGGATCATCTCAAAAAGTGGTGACAGTTTAGAAAATGCACCCGTTAGTGACTTGCCCAAGATCACATAGGCAGTTGTGAGGGGTACAAATCATACCTTTGGACACTTTTCCTGCATTTCCATCCATCTGTCATCCCCAGGGTATCTTTATTGAATTAAGATCTTTACCTAATCAAATTAACATGGGATTGTAACCCCTTGTTTGTCTCCCCCTTCTTTGAAGGAGCTCCAAGTTTAAGGGCCAGAGAAGTTAAATGAATTACCCAAGGCTACATAATTAATCAGGAGGCCTAGAATAATTTTTCCTGTCACAACAGCCATAATTCTGCAATGTCATGTCAGAGCTGGAACCAGCCTGACTTTGGGGTTGTCCAAAAAGGAAGAACCAAAGGTTAGTTGAAGAATTTATCTCCTGAGCATCCCTGTGCGCACACAGCTGATAACTGTAGGGTTAACTCATCTTCCAAACGACACCTCTACGGATCACCTTTAACTCTAAGTTTCCTGATTTTTGTGAATATGAACATGGGTTTGCTAGCACTTCTTTGTGTGCAAATTATTTAAGGATGTCAGGTCAAAAGGAGTGAGTTCCAAAGTCTGAAATGGATTGTTTCTGCTTGTACTTCAGGTCACATTTTTTATTGAAGAAGTAATCTATTTTTTCCTGGAAGTCATTGGTTTTTTTTAAAAAGAAGCTTCAATACTAATTAGAATAGATTGGTTATCCAACACACCCACAGAGGATAACAGATGGACCCAGAAGGAATTCCAAATCGTACTGCACTTGAGAGGCTGAGTTGAAACAAACTTCAGAGCTGGAATGTGTCAGGGATTGCAAGGGCTTCTGTGTAGGGTTTTAGACCCAGCTCCTTTAAGCTGCTCTATACAGAGTCCCACAGACTTCAAGGGGGCTTCGAGCAGGCATACGACTACCCACAGACAGTGGCTTGCAGCATCAGGGCTTCGTTGTGTACAAGGTGCGTCATAATGCTGACTGCTCAACAAGGAAAACAAATAGGAAGGTGGAAACTAGGGAGAAGAGGTATGGGTGTGGTATTTGCATCGGCACAGAGGGAAGCAATGCTAAAGGAGTGCAAAGAGATGCTGAATATTAGATTCAAGTTTGCACTGTGTGAGTTTGCATGATACACACCATGAAGGTGAGCAGGAGCAGATCCTCTTTATTGGCTTGATCCTGAACCTATTAAAACCAGAAAAAGTTTTAGCTCAGTGATGGCAGGATTAGTCCTGACAATCGCTGGCTTTTAGTGGATTTACCTAAGAAAAGGCTTGGAATGACTAGGTTGTGGGACGCTGAGTGACTTGCTGGGTGTTGTTGCCAGATTTTCCAGTGTATTAAGTAATGTGTTTCCAACCCAGCTGGCTGCAGGAGCAATCTCTGACTGCCCGTTGGTGCTGGGTTTCCAGCTCTCTCTCAGACCTCAGCACTTTAATTGATTCATTCTTTGCCCCCCTAAACAGCCTGCGAGGATGGTCTGGTAGGTCTAGCTTCTTAAGTTAATACCCTCAACTAGTACCTATGTCAGTATGCACAGCTACTTGAGTGTCTTTTCACTGGGGAGAGAGACAGATTGCCTTTTCATCCAGCCAGACCTCTGTTGTCCCTTCTCTGTTCCTGAATTTGTAGCCCTGCTGGTCCAAACCAGTTCTCCAGATCATGCAGGATCCAGAACTGTCAGAGCCAATGGCTCTCCCAGAGTCCCATAACAACCCTTAAGAATAACAGTGTTCTCCTCTCAAGGAGGGCCAAAATTCCCACCTGCCAGTCTTTCTCTAGCCATGAACAAAATTCCAGTACTTGTGGGTACAGCTGGTCAAAACATTTTTGACATAATGAATTTTTGCCTAAACATATGGTTTTGTGGAAGCCCAACAAAGATTTTGTTGGGAAAGTTGTTTTTAGGGCTGTCCTGACGCTTCTGAATGGGGGCAGAGAAAGAAAAAGAGTGAGAGACAAAGAGAAAAAAAAGGAGAGAAAAAGAGACAGACAGACAGACCAAACTTAAAAGGACAGCTCAGGTTTTTATGGAAAAAAATGATTCTTCAGCAAAATTACTTTTGTGGACATGTTCTAAAGGTTTAATTCTGAATCCTTTAAGGTTGTCACAGAATGAAATTATTATCTGCTGGACAGCTCTACCCCCGAGAAAATCACAAGACTTGGTAATGATGGACCTGATTCTCTTCTCAGTGGCCGCATCTACACAAGATGCCGGATGTACAGTCGCAGTATATAAACAAGTACTAAATGACTGTGCAGTAACAAGAGTTACTGTGCAGTCACACCAAGAAATGACACTTTTGTGATGATGACAGTGCATCACACTTCCTGCCATATGATGCTACTGCACAGTAGTCCCAGGCTGCTGCACAGTTAGTGTCTCGTGTAGATGCAGCCAGTTACACTAGGTTTCCAACAGTACATCTCTATTGCTTTGCATGGATTTGCTCCTGGCTTCCCTGCTGCAAGTGAGCACAAAATCAGGAGAAATGTGTTTAGGTCTGTGCACTTCACTATTGAAAAGATAATGATATATTAGATGAGGTTGAGAGAAGATCAATATAAACTATCAAAGGGAAATTGGGATTAACATATGAGAAGAGACAAGGAGACTATTTCAACTTAGCAATGACATTGTAATTCCCTAATGTATAAATATGCGAAGGGTAAAAAAAAAAAAAATACCAAGGAGCGGGTGGAAAAGGAATTATTTAGAATAGATGAATTATACCAAGAGACCTAATGAGAGATAATATGATGAAAGGGAAAGTTCAGTATGATCATCAGAAACAGTTTCCTGAAGGTCAAATCTATTATATTGCCAAGAAAGCAGTAGAAGTCTTATTGCTCAGGCTAGAGGTCCGCAACCTCCGGCACATGTGCCAAGCACAGCATGCGAGGCCATTCTGCTTGGCACTCCACGGCCAGCCTGGGCTCTAGGAAGCTGCTGCCAGCCACAAAGCCCAGGCTGCTCCAGCAAGCGGCTGGGTGGCTGCAAGCCCTGCTGTGGTTGGCAGCAGCTACCCAGAGCCTGGGCCGGCTGCAGCTGGGAGGCTGCAAACATCTGCTCTGGGCTCCGGCATTAGCTCCATACCAGTGGCCCAGGAGCCCAGCTCCGTGTGCCCATGCATCTGCCTCTGTCTGGTCCTGTGTGTCTGTGTGTGCACATATGTGTCTGGTTCTGGATGTGTGTGTGCATGTGTCTGTTACGGGTGTGTTCTGGTTCTCTGTGTTTGTGCACCTGGCTCTGTGTGTGTGTATGTGTGTGTCTGGTTCTCTCTCTGCTCTCCTTTCTCTCTTGCTCTCTCTCTCCTCTTTGTTTGATTTGTCTTTTTTTTCTCTCTCATTGCAACATGCTCAACAAAAAAGGAATACACAACAATAAAGGCAACATTTATGATTATTAAATATACTAATATGTGGTGGGTCCTGCCATGTACCCCTCCCCTCCCCCTCTTATTTTGTTTTTCTGGCATGCCAGCACTCTGGCACCTTCCAAGGTAGACACTGTTTTTTTTGGCACTCCGGCCAAAAAACATTGCTGACCCCTGGCTTAGACCTTTATATTTAGATTTGAGAAAACCCTAATGAATGCATACAAGCTGTAGGATGGACTAGTTGAATATTTACCATCTCTTATATATATCATCCCATCTTGTCTCATCATCCCGTCCCACCCCTTGGTAACTAGTAACTTAAATACCTTTCACTTTGTTCGTTCTCCAAGAAAACTGACCACTGTGAGCTTTGTAAATGGATAAACAACAATGGATAATTTTAATGTAGTAAGAATCACAAGAAAGTACACTGGAACAATTTATACCAAGCCCACATGCTAATGTACAGTAGATTTGAGTAGAATGATTTCACTTCTCCACCCGGGGCTGTCTGTGCCCCATGATGTCCTGCCTGAATAGCACAATCAAGGCTTTAGTAATCATGTATTTTAAAATATATATTTTGCACAGTGGACCCAATCATGCATTCACTGGGATGAGTAGTAAAACTCCAGCTGTTATCAGGACGTCTAGGATGTCATTTTAGGAACAGACTGTTTTTTCCTTTAGGGCCTGATCCTACACACAATGACTAATGGAAAGACTTCCTTCTATTTCAGTGACCTGGGCCTGCGGCCCTTATTGTCTGTCTTACTACTCTGGAGGATACGATTTATGAAAGACAAAATAAACATATGTCTGTTGTCACTTACTCTTCTTTTCTCTCCCCGTAAATCCCGTTGTAAACGCATCATGCATCTGATAAACTATTTCAAGTTGATTATCTAAACATTTTCACTAAAATCTGAATAGAAGAAAAGCAAATCAGAAACAACCTGACAAGTCTTTATACCAAGCAATCAGACTTCACCCTCTCCGTTCTGTCCCAGTGAGAAACTGTCGTTTGACTGTATCTACACCAGACCTCTGTTATTAGAGGAATATAGGCACGGGAATGTTGCCACAAGATCCATGTCTCTTGTTTTTTAAATAAACATCTCAGTTTTGACTTGACGTTTATTTTCCATAAATGCCTCGGCCTCACTTTGGCATTTCTCTAGCAGCAGGAAACTGTTATCCTGTGACAACATGCAATTCCATTGACATTATCTCTTGATTATACATGACAGTGTGCCAGATACTGTATATAGTTGTTCTGTGTCAAACAATGCAAATATAATACAAATGTACTTAATAACACAAGGGGCTGGTTGTGGCCAGTAAATGATACCAAAAGCAATGAGATCAACTACGTAGTACTGTATGGAATTTCAGCAGTGTTGTCACGCTGACTTTGACTATGTGCGCCCAGGCCTTGAGATGCTGAGTTCCTATCAGTTCCTGTTGATATCAGTTGTTTAGCAATTATAGGATTGGGTAAAAAATAAAGTGAAATCAACATGCAAAGAAATATACACATGCATAGCCTTGGCTGCATTATAAAAAAACCGCACCAATTTTCCGGCAACCGCATAGTTGTTTTCTTATTCGGAGCAGTTTTCATGACACCTGTTAGCAGTCATTAGAGCTCTGTCTAGAGGCCTGGTGACTCATTGGCAAAAGCTGCTTGTTAACTCTCTTCAGGAGATAAAAGAGTTAGGAATTACTCTCTAGAGAGAAAGAAATAGAACAAAGGCTGCTTTGGTGGGAAAGGTTAGGAACAGCCAGGCTCAGGACATAATTTTACCATGAGAGTTGTGATGAATAAGCAGAGAGACTATGGGCACTAACATGGGGTCCATGTACCTAAGAGTTAATTATGGACTCAGCCTCTTCCTGATGTTCTTCTAGGAGTCATAATCTGAGAATACTTTATTTATCTATCCATGATGCCCTGGATCCTTGAGGACTGTGGTAGTCCTTGTAATGCCACTTATCACTTGTGATGAGACGAATGCAGACTGCTGAACTGAGGAACTATTAAGTAACCCAAGGGCTGATTTTAAAATTTAACTTGAGAAAATGTTTGTAGTTTATCTTTAGAGTACCTCAACTTTGGTGAAGTTCCCATTCCTACTTCCTGAACTGACACTCTGAATGAAGCTTGCAGTAACCTAAATGAATTAGAGTATTACTAAGCTGGCACAGTGACGGAAGAGATGCTCTAGGACATGAAATGATTATACTGTGGTGGTTCACTGAGGGTTCAGAAGAGAACTTGATGCAACCAGAAGGAATGCTTAGACTTTTCTCAGAACACAGAAAAGTTTGGACAATTATTCTATAATACACTAAGAGCATCTACACATGCAATTTAATGTGATGCAATAAACTCTGGAGCAGTTCAGTCAGGAGTAAACTGCTCCCAGGTGCAGCATCTACATGTGCACTGAGGACAGCAGTAATCTGAGCTGGGACAGAGCAGGATCCCACTGGTTGGGCTGACTGGGTGAAATGTATGCCCCTGGTCTCCGTTTACATGTACATTTCAGCACAGTAAGGTACTCTGCTGTAAGATAGTACTGTCCCTGACAGTAGTATCCTATATTGGAGTTAATTAGTTTACTGCACCCTAATACCAGAGACTTTGATGCTTTACTGCATAGCTAATTACTCTACTCTGCAGTAAAGTGCATGTGTAGATGCACCCAATGTGTTCTTGTAATTCATGTATCTTAAAAAAAATATTTTACAATATAGTTTTAGGTTGAAAAAAAGAGTGGAAAAATTAGGATTATTTATTCTCGAGAAGAGAAGATTGAGGTGGGACTTGATAATAGTCTTCAAATACCTGAAGGGCAGTTAGACTAGACAGACCATTCTCTGTGGCTGCAGAGGACAAGACAAGGAGCCGTGGACCAAAATTCCTAAAGCAAGGGAAATTTAGGTGGGATATTAGGAAGAACCGTCTCACTCTAAGTACCCCACTGAAACAGGCTACGTGGTTTGTGAAATCTCCATCCTTGGATTTTTTTAAGAGCAGGTCAGACAAACATTTGGCTGGAATGGTTTAGTCAGTGATCAGCTGGTCTTCAGCAGGGAGCTGGACTAGATGACCTCCTGAGTTCCCTTCCATCCTTACTATTATATGATTCTATGATATAGTCCAGATTAATGGAACTTGGTTCTTTGTCTTATTACTGATCAAGCAGACAAGTCCCTACGCCCTGCTACTAGTATCTCGGATTCTTATTATCCAAGGAGACCTGAACCAAGAGAAGAAGCTCAACAGAGTTCACTTGCTTAATGTGGAACGTGAGTTTGATTTAGAGGGAGGACAGGACATTTTAAACAATGTCAGAAAATTATGCGATGGCCACCGATCCCCATGCACTGAGTCTCTCTTTATAAGAGAGAATGTAACCTTGAAGCTAGACCAGGGTAGTCATGACTGGGACTCCTGTATCTTCTAGTGCAGGGGTGTCGTACATGTGGTCTATAGTCCAGATCTGGGCCACAGGATGCCCTGCAGTGCAGATCCAGCCAACTGGGTGCATCTACATAAGACACTAGCTGTGTGGTAGCCTAATAACACCGCGCAGTAGCATGGGTAAAAACCATGCTAATATGCTACTGCATACTACTATTAGGCTATTGTACAGTTAGTGTCTGTAAAAACCCATATACCGGTGCTACTGTTCAGTACCGCCAGTTACTATGCAGTGGTTTAGTACTTAGTTTTGCAAGCACTAAACTTAGTATGCCGTAACCATGGCACATTAATGAACATGTAAACGCACCCTCTGGGTCTTAGTTTGAGATCCCTGAGCTACTGTGTTTACTCTATCATAGATTTTTTGTGCGCTGAAGGAAATCACTTAATTCCTCTGCACCTTGATTTATCCTCTGGACAATGGACATACTTTAAAGAGATAAATATATTAATTGGAAGGCTTTCCTAATTCCTTAGAAGCATGTTGAGGTGTTTGGGTGCAAGATGCTCTGAATACAGAAGTAGCAATAACAGGTGGATATCAAAGAACATCTTGTCTGATATGTGTGTGAGTGAAGAGCCTACTCCTTTTGTCTCCAAGTAATGGTAAACCTATTGTGCCAAATTAAGCCCTGAAGCAGTTGAGTTAATAAATGTTGTTCTACCAAGACAGACTAATGCAGATGTCTTTATCATATGACAAGTCCTACAAGCCAAATGACAGTTAATATGATCTGGTGGTTTTAACTAGTGAAGAGTCTATTCCGGGTGGCTTTGAGGTGTAGCAGTCCACTGCTCAATGGCTGTGACTTTGGGAAGCTTGGCTAGCGTGGATTTGATGTTTGGTTATGCTGGGTATCTTGGAAGTATAAGAAACTGGCTCTGAATTTCTTAGCAACATGAAAATCTTACTCCAGATGGCTTCCTCTGTGAGAAAAAAAAACACATTCTGGATGTTATTTACGTGAAAAAGAGCCCATCCTATTTTGTGCCAAATTGTGGGAAGTATATTGGGGTGGAGCTCTGAGTTGCAGAAATTATGTTCCTCATGGTTTAGAGTGTGGAAAGCCTGGAGGGTTGTTATTTTTGGTGATAGTGAAAGTCCTTTTCAAACAGCTTTGGGGATGCTGAAAGTTTCTTTCAAGTTTTATAAACTGTTTGTCTTCTGCACAGTTTATATGATTCAGTCACAGAATCCTTCTAAGTGACTCTGCTTGCTTTAGTCTTTAAGCCAGCTTTGATTCTTTAGTTATGGAGAAAAAGAAGCCTTGTTAATTTCATAAGGAATAATTTGCTGCTTGTTAGCATCTATCTGTAGACCCACTTGACATCTCAGCTAGTTATCATATGCACATTAACCTGTCACACTACATACTAAAGTGGAAACCGTCTTTACCAAGTGTTGAACAGAATAAAGCTACTTTGAAGTCATGAGGGATGTATCCACAAAGTGTGTGGGTACTTCAGGCTGATTTTATACAGTGCAAATAATTATAGGATTAGCTGAAAGGGGAAGAAGCAAAAGGACTAGCATTAGTGTTAGAGGTGGCATGCAAAGCTGTGGTAGAGTTATACAGGGTATGCATGGGGAACTAAGAATACTCTCTGTTCAATTGCTTTGCCCCACCCCCAGCTCCTGCAAATCAATTTACTTAGTCCAATATTTGATGGTAAACATTCATAGACATAAAGATCTGCATTGTTATTTTCTCTTATCTTCGCCTTAAGATGTCAGAAAACTAAAAAGTCAGCCACAAACCTCATAACTAACATGACAAGATGCATAAATCAAAATGTAAGGAGAAAGAAAAGGTTTACATAGTTCAGCATTATTTTATACTAACTAAAATGCAGCAGTAATAGAAGCACTTCATCTCTGTCTGCTCTACTAACATAATAATTCACTCAAATGTATGGTGAAATTTATTCACCCCTGCTAAAAATCTAGCACAAGAGGTATGCAGGATCTGCTTCTACCCAGCTACAACCTCTTCTCACCTGAGAAATTAGTTGAAATTTGAAACTGTATACACACATGCTCAGTGGTAGGGGAAGATGTTTTAATTAGAGCAGTTCCCTGGGAGCCGCTCTAATTAAAACACCACACCATCACATGTATTAAGCCCCAAAGGTTTAAAAGTGGCCTTCAGCGAGGTTTAGTTAAAGCACCCCAGTTGTCATTTTTAAACTTGCAGGGCTTATACATGTTACAGTGAGGTCATGCTGGAGTGTTTTAACTAGAGAACAGAGCAGACTCTATTAATCTGATGTGTCTAGAACGTGAACAAGCATGTGTATAGGCACCAATGATTCTAGTCATGGGACTAAGGATTTGTCCGGTTGATCAAGAGACAGGATGTGGCCCTTGTATGGTAATACCGTTAATCAGAAATGTGGAAAATGACATAAGGACATGTCCTATATTTCATAGGAAAGATAACAAGCTACCAGGCTTCCAGCAGACATTAAAATTCTAACTAACCAGGCAACAGCCTAGAGTTAAAGGAGGAATGAATTCAGACACTCATCTCAATAAGGTAATGAGATCCAAAGTCAGAGTGAAATGCAGGCAGGTTGAGCTACGAAGGCAGTGAAAATAAACATTATCATATCACTGGCAAAACAGTTCATCAAGTATTATTTGCTCAGATCTGAAGTGATCTCTGGAACAGAGAGATTTCTGCTCTGAGAGCAATTGTTTGTTGCTGTTCTGAATGAATAACTGAGAGCCAAAGTTTAATGTAGTGCACCTGTTCCAACTACCCTGTCTTTTGGCAGGAGAAGAGATGATATTGCTGGTCACTTCTTTGTGGTGTAAGGGATGTTTGTTATACACCTAGCCTATTTGCCTTCTGTGCATGCTTTACTTTGTGAGTGTTTTAAGCAGTGGCATGACCATGATCCCTTAATTGACCAGAAGATCATATTGAACTAATAAGAAATTACTTTTCTATCCATCAGGCTGTTTATCCATTTGCTAGACTAGTAATAATATTAAGTAAGTGACTATAAAAGTTCATGGATTTAATAATAAGAGTATGTCCAACTGCATATTAAAATTCTGACTGTATAAAACTAAGGATCCACAGACCAAAATTTTCAAATTACGGTAGCTAAAGGTTGTCTCTTAAATCCACATTTAAGCACCTGAGTGAACATTTGTCATGATGTTCACTGACATGGACACTGACAAACACATTTACATAAACTAGAGAAGCAGGTGTTCGGTGTTTCTGAAAAGCCAGGCAACTTTTAGTGTAAGTGCAATGATATGGGCTTAGCAGCCTAACCTTGACACTGAGACTTGAAAATCTGGGCCAGAATTCTCCATAAACCATGATAAATAAAAATATGAAAAATTGGATGAATGGAAGGAGAAACAACTGTGTACCAAACACCTACGAACAAATGGAAAATAATAACCATGTCAAGAGGGGGCCAAATGCAGACATAGTCTACTTGGTTGTAAGCCTGAGTTCTGAGGGTAAATGCCAACTGAATCTAGGATTTGACCTTAAAGCATCTCAGTTGCTTCTATTTTATTTAAATAAAAAGAGACATGTCCCCTTAAAGAAGGGGTGGCAGCCTTTCTGTGCAGCATGTGGCAGATCGGGTAGGGAAAAGGTAGCACAGTTAGGGAACAGAAAGCAGAGCAGTGGACTGGGCAAGGAGCACAGAGTAGGCAGTAGAAAGCCGAGTGACAGATTGGGGACAGGAAAGAGATCAGAGTGGCACTTGGGAAGGCACTAAATTGTGGCACACCACTAAGACGGTTGGGCTTCACTGCTTTAAGGCATAACATTCGTCTCCATCTTTGGAGTTCAGTTGTATTCTTGGGTACTTTTATGCATACTCTGACATGTTCTGATTAGAATGCATCGGAGCAGACTCAATCTGTCTGCTCGATTAATTAAATGCCCGCAGCACCGTGTGTATTCAGCGTCCCCGCATTTCAAAACGGCAGCAGGGGTGCTTTAACTAAAGCTTGTCCAACAAGCTTTAGTTAAAGCACCCCCACTGCCATTTTGAAATGTGGGATGCTGAATGCAAGAGATGCTGTGGGCATTTTAATGAGAGTGCCCCCCCAAGAGCTGCTTTAATTAAAATGCCCCCTCCCTACCCCAAAGCATGTGTACAGACCCCCCTTCCTTTTAAATATCACTGGGCGTGTCTACACGTGCATTTAAGCATGCCTAAATTGAATGTGCATTAGCTTCATGTACATTAAGCAGGTTTAGGTACGGGGTCTACACGTGCACGCGTTTAAAGGCATTGACGCTGTGTATGGACTGACTTGGGACTAAAGTTAGTTCCAAATCAGTCCACATGCACAGCATTAATATGCTTTAACGTGTCTACATGTTCGTTAATGTGCTTTAACTATTCATGCCTAAATCTGATACCTGCATTTGCAGGTATCAGATTTAGGCATGAATAGCCTAAATTGCCATTTTAGAAGTGCACTAAGGGTGTGCACATATAGACATGAGTCCTAATGTGCCTTAAATTTAAGCTAATGCAGTTTAAAGTATCACATGTACACGTGCCCACTGACAGGGAATGAATTTGGGAATCTGACGAGGCTTTCCTCATGTTTCTACTTGTTGTGTTTTTCCATAAAGGAATAACCACTGCTTGGTTTTTTGTTTCACTGTAAATAAAACGTCAAAGAAAGAACAAATGGAAAGTTTTCATGAATGTGCGCAGCGCTTATGATTGGCCTGGTAACAGCTTGCTTGGTAATATTTTGACCTAACACATGTGGAATGTCCTTCCTTTCAAAGGGGCAGTGCATAAACATCCTTACAGTTGTATAGTAAAACCCACAAAATAACTACAGCTATAACTATATATAGCTTGCAACTAATCCCAGCTCTGGAGCTAATATTTATAAGCTCATCTTCCTTCCCTAATAGGCCAAGCCACTGTCCTGTGCCCAAACACTTTAAACTATGATGGGGGCAGCTAGAATCCAAACGATGCTGGAATCCAAACGGAGCAGGATCAGAATTTTGCAGCAAACTAAAAAGACTAATAGGTGTTAATTATGAACCAGCCTCCAACACCACAAACTTGGTGGAAAAAGATGCACATCTGGATCCAGATGTGGAAACTCAGACTATATCTCTTTTCTTAGAAGCAAATGCTGAAGGCAGAATCAGCCAGTGGATTGTGAGTTGTTACAATGATTGTAAAGCTGACTCCCAGAGCTGTGCCTGTAACACGATATTGGACCATGTATAAACTTGGATTTGCTTCCTCTGAGACATTGCTTGCACCTTGCCGCAACAACCGGGTAAGTAGGGAGATTAATCTTTATTTGTCAAGTGTGATTTTTAGACACTAAGAATCAAAAAGCAAGCTGCGGACTGTAATTTCCAGCTACTTCAGCAGCAGTTTCTGCTAGATGATAGCCTCTATCAACTGTAAAAGCCGTGTGTGTGGTGCTGTGCTACAGTTTTAAAACAGGTAGCCTGGAGAAAGGAAGGATCTGATCCAGCCAGGTGCTGGGATGGATTAAAACAGCCATTAAAGTTGGTAGCATTTGAGGGCACTTAGCACCTTTCAGAATCAGGCCCCCTGTGAACACCCACTCTGAAGATTACAATGTCTTTTTGTCAGACTCTGCAAACTGTAATTAGCTTAAATTATTTTACAAAAGAGGAGGAAAAAAACACCCAGAATTAATGTTAGTAACCTCCCCAGCATGACGCCTCTTCATAGAGATGGCCTGAGCTGAACATAACATATTTCTCCTTGAAATGACATTCCTTTTGGCAACAAAGTACTAAGCTGCCATCTTTATCATCTTTCAGCTGTCTCATTATATACATGGCAAAACTGTGCCCCAGTTCAAAAAAACGGACATTTTTATATGAAAAAGAGGTAGTTATGGGGTCAGATCTTGAGCCTGTATAAACCTGCAGAGCTCCACAGACCTCACTAGTATAAATGCAGTGATTTATAACAATTATGAATCTTGCCCTTTAATGATTTAGGGAATCCGCTTATGTTCATGTTATGAATTTTGGTTTCTGAAATTGCTGTATCATTGAGTATCTCCATGTGTATTATGTCAGCCATGGTCTGACAAGGTCCCTATCGAGTGTCATCATCCCCATCTGGAAGAACCTACAGAACCAAAACAAAGAAGTCGTTCACTTTGTCAGCTGAGCTCTGGTAGGACAACGGGTAGGTTAAAGAGGATGCCAAAACTGAAAAGCAGCAACTCCCCCTTATTTGCCTGCAGGGAAGAGCTACTAGAAAAGTTTAGAAAGAGCAGATCCTGCCTGGAACTGTGGATTGAACTAGATGAACTTTTGAGGCTCCTTCCAGTCCTATTTTTTTATGATTCAAACAGAAGAACAGACAAAGGTATCATGTCAGGAAGCTTGGGGCTTGAGAGAAAAATAGAGGCACAAGCTTCTAGGGGGAAGAGGGAAGTTTGACTTTGGGACCAGCCAAGGCTAAAGGAAGGTGACCTGGGGAGACTGAGAGTGATAAAATAGACTTTGTGTTTCAAAGGAGAGGGGGCTTGGAGTCTTCAAAAAATGACACAGACCCAAGTGAACTCTACCAGCTGGTGAGGAAATTGAGACAGGGAATGGCATACAAGTGTTTTATTGTCTAGTTCTGTAAAATCTTCATGCTATCCAAAGTAAAGAGTGATTAATGTTGGAACGTTCGTGTAAAGCCTATGTTTCTACTTACTGCACACATGAAAGCAGTCTATACGTTACAATGCCCCAAGGTTAGACGGAGGTGGTACTTGCTTAAATTACTATGTGATCTGAGGGAGACAACATGTCATAGCTTAGACCAGTGGTGCTCAACCTTCAGCCCCAGGCCAGATCCACTCAACAGAGCCTTGTTATCTGGTCCATAGGACACCCCATAGGTCCAATTAACACTGCCACCGCTCTTCCACCACCAGATTTTTAAGCCCTCTGGCCAGATGACATGGCACTGCATGAGGCCAGGGCTGCAGGTATGATCTGGCGTGTGGACCAATCTAGCATGTTGGGGTGGGGTCAAGCGCCGGGCCAACCCAGCCCTGTGTTGTGACTGAATGAGGTCCCATCTGGGCTGATCCCATGCATCAGATGGATTGGGCCCTGGCCCCAGCCCCATATGCCAGATCAGATTCTAGCCCTGTGTGCCGGATTGGGCCCACAGAGCAGATCTGACCTGCAAACTGACCCTGCACAATTCATCCAGCCTGTGAGAGTGAATGGTTGGGCATCACTGGCTTGAGTCAGATCTCAGTTTCCAAGAGAGGCATATGCATCCCCGAAGTATAGCTAGAAACCAAGCGAAAGGCAATTGGAGAATGTTGCCTAGATCCAGGAGGGTTAACACATGTGTGTTCAACATGATGGTCCCCAAATACAGCAGCCTGGTGAGTGTCCAGAAGAGAGAGCTTGGCCTGGACTTTAAAGAGACATTATAGGTAACGTGCTCCATTTAACACCTTTCATGCTGTTTACAGCGTTTCTGCAGTCTTGTTCATATTTTGTGGTCTCACACTCCATTTTTACTTTAAGGGCCTATTTTCAGCCAACCTTAATTGGGCCCTCATTTCCTTTTCTTCTCCACTAAATCAGGCATTTAATCATCTCTGAGTACCTGACTGTGACTGCAAATCAAATACAATTATGCCCAAACAGCATAAATTACAGCCACAAGCAATTATGGGTGCACCTGTATGTATTTACAATATGCGGGGGCAAAAAGGGATACTAACATTAAAAAGAAAAAACAGGCCCTTTATGTCAACCACCTAATAAATAATACATTGTGTATAGCTCCTTTTGTCTGAGTAGCTCAAATGTCTGTTAGTATTTTTGTACTGTATTAGCAGTAATGCCATAGTAGTATAGATACACTGCAAATCCCTATCTCAAAGGGATAGGTGTAAAGGACTTAGAGATCCTCAGATGAAAGGTGCTATATTAAAGTAAATTAATATTTTTACTTTAAAACTCAGAAGTATGATCAGGAAACTCCACATCCCAGGTCAGGTAACTCCTGAGTTTAAGTCTCTTCTTGACAAAGACTCCTTTCTACGACCACCAGTTATTCACATCTTTACTAAAGCTGAGAAAGGTCTTCATAGCACGCACTGTATTATTTAGTGCTTTATTTTGTTATCTACAAACAGATTTCAGACTTAACAAGTGTCAGCAATTCAGAAATATTAAAGGACTTTTTTTTATTATTATTATGCATGATGTAGTTACTTCAGTCTAGAGGCTCCTTATGTACTCCTTGCCTTTGCAATTGCTTTGAGTATACACTGCAGTGTAACTGATGGGGCAGTGACTGGCGTAACAGCTGCCGGTGCCCTCTTTGGTGGTGGTGGTAGCGTGCAAAATAGCCATTGCTGCAATTGCCCCATGATCTGCTACTGCCAGGGGTGTGGACTTGCCCTGTTATACCTCTGAAGAGTCCCTATTTATAATTTGCTGTTAGGACAACATGCCAATTGTGGTCACAGAGTACTATACCACATGATATTATGCCCGATCTCTGGTTGGATGACTCCCAAATTTGGACAGGGCTTTCAAGGTGGTCACAAAAGAGCTATCTGCATGAATATTTGTACAGCTCCGTTTGCCTGAGTTTCTTTCAAATGGTGCTTCTGGCAACAGAAGGTCACTCATACCTATTTTGCTGAAATAAAAAAGGGAGCAGAGAACATTACTGAAATGAACTGTCTCCGTCCAGTTGTTGTTATTTGTATTACACTAGTGCTCAGTGGTTCCTTTAGAGACTGGAGCATGACTGACCGAGGTGCTGTACAGTCACATGCTTTGACAGGCCTTGGTCGAAAGAATTTTCAACTGAATAGACACAGATGGAAGGAGAATTAAAGGCCCTGGACAGGCCACATGACTCAGGGTCATGCAACAGCCTCCAGAGTCACAAGCCAGTGCCCTACCCACTGGACTACTCTGCCTCTTGCCATTAGGAAATCCCCTGTTTATGCCCATTGCCCAGTTAATGCTCATCATTGGGCGTGTCTATGTGTCGCTGTATGGTGATGTTTCTACGGCACTGTGCTTTAGTACTTCCTTTTGGCAGAAAAAAAAGCACAGTGCATGGTTAAATTTCACTGCTACATTGCTGTAGGGGTGCACTATACCTGGGGAGTGTGCCGCTATGGCGATGCAGCTGGCAATCACGTATAAATACGTGTGATCGCTAAGTTGCTGTAGGGCACTGTACAGCAACGAAGCATGCTGCTATGTCACCGTAGGGCAATGTGTAGATGCTCCCGTTCTTGCCAGGAGTACAAATGACATTACAAGGGGATTTTTTATACACCAGAGTTTGGGGGATTTAGCCCTTAATTCCTCTGTCTCAGTTGCTCTGTAAAATAGGTCTAATAATACATACCTGCCTGGCATGGGTAGCCTATGGCTTATTGAGTCAGTGTGGTTTTATTAAGCCATAAACATCATATCACCATGAGAGGCTATTATTAGATCCATTTTATTAAAACCAGGCAGAAAAAAATTAAGGAGCAGATATTTTCATAGTATTTAGATGCCTAAGGATGCATATAGCATTTGCTGGGATTTTCCAAAGGGTTTAGCCACCTAACTCCCCTGGATTTCAATAGGAGTTAAGTACCTTTAGGAATCTGACTATGATTCAGCATCGGAGTCAGAGAGTCCTGCGTTCTGGCTCTCAGGCCCTGCCCTAACACTATACCATGCTGTTTCTAGCATCATTTCCAGTGCTCAAGGTTAGAATTAGCAGCGAATGTCTTACTGAAGAAGTCTGAAGGTCCTTTTTTTTTTATTAAAGCTTGTGTTTCACAGGAAGAGTAATGGTTTGTTTATTGCACTAAGCATTTTAATGAACTACACTTTAAATGTAAAGACAGTTCTGAAGATTCTGTCAGCTAAACTATATCTCTTAAAAGCAAGTAATAAATAACATTTTACATAGTGGATCCTATTCCTGGCTATGAATTAAACATGCAGGCAAATGGAATACAGATTTTAGTCTGAGTTTTCAAGGGTTTATTATAAATAACAACAACCGGGGGGGGGGGGGGTTAGAAAAAAATACCATGGCAACATCTTAACCATCTGACTTTTCTATTAGGATAGAAGATGCCGTACAATATTTTTTTTAACACCACGCATTAAGTCCACATGAGAGAACTGGCTTATTTAAAGTCAAGACCAAAAAGTTGCACAACAGCAATATTGCCAAACCCCAAGCACAATTACATTTTGAGTTTCTCCCAAAAATCCTGGTTGGCTTAAAACCCATGAGATCTTTCTTTACTAAAAATTAAAGTTCTTGTTCACTTCCTTCAGGTTTTCTAAGTGTTTCAGGCAAATTTCCTCATATTTTTGAACATTTAAAATGGGAGCTACATTCTTCCCTAGCCTCTTGATACTGGGACTTTTAGATCTACTACTTATTAAAGACTCCAGATAAAAACACTCAGGTTGCAGCACTGTTGAAGCCAGCTGCTTTGTAAAGGCAAAAATAGAATGGTTGCAGCTTGAATTTAAAGTGTAATTAGGGTTTTGGGATAGAAGACCCTAAATCTATCTTAGATTTAGAGAGAGATCTAGAGTCTCAGGGCATAAAGGACTCAGACTAGGAGGAGTGCAGGTGCTTCACACAGATGACCACAGAGAACAGCTGACTTTATGCTTTTTCAAAGCTAAGAAAAGGGACGGCAAGCAACTGCATATCAATGGCATCTTGGTGTCTCCTATTGATTTTCCACCCCTTACTTGGAAGTCAAAGTGACTCATTATTACAATCAAAGCTGATTTTTTTCTAACTATCAGCACAGCCAGCGCCACCTAGTATCTGATAATCGGGTTATTTTCCCCCGGTACTCTGCAAAGCATCCAGCAGTAAGGCTTCTGGAATCAGTGAGGATATGGCTACTGTAGGCAAAGCGCTGTGAAGGCATGAACTGTATCAGCGCACAGCCTGCTCCCGCAGCTGCTTTGGCTCTGTGACTGTATTTGTGTCAGTAAACTAATCGCACATGACTTGAAGGATAGGCAGGCAGGGAGCAGATAACGGGCTGTTTTTACAGAGACATTGCTTTGTCCATAACCGTGCTTCAGTGAATGAAATCGCCACATGCCACAGTGCAGACGGCAGCGTGGCTTAGCAGGACCGGGAGCCAGCTGCTCTTTAGGATCCCTGCTTGGACATAAGCTTCCACTGCTGGTGCCAACTTAGCTCCTGCGTGGCAATTTTTCTTCATCTACCAAATAGGATGTAACAGCGACTGTCTCTCAGAGGGGGGTTGATGCTTTAAAATCCTTGAGGAAAAAAGTGGCATACAAATGTGAAGGGTCGCAAATGAATATACATGCTTCCCGAAAGGTGGCCAGAGATATCAGTTAAGAGAGAAAATCACTGAGAAGATAAGGAAGAAACAGGGTCTCCCAGTAGTATAAAGTGGTGTCACTGTATTGTAAGCAGTTGACGAGGGGCATTGTTGGATTGTTTTTTTCCATCAACAGAAGAAATCAGTGAGGTGAGTCGGGGTGGTGTAAGTTTGTTTTATTACAAAGAATGCACCTGGTCTTGCTTCCTACACTTGGCCAAATATAGAGACAGCTTCCTGGTTCTGAAATCCCCATCACTGCCACTCCGGTGAGCTCCAGGCCCGAGACAGTCCATCCCCTGCTTCCTCTAAAGGTGGCATTCACAATCCATTCTCCTGGCTTTCTCCATCTCTGACACACAACCTGCAACTGCATTTGCAACCGAGGAAACCTCTATAACCAGGGAAACCTTTGCATGTGTATGCTGGTTGGGTTCAGCCTTAAGGTCTCTCTGAAACCCAGACATACATTCATCTATGCTGAAATCCCCTCAGCTTGATGTCCGATGGTAGCCAAACCATGGAGGCTTTGCTAAACTTCAGGGCATGAAGTCAGGCTTGCTTCACAGACTGCCCACACCTGCAGGGTGGTTGGAACTCACCTACCTGCTGCAAGTCACAATTTCAGAGCCAGACAGTAGCAATCCCAGAAGTCCCTCTTGACTTTCAGCCCTCCTGCACCCCACTCTCTGTTTGTATGGCTCAGAAGTAGAGCTGAATACAAGGAGTGAAAATTAATTCACAGGTTCATTCCTGGAATGACTCTTCCCAGGGAACAGGAAACACAATCTTGACGGGTTTTGTCCTGGTGGCAAGGTAATAAATAGACTGGGAAGGGCAGCTCAGAGATCCATGTCTTCGGCTCTAAAACTCATTTGCTGGCAGCTATTCATGCCAGTCAGCATACCTCCAGGTACATTTCAGCACTGGTGAATAGGGCATAAGTGAAATTTTATCCTGAAGACATGGGCAGAACAGGGCTTCACTGTACAACAAGCCCACTGCCTCAAGAGACAGCCATTAAGGAAGAGGTGGTCAGTCTCCATGGCTTATGAAGTCCTTAACCTCTGCAGATCCCATCCCATAGTGCCAACTGGAAAACTGGAGTGATTTCAAAGAAGGGAGATAGTAATAGTTGGTAGGCTTGGCTGATAAGTATGGAGTAAGAATTAAGAATAAATCTTTTGAACAGGACCTATATAACCCTGGTGAATTGAGTTCAATGCTGAGGATGAAATCCTGGCTTCATCAAAGTTTCATAGTAGCTAGGGTCAGGAGGAACCTGAACAGATCATCTAGCCTGACCCCCTGCCACAAGCAGGAACGAGTGCTGGGTTCACAAGACCCCAGACAGGTGATCATCTAACCTCTTTTTGAATTTACCCAAGGTAAAAGGCAAACTTCAATTGAAGCCAAAGAAGCCAGGACTTCACTTCCAGTTTTTGGGTGTCAGACATGGGCCAGCAGAGGCCTATTTTTCCTAAATGCTAAGCACCCACATTTCTTATTGTGGGCTTCATCTGGCACTCCAGGTACAGAGAACTTCTGAGAAGTCAGCTGTAAGGTGTGCCAAGTTATTCCTTAATCACTTGACTTGTGCAGTTACCCCCTAAGGTGGGACCCACACTTCAAAATTTAGCTGCATATTTGCTTAGTTGTGCAGCAGGACAACTGTGGGAAGGGAGGAGACTAGGTTGCAGCTGGGAGAGGAAGAAGGAGATAACAAACCTCATATGACAGATGTTAGCCAAGTTGCTTAATGCACCACTGAACAGCATTCAGATACCACAGTGATTGGGAATGTATAAGTATAGAATAGGACATGGTAAAAGGCTGGCATACTGAAAGAGTGCTGGAGAGATAGCTTATAAGAGCACAACCAAATGGCAGTAAAGAGAGGAAGGATGTCCAGGAATACTCCTGTTGGTGAGATCTACTAGGACACAGAATAGTCTTCCAGGAAAGTGATGGGAGCCCCCTGCCTTGAGGCACTGTGAAGCAGACCTGACAAATACATGCCCACTCATACACTAGTGGGAAGATGGACAAGATGACCTAGAAATTAGAGATGACCTCCATCCCTAATTTCTGTACATACATAGATCATACTGTTGGCCTTTTTGATGTGGGAATCTGTCTAGTTGGAGCTGGAAGGACTCTACATTTAGGATGAACAGAAACAAACAGTAATTGTGCTCTGTGAAAAGGATTGAGGAGGCTGACTGAAGTGTGTCTTATAGGATGGTATGTGTTTCATCTGAATAACTAACCCACCTAAGCCATCAGCACTTAGAGTCTGGTATCTCTTTCATGTCCAGCTCAAAAGCACGTGCTATCAGCAATCAGGCTGCACTATGCATTGAAAGTTTCTAAACTGGTTAGCAGTCACGCTCAAAAGCTCACGAGAGGATCCTGGATCTAAGCCAGTGGCTTTGGCCTGAAAACAAAGCAAACCCCTATGAACTGAAAGATCCATTACTATCATTTTGTCCTTATCAGAACAAACTCCTGTTCCTTGAGGGGCAAAAGCAAATAGTTCATGAATACAAAAGAGCATGGAGAAAAGACTTCAGCCAAAGGGCTGTGCATTAGGAGGAGTTCTGTTGCTGAGAGCCCCTGCGCAGTGGTTTAGGTGTTATTGGGCTAGTCAGGCAGGGCCAGAGATAAACAACAATAACAGTGAATCTAGGACTTATCCCAGGCAGCAGACTCTCATGGTGCTTGATATACAGCACTTACCACAGGCTAGCAGCAGTGTACATGTCCATTTTCTCCTTGAGTTAAATTCACCCTATGCAGAGGAGAGGTACAAGTGATGAAAAGGGGTTAAATGGAGACTAGTGATACACAGAGTCCTGTGCAAAAGCCTCTGTATTATGGCAACACTGGTGGGGTTTGATGCTTCAGGGAAGGTCTCCCTAATTCTTCTTTGCAAGTTGAATGTTCAGCCTTTGCAATTTATTTGCCACTTCCCAAATCCTGGCTGGAGTAGCTGGTGGTAGGAAAATGGGAGTTTCCCTAGGCTGTGGATCTATAGCAGACCTCAGTGGCAGATGCTACCTCAGTCAAGACTAAAACAACTCCCTCAGCCTGAGCATGGCCCCTGCACTGGGGTGAAAATATGACTACACAGCGGCATATCCCTGGACTCTACTTATAGCCACCTGTGACATGTCCCAGTTTGTCTGCAACCCAGTCATATGCTCCAGTTCATGCAGTTTGGCTCTGCAGCATGCAGGAACTGGTGACTGCCAGTATGATTCACTCAATCCTGACTTCTACACCTTGCACAGCTGGCCAAGAAGTGAACTTCCTCTCAGACCTGAAGCTGTGAGCATCTATCTCCCACGCAGAAAAGGTGAACTTATGATTAAGACAGTGCTTCCAAATTCTCAGCTGGAAGGTGCTACACAGGTGTGAGACATTATTATGACATTCTCTCCTGCTGCCTATCTTCATGGAGGTCAGGGGAGGTGACTCTTTGGACATAACAGTACACGTAAGGGTCTGCCATTGTTATCCTGACATATCTGGTCTTTTTATTTTAATGCATCCAAGTAGACTCTTGGATTTATCAAGTGATACTGCATCCCAGACAGCCATTTTCACACATGCCACCTTGATTCCCTAAGTCTTTTCTTCTAAGGATTGCTTTGGTTCAGATGCTGCAGAATAATCAGCAGCCCAGCTTATAACCTGCAAATCCTACGTAGTGACACTACAGAACAACTGTATTCTTCTCACTGGGATCTGTACAGCCGATGCACTGGAAAGACCCCCCTTGGGCGAGTCTACCCTTGATGCTACGTCACTGTAGCAACGCGCTACAGCAGTGTAGAGTCCGTGCGCAAAAACCATGACACCGCAGCTATGTCGCTGTAGTGATGTGATCCCTCAGTATGGTGCGACGCTGCAGCGATGTAGCAGCTAAAAATAAGCTTGTGCGAGGCGCACGATGCAGTATGGGCTGTCACTGCACCGTCATTTAGTATTTCCAAAAGGAGGTAGTAGATGATGGTGCAGTAACAACGGCACCATAGTGTCACATGTAGAGGCGCTGACTGGGCTTTGGATCAGATTCTACTGTGAGCCAAGCATTCAGGTAGATCTGCATCTGCATGGCTTCAGTACCCCTCTATGCTTACTGTACTGTTTCTTGTCTGTTGCAAACGTCCATCCATGTATTTGGAAAAAAAATAGGCTAATTTCAACAGTACAAAGTAATTCATGTTTGCCTTTAATACTTTAATCTGCCACTGTGGTGCTCTGTTCTTAACAGCATCTGGAGTTTAATGCCATACTCACTCGCTTCCTCAAGGCATTACATGTGCGACAGAAGACCCCACTTTTATTATTATCTCATTGTCATGACAACAGATTTGTGTTTCGTTGCTTACTGCTTTGCAGTTTCTGGGGCCAAGGAAGCAAAATTGTCATATTTCATATATTCGAATTACAGTAATCTATGGGATCCCTTTGACCTCAGCTGTTTTCTGTTTACCCACTTGCTAATCTGTGGGAAAGAGGTGAAGGGTCAGACAATCAAAGCATGTGATGTCAGGTCGGGTCAAAGCGGGAACCCAAATAAAACAGGAAATGGTACAAAGGTGACTGAGGCAGGGGACAATTGTTATTACATCAAGAATTAGGGCAAATTCATCAAACCATTCTCATTGCTTTACATGCCCTGATTCCATGGTATGCTCTCAGCTTGCGAATCTTTCCTCTGTGCTCCTAGATGGGTGCAAAATGAATAGTTGAATGGAAAAGGTGATTTGTATGTCTTGGGTAAGTCATTTCATCCCCATTGCCTCACTGTCCCCATTTACAAATGGGGAAGCTACATTGACCTGCTGCAAGATCAGTTGCTGAGATGAAGAGCTTGGTATTATTAGGTTTATAATGCATCCTCTACTCACTAAAGACCTTATATAGAGATTGGGGGAAGAGGGTCTTATAATTGTTAATTAGTAAATTAATTCATGCACTAATTAATACATTTTAAATACAACTTCACACCTAAGATGGGTGTACACATACACTTGCACTGAAAAACCAAAAAGTGTGGACTGAAACCTATTTTGTTTTTTTGGTTTGCAGACTCCTAATTCAGAAGAGAAATGGCAGAAGTCCATTTGATTAAAGTTGAATTATGGCTTAGCTAAACTGACTTCAGTCACTTCTTTTCTGATACAAAAGTCCACATTCTGAACAAGCCAATTTCAGGAAACAGATTTAACTAAATTTGTGCGAGTTTGCATGCATACAGACAGGTTTCCATACCATCAACATTGTATTAATCACAGCCCTTATTAGACACTAACTTTTTTAAAACTATCACATAATGAACATATATTAGCTCTCATACTTTTAAAAAACAGATTATTTTTTCTCATTGGGATCTTTTACAGCTGAGGCACTGGAAAGACCCCCCTTGGATGTGTCTACACTTGATGCTACATCACCGTATGCTCCAAAATGTTTCTGAAATGTTAGCATAACGTGGAGCTGTACTTAGGCCAGGGACAGCACTGAGAGTGTACTGTGCCCAGTGGTTTCTGACTTAACAGGAGTTGTCCCAGTGATTGGGGTTTTATGTCTCTCCCCTCTTCCCTGATGCATAGAAGAAGTGTGTTATGTTTCCCAGCTCATAGGGCTAGCTCTTCAGCTCAAGTGATGAGGTTCTGCATTTGAGGTGCCTGGTGTCCTGGCCAGGATGACAGCTGCAACACCCAACACCTTGGCTACATTCATTTAAACGGTTGCAACCCTAAGCGACTATAAAGCAAGAGCAAAATATGGCCCTGTGCATGTCCTCATGGGGAGGTTTGACCAGGGTACCAGGAGTTTTGCCTTCTGTGGTACTTTTCTGTTTTGTTCCTGACACTCTGGGGACATAGAAATCTCCCTTGAGGACCCTGCCTGCCCTGTCCTTCTGCTGAGTGAAAATGTTTAGGAGCCAAGACTAGCAGGTCCTCCCTCTCAATTCTTCATGTTACCTCTGTATGAAGAGAAAACAAAGTACGTTAACTTGGCTTTAATTAAATGTTTCCTGCTTTCACAATGAGAATGGGAAACACATGTGTGTGTCTCCTTAATCGGTGTGAAGGGCAGAACAATGTGCTGTGGGAATGAAGCTGATTTGTAAAACCCTTTTTGCACATCTTGTTTAGCTCCCTATCCTTTGTAGTCATTTCAGGGTGATTTACTTTCCTCCCATGTGTCATGGAATAATTCTGAAACATCTTGATGCTGACAAAAAAATGAAGCTCTTCTAAGGGCACCTGGACATAACGTACTAAAGTATCCATCCTTTGTACAAGCCGTTGATGACACAGGGCCCTTCAGATATGTAGCTCCTACACTCTGCTTCCCAGCTCTGTAGTGAATTCATTCATAACAGTGATATTTTGGTTTAATAGAGCTAATTTGTATTAACCGATTGTACATATTCTGCACACATAAATCACAGGACCAATTCCTCAGGCAAAATTCTCTAGAAATGCAAAATGCCTTTGCACAACTCGTTCAAATACATTGTTGGTAGCCACTCAACTGCCAGTTACCTGTATCCCTTGTTGCCAGTGTCTGGACACATCATGAGGGTAGAGAGTCACATTAGATAGCCACCTGAATAAAAATGTGGCAGTCACAGTTAGAGATGACCCAGGAGGGAGTTAGGATGACTATCAGAACCTCTGATCATCTCCCTGCAGGCATCAAGCTTAATTGGCCAACAAGGAGAAGCCTCTGAAGAGAAGTCAGTAAGACTAAGCTAACATGCAAATGTCAGGGTACTCCAGCAACACAAATACCATATGCAAATGTGGAAGAAACTTTCAGACTGCAGAACATGTGCTGGCCTGCCCACGTATAAAGGAAACATGGACCAACAAGGACCTTGCTAAGGCTCCAGATCGAGCAATAGTGTGAGGGTATGTCCAGTAACTTTGCTGGCATCTATATGAAGGGGCTAATTCACTGCAAAGAACAGTCCTTAGCAGTCAGGAGAGTCAGACATTAGACTAAGCATGAATAACTATATTATTAAATATACCAAGTATATAGAGATAGAAAGAAATTCCTAGGAATTACTGGACACTGTTAGACACTAGAGAAGATAGAACATTAGTCTATTTTAGTATGGCTGGTCTTCAGTTTCCATATCTTCTATGGAAAGTATACAAAGTCCACTGTCACCTGTAGGTTTCAGCAAAGTCAAGAGGTCCAAGACTCACTTGCCATACTTCTTTTCTTCTTGCATCCTGTCACCATGTCTAAATTTGGGTCCAGAAATGGGCACATACTATTGCTCAATCTGTAGCCTTAGCAAGGTCCTTGTTGGTCCATGTTTCCTTTATACATGGGCACCAGCACATGTTCTGCGGTCTCAAAGTTTCTTCCACATTTGCACATGGTATTTGTGTTGTTGGAGTACCCTGACAGTTGCATGTTAACTTAGTCTTACTGACTTCTCTTCAGAGGCAGTTCAAGCTTCTTGTTGGCCAATTAAGCTTGATGCTTGCAGGGAGATGTTCAGTGGTTTTGATATTCATCCTAACTCCCTCCTGGGTCACCTCTAATTGTGACTGCCACATTTTTATTCATATAGCTGTCTTGTGTGACTCAAAGCACTTGGAGCCAGAAGGAAATATGGCATCTATATTGTCCAGAAATCCCTATAGGGCATTGGCTACTTTTTTCAACCGCCTGCAACAGCATTAAATAATACTGATAAATGCTGCCAGATATAGTACCATTATTAAACATGCCAGTTGCACTTTCCCAATAGAGTTGAAATGTCCTCAGAAAACAAAACTTCTTCAAAGCTTCATTGCCACAGGCTAGTGAAGTTTGGAAAGGCTATTGAAACCTTTCAGGTGTGAGCACTTTTGTTTGCACCCAGTCATCTAGTTGCATTTTCATTTCCATGTTCACATTATGATCCTGGCACAGACACAACTCCCACTTGTACGTGATGAGGAAGTGATACTAACTTACTCATTTTTGGACACTGCTGTGGTAGCCAGACATACATCACACTTTCTCACACGCACACACAGATGTTTTTGGATAACAGAGATTGTACCCAAATGTGAAGGAAATGGCTTTAGAGGGCCTGGCCCAAAAGGAGGTCTTTATCCTTCCTGGAATTAACCTTGATTTTGCTAATTTTTTATTCAGAAAGGCTATGTACTTTTAGTTTGACAGGGACAGCACTGAACAGGCATGGAGGGCTGTAGTCCTATCAGTGTCCCATCAGTTAACTACATTTTCCACAATAACATTTCAAATTGCAGCAAGGGAAGTTAGGTTAGATATTAGGAAAATCTCTCTCGCCAGGAGGGTCGTGAAGCATGGGAACAGGCTACGTGGAGAGGTTGTGGAATCTCTGTGCTTGGAGGTTTTCAAGACCAGGCTAGATAAAGCTTTGACTGGGTGATCTAGTTGGGGATGGTCCTGCTTTGAGCAGGGGATTGGACCTGATGACCTCCTGAAGTCCCGTCCAACCCTAATTTTCTGTGATTTTATTATTCTAATACTTCATACATGAACAAAAAGTAAACAAACGGAGGCAGAACAGCGAGGACTTTTTCCAGGTCACACAAACTAAGTCGGTGTCAGGGGTGGGTTTAGGAGCCCAAGCATCCTGACTCATAGTCCCTTTTTCTCAACACAGACCTTATTGCAAATTACGGATGCTTGTGACGTAAGTTCATGCTATTGCAGCTGTGTACAAAGACCTATTAACACCACATCACCCCATCAGGCTTACAGTCTAACCTCTTCTTCCCCTTTTGGGGATTGCGGCCTTGGCTGGAGTTACAGCCACTCCCTACATACTTCCCTAGCTGCAATCATTTTTCTTTTGTTGCTGTTATCACAGGCACGAACATGAGGCCTATCACCAATGTGGCTGTGTGCCCTTCATGTGGCTCAGCATTAACAAATAGCTTTTATATAGGCAGAGCAAAAATAACCAACAGCCAGCTCTGAATCCATTATCTATGTAGGCAAGGTCAAGAGATTCTTATTACAGAGGAACTGAAGAGTTTAATGAGAAGCAGTAGGAGAAAATCTAGTGAAACAGCCACAAGAGAGGGACCAAGACCAAAACTCTCCTAGGCTACACACAGATGCCACGTTTATCCTGGGATAAATGATTTTATTCCAGGACAAACTGCAATCATTCAGATGTCCATGTCTCTTGCCCTGGGATAAATCCTAAAAAAGGTTCACAGATAAAAAATACTAAAGCTTATCCCAGAACATTGTAATGTGCATCTGAATGGATTGCATCATTGAATCAATGGCTTACTAAATCCTGATAAGAAAGCAGATTGTGTACAAGCCAATCCCAGGATATTTCTGTGCTGGGACAAACACAGGCGCACCCTATCCAGGGACAAATGCAATGTCTCGCCTAGTCCTAGTGGATAAGTCTCATGCCCACCACCATTATTAGCTCAAGAGCAGAGTCTCAGCTGATATAAACTGTCCTAGAAGTATTGATTTCAATGGAACCATGATAATTAACACCAGCTGAAGAACTGTTTGCAAGACAGAGAAATCAAGGGGTCACAGGAAAAACTGAGCAGGCATTCAAGAAAAAGCCAAGTCAGTGAGGCTTTTTGCATCTGAATGTGGTTGTGCTCTGGGTTAGGTAAATTGGGGCACTGCGGCATCACAGACTTGCACCTTCCAATGAGAATGATCTGCCCTAGTTTCTCCTGTGATAATTATATCTTGGGCATTCCTGGCTAGGGCAGGTGATGCTGCTCCACTCCCAGATGCCCGGGCAGGTTTATGTTAACTTGTTTACAGCTTCAGTGTCCTGTGGAGCATAATGAATAGATCAGTGCACACCCCTTTAAAACAGCAAGTTAGAAGTTATTCAACATATTTCTTCCTATCCTCTCCCCCTCACTCAGTCTTTGGCCAGAAACAAACAGAACAGAGAAGAAATGAGAAGATATAATGTTAGCAGCCATCAGCCACAGGACCCCTAAAGTTTAATATAGGCTATTGTTTATATTGCATCAGCAGTTTAAATGAGGCCATGCATGGAATACTGAGAAGTGAAACTGTTTGGCATGAGATCAAGAAAAGAGGAAAGAGAAATGCTTTTCACTGTTCTGCTATTTCTAGTAACACTTTTTTTTTGTGTTACAGTAGTGCCCAGATGAGCTCTGGATCCCTCTGGCACAACACAGACCCATGGTCAAAGGACGTTTCTGCCACAAAGCTTGCAATGTAAATAGACAATACAAATAAGCTCAGTAAGGCTAAGTACAGTCAAAAAGCCTGAAGCAAAACTGATCCAATCTATGCAGGTTTCGCTAAGCCAGGGGTGGGCAACTATTTGGGCCTGCGGGCCATGTAGGCAGTTCTAGGGAGCTTAGCAGTGGCAGCAGCTGGGCACTTTGCTGCTCAGTGTGGGGGAAAAGCAGCCATTCCCCCTCACTGCTGTTGGGCCCTTCTTGGCACAGCTGCCCAGAGCCTGTGCCCAGGCTGCCCTGCAGCTCCTCTCTGCCTCCAAGCCGTGCAGTGGTGGCAGTGCAGAGGAGCTGGGCAGAAGGGCCTGACAGTGGTGGTGGGGACTGGTTTTCCCCTGTGCTGAGCAGCAGCTTCTGCCTGGCAGCTGCCACCAAAGCTGCCACTGCTTAGCATGGGTGGGTGAGTCTGGAGTGGGTGCAGAGCAGGCTGGGGTTGGGGCTGTGCAGGGGGAAAGCCCCCTTGGTCTGGGGTTTCCCCCAGCTATGCAGACCTCAGCTTGGGGAGGCCCGGGACTGGGGCAGGGGGCTCTGTTCCCCTGCCTGCCCCCCATGACCCCACCTGGTTGACAGGCATAGGCAAGATGCAGGCTGGGGAACAGAGGCTTTGCTGCCTCAGCTCTGTGATAGCCCCGAGGTGGGGCCGGCTGGCTTGGCCAGAGCAGAGGGGCACAGATGGAGGCTCCAAGTGACTGAATCCCCACAGACCAGGTGCACTGCCTCCATGAGCTGAATTTGGCCCATGGGCTGGGGACTGAGCACCTCTGGTCTAATGAACAGGCCCAATAGGAAATGAGAAAGCCTGTTGGCAACACAAATATATTGTGAATTACTGTCAGTATCACCAAACTGTTCTTGAAAAACAATAGCAAAATAAAAGCTGAAGTCTTTCATTTTGATATTTTCAAGACAAAAATCTTTGTTTTCAGTTAAAATGACCTCAAATTTTTAATCCATTTTATTTTCAAACATTTCAACAAACTTCAAAGAAAAGTTTGAATCCGAAACGAAATATTTCTTTCCATGCATACCTATTTGTTGAGACTGCTCAGCATTTTCAGCAAATCAAGCACTGCAATTATTTGCAAAGCTTTCATCCTACTTTTGCCACTTGGTTCCTATATGACCTGTGGGGCACAGATTGGGAAATCTGGTGTTGCGGGAGCGGTGTCTATTAACACTGCCATTCTTCCACCATAGCTAAATTTCTAAATTTCTAGCCCATATAGCTAGATCAGCCTCGGATGGGCCATCACTGAACAGGGGCCACACATGCAGCAAGACTGGGCTGGGCCCAACTTGGGCTCCCTCACTTCTCCCTCCTCCTCTCCCTCTATGTGCCCAGATCGGGCTCTGACCACAGCTTCCTTATGTGTCAGATTGTCCCCTGCTTCACCTTTCACACATGCTGGACCAGGTCCACTGACTGAATTCAGCCCCTAGGCGGTCCTGGCCCCTTCTGTATAGTTTGTGGGGCAAAAAGGTTGCGTACCACTGCATTAGACCACCCTGCTTTGCAGTATCCTAAGGCATTCTGACACTATTGATCTCAATCTCTTGCAATCAGATCAGTTGTTTTGTACCAAGTGAAGCATGTGACTCAGCAAATGTCCCCACTAACTGTACCAAAGGCACTTGCAGTTTTGTCCCTGTTCACAGTGGTGGATATTAGAGTATTCAGGAGAGCTCCCACATGCAGTCTACTCTAGGAGATGTTAAATGGCACTGTGAGATATCACTGAGCCCAGAAGGAGGGGAGATTAAAATTCCAGCCCCTCCAGAAACCTTTCTTATTTTTATTAATGGATTAAATCATGTGCTGGATTTTAAAACCTGTGCACAGGTATGCTAGCAGGCTCTTCGTCAGAGAGACATCTAATTCTGTAACAGAAATATCACCACAGGGGTAATGTAAATACATTAAACTACATATTTTCCTTCGAGTGAAAAATGTTTAGCAGCTGTTCATGGATGTATGCGGTTTGACAGATACTAAAATGAAATCACATTGTTTCCTCATTCAGATATCATGAAGCTATAAATAGCACTGTGCAGAGCATGTTAGGGAAATAACACTGCAACATGGTAGGGAGGTATTGTTGTACTTGGAGAGCAAAGAAGTGAAGAACCTTGGATTTTCCTAAAGCACGTTTGATAACCACCATCAGAAAATGGTGGCTTTCTATTCACTTCTCTGCGATGCTGAATAACCGTAAATCAGAACATGGTGCCAACATTTCATTAGTTAGGGGAAAGGTTAATTATAGTATATTTTATTCACTGGGCCACGTGATTTGCACATTGTAAAAGGACATAATTCCACTAATGCACCTAGCACCATTTACATAAGTAGAAAATTTGGCCCTTCGTTTCAGACTACTTCAGGCAGATAACAGTAAGTCTCACAAAGGTGGGGGCTAATGAACTCAGATGACTCAGAGGAGCTGCTGGGAGATGTAACCATAGTGCATTAAGTTTGCATTGCTCCAAATGACACTCGGGAGGAGTCGCTAATGAAAGTTTCAAATGTTTCATTGAGCAGAATGACAGCGTTGTGCATCACTGGTAGAGCTCTGATATCCTGGAATGTGTGTCATGAAGGTCATTGTCAAGTTATGAAACAAAAACTGTAATCTGCTGAGAGAAGGAAGACTGGAGAAAGGAAACAGCAAACATTTTACTTGAATTTGTCAGCAGCAGCTTTCCTCCAACATTCAAGCTGCCAGTCACTTCAGGAGGAAGATAAGGATGAACACAAGCTTTCATATACTGACATTCCTGTAGCTCTTACTGAGAGCCAGCACTGACTTTAGAGGTAGCTGCATCTGTTTATTTAACCTGTTTTCTATGGAGAGTGAAGGCAGGAAAGACCGACATAACCTGCAATGCTACTAATTGCTGGCTAAAAACTCTGACCATTTTGGGTAATGACATGAATAAACAGAACTTGCTGGAATCTGGATCTAAGCTCCCGGTTTGTGTCCTAGGAACTCTGCCAGCTTGACAAAGTTTGCATCAAGTTCTGTTTGGAGTTTTCACCCACAGTTTGACAAAAAGTGAAAGATATTGATGACTCAATGATTTAGCGCTTTTCATCCAAAGATGGCAAAGCTATCAACACACTTAATAAACAGGGGCCAAATCCCTGGGGCTGTCCCAATGCTCTGTGCACCAGCCAGGATGTTCTGTACAAAGGTAGCTTAAAGATCACCGTCGCATCCCTTTGATCTTGCTTCTTCTCTGTGCAGCCCTAGTGTGCACCTGTGCTGTGTCAGAGCCAGAGACTGCTGTTAATTATACTGTGGGTTTTAACAGCCACCGGTGGCCAAATATGCCACCAGTGACTGATCAGGGAAGAGTGACTTCTTTAACCCCTCAGGCAGCACATGGACTCCTTCATCAGCTCTGCAGCACTAGCAGATCACCTTTACATGGGGGGTAATCCTCCTTACACAGACAATTGGGAATTTACATATAGTTCATGCCTGTAGGGCAGGGAAGAATGACTGAGCCACACTGCAGAATATGGCCCTCCGTGTGCACAGACAGCTGAACTTCCTATCCTGTAGCCAGCTTCTCAGGACAAAAAAGCAGATGCTACCAATTCCAACTGAACCTGCACAGAGCAGGAGCTATTTCCTGAATTCAAATTTGGGGAGGAGCTTGAGTTCAATATCCCTAATTCTTACAGAAAGGATTATAGCAGTAGTGTAAGGATAAGTGGGTGAGCCGGGGGTGAGCCTTGGGCATCTGCGAGGGGGACCCCAGCATGGACCAGAGGGCACTTTGTCCTCCTGTTCCCTGCTCTAGCTGTACTCTAGCTCAGCCCCCTGCAGCAAGGTGGCACAGAAGTGTGTGCCAGCGAGTGGAAGGCATTCTGGGAAATGTGTAATGCTGTAGAACAGCAGCAGAGTTTGCAGCTACTGGGGGGAAATGTCACCTTATTTGCTGCCAAAATCAGGAGGGCTTCTTTGGATGCAGTCCCAGCCAGTTATCCTGACCTCTGGATCATAGGGTCCTTTGTTATTTTAAGCTACCGGGAGTGAGGAATTTGAATTTGCCTCATCCAAAAGGTCTCAGAAACAAACACCTTGTCATCCCCCGCTATTTCCCTAGCAAATTCTCAGATAATGCATTGCCCAGAAGAAAAAAAATGTTCCTGTCTTTTCTGGCCATGGGAGTTTATATTGATTACCTAGTCTTCTCAATAGGTACCTTCCATCTGTGTGATTATTATAATTATTCATGGAAGCTCTCACCTTATCCCCAAGAAAGACTCCCGTTATATCTTTCTTATTGAAACTTATAAGAAATTCCCAGCATGGGTAGCTCCTGCAGATTTAAACTGCAGGTGTAGCAAGCAAGTTGGACATCTCACAGGGTTCATTTCACATCAGTGAGAACTGCCACTGAAAAGTCAGTCTTAGATTTTGACGCCGAAGGCAAGAAACAGAGGGCAAATGACTCGTAGTACTTTGTACGTTGGCTACACAGCTTCAAAGTCTGCTTGCACAAATATTGGTGTTCCCTCTGTGGAGCATTTCCAGTTAAAACTTGGCCATTTATTGTTTCTTCCTACTGTGGAAGTGATTGTTTAAAAACCAGAGCACTGTTCTAGGCGCTGCTGAGACCAGTAATAAAAAGAGTTCCTGTCCCAGAGAGCTTGCAGTCCAACCAGGGAAGCAGGGTAGGAAGGATAAGGTAGTAATTAAACTAGCAGAGGTAAGCACGAAAGCAGAACTCCCAGCTTGTGCCTTGCCTAAACACGACTAGGCAGGCATGACAGCAGGAGCTTTAAGGAGAGATTGGAAAGTTATTCATGGAAGTTATTCATTCCCTGTGAATTTTTATAGGGAATTTTGCCTGGGTAGGGGTAGTTTGAGAAGAAGCCCAAGGGAAGACACAGGTGGGCAATTAAAGCCGTCACCCCTGGCTGACAACAGCTGGAGGGCTGATGCCTTGATAAGCTAATAAGAGAAAAAGGGAAAGGACCTAAATGCCCCTCAATGGTAAAATTCCCCACAGTTTTGGCACTAAAGCACCTAAAATTATATATTTATGGAAGTAAGGGTATGATCCAAAAGTGACTGAAGTCTGTAAAGTGAATGTCAGTGGAGGCCAAAGGCTTTGAACTGGGTCCTTAGCGACATTGCTTGAGAAAGGCAGAGCCCCCCCAAACTGTGCTGACACTTTTAGAAAGAGAACTGCTGGAAGCCTTTAAAAATAGATTATTGACTTCCTGTTTTTTTACAGTTTAGCTGAACCTCTGGACTCACTTGTTTGGAGGGGAAAATAGAGTTTGGCACCCGTTATTGTGTTTTCCCAGATTTCTTGTCAACTGACCTGTGATTTTAAAAAAGTAATTTCAGAGACAGAGTATGAAAGAGATTATAGACAAAGGAACCATCTGTTTTATCATTATATTTAAATGCATTATTTTCCCAGCAGTAATAAATCCATTATGTTTCCATCAAACTGCTGCACAGTTGTAAGCAGAGGTGTTTCCCCTTATGTAAAGCATGCAGATAATGTGGCTTATTCATTTCAAATATAATAGCTAATACATAAATAGTGCCTTCCATGCACTTAAAGCAAGTCACATAGAGCCTGGCATTTTGGTCCTTCTATCATGGTGGTCTCTCTCATAGGACCATCATGCCACCATATCCACTTTATTTATTTTTAGGGCATTTTATGTAAGTTGAACAGCATTGTCCATCAGTACAACCTTACAATTGCTGGATCAAAATATGACAAATATTTTAATAGCCCATAGCTATGATATGAAACAGTTTTTAAAAGAGAAAGATACATGCAACTGAAATATCAGCAAGTATTTATGAAAGGAATATAATGAACTAAAACTGCAATTAGGACAGGACACCAGCTGTAGCACAACTGCAAAAAAGTATGCTGGATAATGGTGGAGGCAATGAATGGTCAGAATCATTGTTTTTTTAATCTCATTGTAGTGAGGGGCATCCCAGTAGGGGCCTAGAGTTAATGGTACAGAAATCCACCTGTGAGAGGCAGCATGTGTCAATGGATAAACTAGTAGAAAGAAGTCAGGAAACAGGGTTCTTTACCATTCAAGTGATCCAAATTTATTGTATAAACTTGGATTAGTCACCTTAATGCCAATTAAACACAATTCTTCAAGACTCTTCAATGCCCTCCTCATAGGACCATCTTCCCACCATATCCACTTATTTATATGGCATTTTATGTAGGCTGGAAAATAGTTTTATTAGAAGCATACAGGTAGCAAAATGTTTGTGGGCACTAACCATACCCTTCCACAGGCACTACAAACATTAATTAAACTTCTCATTCTATGGGTAAGTAGTAAATTCCTGGCACATATTTAAGTTCTTCATGATAATCTGGCTCGGAGATGGTCTACAACCTTAGTAAGGTCTCACAAAGTCAGTATTTGAGATGGGATTACAATGCTGGAGTTCTAATTCCGGTTCTGTGCTCTAACTTCTGGATACCATTGCCCGAAAGGGCATGTTTACATGGCATAAAGCACTGCTCTGTAGAGATACTACCAATAAAGTTCATCACTCTTCACAGTCCTTTTCTTTTCAGCAGGGTGTACTAACCCAAGCAGCTTTATAGCTAATGCAGCTGTACTGCTTCCAGTATTAAAGGTAGCTCATTCACACCTAGCTTTAGTATCTCTACACAGCTCTGCATTGTACCATGAAGACACTCTCTAAAATACTACGTACATGTACACTTAGAAACAGTTTCTGTGGAGATGGGCCAAATAACACATTTGCTCTGAGGCATGGGCAAGAATTAGTAACAGCAGAGTGCAATCCGCAAAGTTATTATTTATTAAGACAGCGGTGCCAGCAATGCAGGGTCCTTTTAATAGTCAAATATGTAGAAAAGGTCAGTCTGCCCTGAAGAATTTTCAGTCTTAAGACAATGTTCAAACAGGAGGAGAGATGGGAGGCAACAAAAACATTGTGAAAGAACTGTAACTTACAGCAAGCACACTGTGTTGCCAACTCGTCCGGTTTCATATTCTAGTCTTAGCAACATTGGTATTTTTCTTAAACCCTAACTTCTTCATAAAAAATACTGCTGGACAGGATCTCAAGAGAACATCTGGTCTATTTGCTTACTTCAAGGCAGGATCAGCTGTATCTAAACCATTTCCGATCGATATTTGTTTAACCTGCTCTTATAGACCTCCAGCCACTGAAATCCAGAGCCTCCCTAGGTAATCTATTCCAGTACTTAATTCATTTTGCACTTAGAAAGGTTGTCCCGATATCCAATTTAAAATCTGTTTTGCTGTAATTTAAGTCCAGTACCTGTTGTCCTACTCTTAGGGGAAATGGAAACAGTATACAACTTTCCACTTTGAAGTCACCTTTTATGTATTTGAAGATTGCTATCATGTCATCCCTCTGTCTTGCCTTTTTTCAAACTGAACAAATCAAATTATTTCAATCTTTCTTCGTAGATCATGTTTTTTAGATATGTGATATTTTTTGCTGCTTTCTTTTGGACTCTTTCCAACTGCCCCACATTGAAATGTCATGCCCAGAACTGGACACAGTACTTCTGGTGGGATCATAAGGTCACTCTGGCGCTGCACAGAATTGTATGTTGTTTATAACACTAATGTGCAATGTTTTGTAACAACACGGCACTGCTGACTCATTTCTGTTGCGATCCACTTCCTTTCCTTCCTCCCTTGATCCTTCTATACAGAACTGGGGTTCATTGCTCCCCATTTTGTATTCGTGCAGTTGATTATTCATACCTTAGCATATGGATGCTCAATCTCTGGCCTGCAGAGCAATGACATCCCTACAGGCCAGAAAAACTGGCAGCTGGGGAGCGGAGGAAGCTGTGTGCAGTAGGGTCCAGTTCCGCTTGGGGCCAGTGCCAGGCACTGGAATTAGGGCTGTATATCCTGTATATCCAGACTGGGTCAGGCTGCTCCCCGCTCACATGCAACTGGACAGGAGCTGCTCCATCCTACCTTTCCCCTCCTGAGCACATGCAGATCAGGGCCAGCCTGCTCCGCAGCCCTCCTCGCATGCATCCGGATCAGAGTCACTCTGTTCCACCCTACTGGGTGTCTGGGTCAGAGCCGCTCCAACCTACCCTCAGCATGTCCAGATTGTGGTTGGGCTGTTCACCTCCTGTGGCTGGTTGGGGCCCCCTGTGCCAGCCCTGCATGTGAGATCAAACCCATGGCTGGACCTGTCCCTGCCAATCTGACTCATGAGGCAAAAAGGTTGGTCCCGTCTGTGCTAAAGCTTAGCACAGTGGGGACCAGCCTTTTTGGCAGCCATGCTGCAAATTGACCCTTCATCCTCCCTAAGTGCTCCTCTGATCCCTTTCCTTTGCCCGATCTTCTGCTTTGCCCCTACTCCCTTACCTTGTGGTCCCTACCCAATCTCCTGCTTTGCCTTCCGTTTCCTGCCCTATGTGCCCCTGTACTGCCTGTTCCCTGCCTTATCTGCCATGTGCCACACACAGCAGCTGCCCATGCCACAGGTTGGCCATTCCTGCCTTAGCACAATACTTTGCACTTAGGCTTACTGAATTACATCCTAATTATTTCAGACCAATTTTCCAATTTGTCAAAATATTTTTGAACTCTAATCCAAAGTTCTTCTAACCCCTCCCAATGTAGCAGATTTAACACAAGTGCTCTCTATTCCATCATCCAAGTCACTAATGAAAATATTGGATAGTGCCAGTTTCAGAACCGGCCCCTACAGAACTCCTCTTGATTCTTTCTTCCAATTAAAGAGTGATAACCATTCTGTGAGCAGCAGTTTTCAACCAGTGGTGTACCACCTTACAGGATTTTTTTTTTAGATCAGGGGTGCCCAACTCAAATGAGCTGGTGGGCCAGATCCAGAACACAGAGCTTCTCGCAGGCCAGACTATGCACCTTTGGTCTGCCCACAAGACCCGTCTCCCTGGCTGCCAGTGCTGCTGAGTTGGCTCCAGCAGTCAAGAAGTTGACATAGTCGCTGCTGAAGCCAATTTGCTGTGGTTGTAGAGCCGCACTACTGGTATGGCCAGCAGCCAGGGGTGAACACCAAAGATTTGAGTCATCAGCAGCAACCAAAATTACTAAATTAGGCTGTGATGTTCATCCTCTAGAAATCTGGCTGTGCTGACACTGAGTCCAACCACTGCAGCAACAGGGTTCCAGTGATTGGTGGCAGTGATACCCCCTTGCTTGCTGGAAGCCACAGAAAGAGCCCCAGGGACAGGGCCACCTCTATGAGCCAGATCCAGTTTGTAGGCTGTAGGTTTGACACCTCTCTTCTCGACCATATTCCCCTAGCTCAGTGTTTCTCAAACAGTGGGACGAGAAGGTCATGTAGGTGGGACTTCAACTCAATTCACTGCATGATGGAAAAAATCAAAGTTGTTTGCACTTCATATAGATGAATCAACAGATATCTCTAACAATGCAAAATGTGGGGTTTTGTTTTTATCATGGTGGGACCAGGGTTTTTTGACAAAATGGTTGGTGGGATGTAAGGTGCAAAAGATGCCCCTGTTCTGCATCAACAGGTCCAGAGAGGTCTTGCTCCCCCTCCATGCGGTGCTGGTCAGGCCGCAGCTGGAGTCCTGTGTCCAGTGCTGGGCGCCGCACTTCAAGAAGGACGTGGAGAACCTGGAGAGGGTCCAGAGGAGGCCACTCGTATGGTTGGGGGCCTCCGTGGCCAGACCTATGAGGAGAGGCTGAGGAACCTGAATCTCTTCAGTCTCCGCAAGAGGAGACTGAGGGGGGATCTTGTGGCTGCTACAACCTTATCAGGGGCCAGCAGCAGGGACTCAGGGAAAGTCTGTTCACCTGGGCCCCCCTTGGAGTCACCAGGAACAACGGCCACAAGCTGAGGGAGGATAGGCTTAGGTTAGATATTAGGAAGAACTACTTCATGGTAAGAGTGGCCAGAGCCTGGAATAGGCTTCCCAGAGAGATGGTCCTCTCACCTTCCCTGGAGATCTTCAAGAGGAGACTGGATAGGCACCTGGCTGGGTCTTACGACCCCTGCCACCCCCGGCGCTCCTTCCTGCCCATGGCAGGGGGTCGGACTCGATGATCTGTCTAGGTCCCTCCCGACTCATTGATTCTAAGGTTGAGAACCGCTGCTCTAGTTTACTTATGAGGACATCATGTGTGACAGTGTGAAAAGCCTAAAATATTTCATATGAAGTGCTTCTTCCCAATCCATAAGGACTATCAAAAAAGAAAATTAGATTGGTTTGATGTGACTTGTTCTTGTTATCTTCCTGGTGCTTAGTAATAGATTGCTTGGCCATTTGTTTCAACAGCTTTCTGGTAATTTAAGGTTGGCTGAATGGTCTGTAAATCCTTTGGTCTTGCCTTTCTCCCTTTTTAAATGTAGGTGCTATGTTTGTCCTTTTCCAATCTTCTGAAGCATCACCCATCCTCATCAATCTCAAAAACTGGTTGTAGGCAGCATGTGTGTGTTGGGGGGGAAGGGGGGGCCAGGAGTGACTCATGCTTTTTGAATGCCTGGAATTGGCAATACAATTCCAATTGTTCTCCAATTTTGGGATTACTTTTTGAATAGGGAGGATGAGGTTCAGTTTGTGATACCTACACATAAGGTTGGTTTCTGTCATTAAGGTTGTAAGCTGGACAATGGAAATTGAGTCCTGATAATTTTATACTCTTGTGTAAAAGATGCAAGGAGTGGGTGGGTCTGTCCTATCCAGCTCCACTCACAAAAATACTCTCAACCACCACAGAAGTCTGTTCGTCTTCTGCTCCCTGCGGGCCACATGATTGCTGTTAGTCAGAAACTACAACTGTTGAGCTCCATGCTGAGCTGTCAGGGAGTCATGATCCCAAAAAATGGAAAGGGAGAGAATGGGGAGTTTCTCCTATTGCTTCTTTACCAATAGTCCTATAAGGAGAAAGGGAAAGCTTTTTCCTTATAGCTGCTGATGAGGACAGAGGGAGAGTAACAGAATTGATTCTTTTTCAGTTGTGAAGTTTGGTTCTCTTATCTATGAACTGTGCTCTGCTTGATCCAGAAAGCTAAACTATTTCCATCCATTCAAGAAGAGATGGAATCAGTTTGCAATTCAATAGGCTTAATTAGGATCTGAATTGGCAGTTGCTAGCAGAGCAACTAAAATGGGTAGGATTCTTAGAAAACAATATTATCACAGCTAGATAGGGACAGGAAAACATGTGAAGCAACAGGAAATCACCTCTGGTCCTCCACCCAGGCCCTGCTCCCCTTTATAAACATCTAGGTTAAGTACAGACAGTCAAAAAGCCTGAGGCTGAGTCAATTCAATCTTTGCAGGTTTTTCTAAGCTGTGCAGATTGAACAGATAATGAAGTGAACTGACATGCACTTTTGAATCTAGAAAGGCAGCCAGATGCCTGAAGTGGCTCAGGCTAGACGCTGTGGGGCTCTACAGCATACCTCCCAGCTTGCCACTGCCAAGGGCACCTGAATGCAGCCGGGCCAGGCCCATCTCTGACTGACTGCCCAGCACATCCCAACTTGCTGCTGTCCCTGCTGCAGGGGAGGAACAGTCCTTCCTGCCCAGGTCCCAGCTAGCCCATGTGGGGGGATCCCCTTGTCTCAGCAAGGGTTCCCCTGCCCCTACCACTGGTGCAGAAGGGAGTTTTCCCCTCCCACCCCTCCACACAGTCTGGCTCCGGACTGTCCTCCCCCTACCTCTAGTACTTGTGGGGGTGGGTCTAAGCCATTCCTGTACTGTGTGGAGGGTTGGGAGGGAGGGGGTGGGACTGAGCAGATTCGGTTCAGATGCATTTTAGATATGCAGATTGTACTGTAGTTCTAAAATCTGTGTGTCCCGGGAGTCAAAATAACGAGTGGCACTTACCGGCAGCTCAGGACAGGATGCACATGGGGCGGAAGGAGGAACCTATGCAGCTTGTTAGCTGCCTTTTTGTTCAATTACGGTTGGCTGATGACATCAGCGTCGGACGCCGGCCGGCAGAAATAAAAATGGCGGCCGCTGCTGTAGAGGGGGCAGATAGCCTGGGAAGGAAGCCGCGGAGAACACCCCACTCGCTGGACCTGGGGAGCCTGGCAAGCGGGAGCAGACGCAGGTGGTGGAGGGTGGAGCACTCTGACGGGAGCCCGTGCAGGATGACGAGGGGGCGTCAGGTTTGCTGGACAGAGGCAAAGCTGAGGCAGCACCTGGAAGCACAGCGGAACACAGGTGGGAGTGCCGGGATGATGAGGTGCAGAGGAAGGCAAGACGGGGGGAGAAGACCCCAGGAGAACCTTTAAGGGGTTGGTAGTCGGGGCAGATATCGCCACCGAGTTCCGCCAGATTGAGGAACGGACAGGAGTAGCTCCTGGAGCTACTGGTCAAGAAGAAAAGCATCCTCTCCCTGTTAGGCTCCGGGGAAAAGGAGAAAGGGGCAGGGAATAGCTTAGTAGCTGATGGCGGCTGGCACGTTTATTTTTGTTACCCTGGATGAAGGGGCATAGAGGATAGGGATGAGTGCCCGGGGGCAGGGTTGTGGAGAAGCCTTGGTAGGGTTTCCCCTTTTTGGTTGTATGTACCCTTGAAGGAAGGGACGGAGGTGTGAAGGGCTGCGGGCTAGGCCCTCACGGGTGAGTGGGGCCTTAAGCTGCTGTCATCTAAACGTAAAGGCGGAGAAGGTTATCCCTGCACGAAGAGGCTGAGGCCAACGGCTGGGCAGCACACTGAAGGAGGCATGAGGCCAGGGTGTAGGGGTGGTGGAGCCCCTGAGTGACCGCCCCCCTAAGTATCCCATTAGCTGACCCCTCCTACTGAGCAACAGCAAGTCGTGGCAGGCGAGAACAGGTTGGTGACGCGGGAAGAAGATAGCTACTTCGGCAATGTCATGAACCTGGGAGGTGCATGACATCCACCAGTAGAGCAAAGGCTGCTCGAGAGCGGTTATTCGAAGTGCGGTGGTTACACTGTGGTATCAAGTTTATCTTAAATCTATGGCAGGGCTGGGGAAACTCTGCCGCCCATCCCCTCCCACTGAGGCACTAGGACAGTCCTGGGATGGAGGGGGTGGAATGTGGATCTGGGACATGGGTTTGATAGACCAGTTTAACCTAAATAAGTTCAAGATAAATAAACAGATTTATCTTAAACCAGTTTGGGCTGTTTTGAAACCGGATTATGTGCGCTGAACTTCTGTTCTGTTACAGGTATAAACTGGTTTTCAATCACTTAAGTTAGTTTATGTGTAATGTCTGTGCTTAGCCGTATTGACCGTTTTAATTTTCATTAAGAGGACATCTTCTACTGCATGCCTTATACCACAGATTTACGAACTACAGTACAATTTGCATATCTAAAATAATACCGCAAATTTTATTGAGATTTTTAAACATTAAGATAGAATTCTGTATCAACCCAAATGTGAACAGTACCTCAGACCACTCTTTCAGATGGACTCTGAAAGCACAAGTGCTAGAACTAGTAATGCACTATGATGCTAGTTTGCATAATAATACATGCTTTAATGATATTTTAAATACTGGCACTATATTATAGACAAAAAATGCAATGCTCCCCTCCCAACTTCTTTTAAACTAATCAGTTTGGACATGTAGTAATTCTAAATATCTACCCAACTGGCTCGGATAAAGGTGACATACAGGACTCATTAAAGTCAATGGCAAAAATTCCATTGAAGCCAATGAGGTCAAGATTTGTACTTTTCCATAAGAAAAGTACCAAGCATTGTTTCCTGCTTAGAACAAAGAACTATCAGGCTGGAGGAAGAAAAGAGTGGGGAACTAAGGTATTCACACGACTAGTTGTTTTGGTACCTCCTCCTTTTCTGCGTGTCCAGTGTGAGACAATCCAGAAGAAGGCTGATCCCCATCTTAGCTTGGGCACCCAAAATTGAGACATTCCAAATCCTTAATGACTCTTGAAAATCTTCAACACAAGTTCTTTTCCTGATTTTGATACTAATGCACTTTGGGCACTCAGCTTTGCTGAACTACAGAGACAATGGCACAAAGATGCTGGACAAAAGGCATTAAAAATTGACAGTATATTTAACTTGTTATTTGAGATGGTAAAGTTGCTGGGTTAATTGTGCTTATAAGTAAGCCAGTAGGCCCTTAACAGCAAACCCTTCGAAATTCAGATTTAGACCCTTAAAAAAGCGAGCTAGTTTTCCAGGGTTCAAGGTACCCACAGGCCTTTGGAAAGTACATGCTATATTGCCCAAGTTCTGCTCTCGGAGGGCATAGCTACATGTGCACTTTATTGTACATTCAGTTAATTTAATGTATAGTAAAATGTCAACTTCTACATGCGCACAACAATTTCTGCACAGCAGATTATTTTAAAGTGCTGTTTGCTAGTACCAGCAGATACTGGTAATGTACTAGAAAATGGTGCTTTAAGCTAATGCACCAAAGCAAACTTTTACTAGTAGAAACAGATAAATGTACTAGAAAATGGCACTTAAACTAATGCGCCAAAGCTGCCCTGGAGGTGGGACAGCAGGGAGATGTACTCAAGGTTATTCAGGAAATTTGTGCCAGAGCTGAAAGATGCTTCTCCTAACACCCACATTCATGCATAAGACCCTTACTGCTATATGCATCCTGCTTTGAAGAAAGGGTCCGTGCTTCATAAGACAGGAGGTGCTGATGCTTTGGAGAGGAATTCACTGTCAACTAATTCTACACTTAGGATACTTAAAACATAGCTGGAAAACTGTAAAGATGGGGATCAAAGTGCCCGCTCTTTTCACTCATCCCCAACACCAGCATATTCACTTAAGTTTGTGAAAGACATTCTCAGAGGGGCTTCTGCTTTCTTTCTACCAATGTTCATGTTTAAATAAACCTTACTGAGAAAAAATTCAACCAAAGCATCAACCTGATGCAACTGCAGCTTTTTCTTGCACTGGGGGCTGGAGTGAAGAGCTCATGGACAGTTGCTTTTTAAGGCAGTAAGCAAGCTGCTTCTACCACACTGAGCACACAGGGCTGATTCTCATTTGACTAGCTGTGCCACAAAAGAATCACTGGACTATTCAAGGTGTTTGCTTATCTCAAAGAGGAAATATATCCATTTCTGCTGAAATTCTGCTCTCAAGTTTCAATCCAGAGAAACCCCATTTACTCTTACATTTCTGGCCTACAAATGAGTGCCCTGAAGTCACTGCAATGTGGAAAGCAATATAGTCTCAGTTCTTCAGCTCTGCTTGTTGCATGAGACAAGGTGCTGCCCATACCTCTAAATATAAGGGCAGCGTCAGCCATCTTCCTTTTCTTTGAGGATCCCCATTTGGCTGCTTAAGCTAGCAAAATGCTGCCTGAAGGAGTAATAGAAAGAGACAGGACTCAGAGTGGTAACCTGTTAGAATATATGTGAGCCTGGTAGTCCTGTGTCTGGTCACAACACTAGACAGCTCACTACCTTTTTTTGGCTCTCATGTTAGCCAGGTCTCCAATGTGTAAAGATGTCCAGTGAGGGGCATTATTAATATACATAAAATATGACAAAATTCTTATAGCTGACACCAAAAGCTTTGCCATGAATGTTCCCAGCACCACCATTTCCTCCTTGCCACGTGACACCCATGCAAACAACCTATTTATTTTATCTCTTTGAGCCCCAGCAGGATCCAGTTCTTATGCTGACTGCTATTGTACTCTTGAAATTGGTACAATGGCATTTTATATTTAGAAACCCACTGAAGCACAGCTCTTATTATACAGAAATAAAACAACACATAAGAAGAATATGAATCCACTCCATTTCTTTATGTCCGTATTTCAATTAATGCTTTAGAAAAAGAAAGCCATTGAAAAGATGATTAAATGTATTTAAAAACGTTAATGTACTCAGCCATACACATCATATAAGCTCAATAGAAAAGCCTGTTTTCAGCCATGGTTACCTCTCATTCAAAATATTTCATTGCCATTCATCTTTAACTTGGAAATTCCCACCTCTTTCCTTTATTAAGCAATTTGATTGTAGTTGGGTTCACCCTTGTAATTCCAGTTCTCTTAGGTAAAACAGTACTGAGGTATACAACACAACACTTTCAGTCAACAGAAGCTTCTGACAGCTTCTCCCTGAAAGACTATGCATTACTTATTGGACTGCAGGGTCATGCCAGACAACAGGCTGTTCTTGAAAGCTGACCAAAATTGAACCCCTCTAAAATATGGACTTTCACACTAAAACAAAGATTTTCAGCTTTCGTTTTAATGCAATTTCTAAAGGGTGATAACTCATCACAACCAGGACAGAGGCTCAGGGCAGGATTGAAAGGCGTTATAGTAGAAAAAAATTAAACACCCAGCTTAACTTCTTTGAAGTTAGAAGAGATATAAAACCCTCATGTAATGAGACATAAGTCAACGTCTAGGTCAGAGGCAGGCAATTATTTCAGGCCGAGGGCCGCTTACTGAGTTTTGGCAAGCCATCAAGGGCCACATAGCAGGCAGCCAGGAGCAGATAAATATTAGTTTTCTAAATTTTTTAGGGGCCCCACAGGCCAGATAGAATGGTCTGGTGGGCTGCATCCGGCCCCTGGGCCGCATTTTGCTCACCCCTGCACTAGGTACTGGGGTCAAGAATTAACTTCCCCTGAGAGTAAGTTATCGTACAACTGCAAGGTTTCCTGTACCTCCTCCTGATACAGCTGGTAGTGGGCACAGCGGCAGGATACTTACTGGATGCATCAGTCTGTTCAGGCATGGCAATTCCGATATTTCTGTGTACTCATTGCTGCAATCCTTACATCAGTGGAACTTGCTCCTGTAGATGGTTAATACATGTCATGGCACCACTCCTTTAGTGAAGCTATTCCTGCCCTGTTCCCACAGAATGACTTAAGACAAGGTTGAGTGCACGAGCTGAACTTCCATAGGAGAGTCCTTCCATGAAAGGGCAAGTGCTGCTACTGCTGCTGTCAACTTGAGCTTTAATCACAGGAAGGAAGAGGAGCTTTTGTTGCATCTTGAAGCAATAGGACCCTCTCTGATGGAGGAAATGCCTTATCAGCTGCCTTACACCCAGAACATTCTTGGGTAGAGCTGGTGGGAGTCCAGACATGAAATATTCCAGCACTGAAGCTATCTCCATGGATGTCATCCCATCTTGCAGATTGGGGTTGTGTGGATAAAATACTGTTTGATCATATAATTAGGGTCTGCATTGTAATGTGAACACTCAGGAGACAACCTTGAATACTCACCTTCCTGCCTAAAAAAAATGAAGCTTCTGTAATTGGTGTTGGGGGCGAAGGAGAGGTAGGGGGAGCGTGTTTGAGGCCAAATAATGTATATGTCACCTCTCCCTGTTCTGTGCCTTTCTTCAGTGCTTAGAGAATAGCATGGATAATTATTCATTCAAAAACTCCAGGGTATGACTTGAGGTTTATTTGCATGAAAACACTATTCAGTTTGATCTGTGTAAGGTGCAACTCTACTCTGATTTCTGCCTAACTTTAGACTAACACAGGAAACTCATGCTTTCACTTACTTGGACGTTTAAATGTGGACCCTGATATATAGAGAGTTAAATGATTTCGCTTGTTGAAGGTCAAACAACAGGTCTGTGGCAGAACAAGGACTAGAAGCAAAGTTTCTTGACTCAGTGAAATACCTTTTCCAGTGAGGTGCCCTTTGTTCAGCTTCATCAGCAAACATGCTGAAAAAATAGAAACTGAAGACATTTGGGGGCACTTCAGATGAGTTAGCTCAGCACATGGAGGACTTCAGGAGTTGACTTCAGTGGGAGTTCATCTTGCATGAACAGGCCCATAGAAATCAGAGCTAGAAAAGTAATTTCCTACTATCCTGTCATATTCTATTTTAAATAACCAAATTAGCACAGCTTCCATCTTTACCTGTAAGGATTATTTGCAGTTCATTAGACCTCAGTAGAAAGAAATTCTCCTGGTAGCCTTCATATTTTAGAAAGGATGGTATTAAATTAGACAGTATGTGTGCAGATAAAAGTGCAGATCCCTGCTCTGACTCATGGTGCTTTGCAGGAAGTGCCATGAGTTACAATGATCACCTGGACCCTATAGACACTTGTTATTGGGTCCTGGGGGATCCAGTTGCAGTTTAGAGTGGTTGCAAATCTTCAGCTGCTCTCCTTTTGCCCCACCTGTCCCCCTCCCATCCCCAGCACTGTCTTTCTATTTTGAAGGGGGAAGGAGTAGAGGAAGCTCATTGTGGGGGTTCGGCAGCTGGTGCTAGTCAATGCTAGAGCTGGAGCCCGCCCACCTTGGGGGAGGAGGAGCCCAATCTACCAGCCCCACCCTCCAGCGCCAGCTGGACAACCCCCAGAACAAGCTCCCTCTGCTCCCTTCCTTTCTCCCTTTCTGAAGTGAAAATAATGACTTAACATAAATTATTTTTATTTTGTTAAAAAAGTCCTTTGGAACGATGAGCTCAATTCTATTCTTCTATGGTACAAATCCAGCGCAGCCCCACTGCAGTCAATGTGCCAGAATTGCAGTTGTTCCTGATTTATACTAGACATAAGAATTTGGCTCAAATCTTTTGCTTAAGATTTATTGCTTTCTCTCATTCCCTCTTTCCCTGAAAGGCAGCTTAATACAATAGACTGAATAACAAAAGAAAACTAATTGCTTTCCAAGCCATTCTAAAAACATAAAGCTTTCCTTCCCACCACAACTTTTAGTAATTTTGGTGCTTTTCCTTACATACTGTTAATGATGGCAAAGTTCTTAACCTCTGAGGGGTTTTAAAAAGCACCCGACTCTAACTAGATGAAAAGAAATTCATCTTTGAAGCACTAGGCCTGACAGACCTGTCTCCTGCATTCAGTGGTGATTCTGCCAAAACAAACTTCGAGTTCTTTGGCAACCCTGGTAATACTGTACCTCCTGAACTGATTAGCTAATACTAACACAGCAGGAAATGTAAAGAAGAAAAGAGGAATAGAAAACCTTGAGTTGGCAATTGTTTCCTGGAAAGGGCAAGAGAAGATCTCTAGGCATCAAAGGCTAAGTATAAACATTCAAAAAGCCTGAAGCAGAATTGATTCAATCTATGTGAGTTTCTTTAAGCTGGAGAGATTGGATCGCGAGCAAACAGATCAGGATATTAGCGTTCATGTACAGCAGCAATTTCCCTTTCGTAGTGTGACAATGAAATAAAAGAGTTGATTGCAAATCAACCCGTATGACTGGTCTTGGAAGGCAAAGGCAGAACACTTTGATTCTGCCATCCATTTTTGTGCTGATTGGAATTTTCAGCACGTTTCATAGTTTCATAGTTTCTAGGGTCGGAAGGGACCTGAGTAGATCATTGAGTCCG
>NW_017728951.1:17906268-17908749 GCF_001723895.1 Crocodylus porosus
ACCCCACTGCCCACGTCCTTCCAGGTTGAGAAGGACCCATCCACTACCACCCTCTGGGTGCGGCCCTTCAGCCAGTTGGCGACCCATTTGGCTGTGTGGGTGTCTGCACCACAGCCCCCCAGTTTCTTAATGAGAACGGGGTGAGAGACAGTGTCAAAAGCCTTCCAGAAGTCCAGGAAGACTATGTCCACTGCTACCCCTGCATCTAATGATCTGGTGATCTGATCGTAAAGGTTGGTCTGGTAGGACCTGCCACTGATGAACCCGTGTTGGTTGCCCCTAAGCATGCAGTCCCCTGCTGGCCCCTCCTGGATGCGTGCCAGCATAATTTTCCTCAAACAGCTTGCCTAGGATCGAGGTAAGACTAACCGGCCTATAGTTTCCCGGGTCCTCCTTCCTGCCTTTTTTGAAGATGGGGAACACGTTGGCCCTCTTCCTGTCCCCCGGTACATGTGATTGGACCCATGATACTATTTCAGCAACAAGACACTCCTTACCAAAAAGAATAGTTATTTCACGCACTTACAAAATAAACCATCCATGACTGAAAAACTAGATGAGGGGGATCATATTGCCACCACCTCTGCTATGGGAAGCAGTGGCTGAACACCAACATTAGGTGCAGATCCTCAGCCAACTTTAAAGCTGTTTCACAACTGTTCAGGATCTGGCCCTTATATAACTCTGTGTGTGAATGAACACACAAAAGAAAATTGTATATTGAGAGAGACATAGCTTTTCTACTGTACCCAGAATATATGCAATAGAAAAAACATTCTACTCTCTGAAGTCAAACTTAGAAGAAAAGACCATGCTGTAATTAACATGCTGCTGAGAATTTAGTACCATCTTGATATGTGGCTTAGTTTCACCCTCATTGCTCAGGCTTTTCTATACGAAAAATACGGAAAAACAAAACAAAACAGTACATGCTCTAAATATGGGATTGGCAATTATTGCAGCTGAAGGGCTGCTTAATGAGTTTTGGTGAGCTGTCAAGGCCTGTATGGGTAGCCCTGCCCCCTGAAAGTTGCTTCACCCCATGGTTGACATCTTGGGATCTGACGTCCCATCCCTAACCCCTTTGCCACCAGAAGTCCCTCCCATTGCCCCAGAAGTACACCTTTTGGGAGGGGGTGGGAAGAGTTGCCATCTTGAAACTGGAAAAAAAAGCAAGTCATACACTAAAAAAATAAAATCAAACATGTACTATAACTTATTTTCATGTCATTAAAAAAATACTTTTGTCCTGATGTATGTGCATCTGTATAGTGTACCTAGAGGCAATTGCATAATAGCTCAAAATACATTTTTACTCTTCTATATTAGGTGTGTGTAGGGGTAATGGGGTGTATGTGGGGGCTGTGTGGTTGGGGAGTGGGTGTGAGGGTGTGAGAGGGTGTCAGTGTGTGTGTGGATATGGTGGGGGTATGGAAGTGTGTGTGGATGAGTGTGGGGCTATGGTGGGGGGGGTGGGACTGTGTGTGGGGGTTGTGGGTGTGTGCTGGAGGTATGGTGAGAGGTGGGGAGCCATCCCTGCCCATCCTGTCCTGGCTGCAGTGTGCAGACCCTGGCTGCAAGGTTGGAGCCCATACTGCCCTGCTGTAAATGCATATATAAGATGGGCTACTTAAATTGGATAATGTTGTATTCCTTACAATTGTGATGATATCATAACACAACTGTAAAGATACTGTATGAGAGGAAATAGCTCATAAAGATGTCAGAAGATTGAAGGCTGAAGACTTTAGAGGTGACCACGAAGCATGTAACAGAGTAACTCAAATATGGAACATATGGCTTCATTTAGGCGCAATGTACTCAGGACTGAAAATTGTAGTGACCTCACTCATACATATTCATTATTATTTGGTATATAGTTTCATTAACTGTTCTCCACTATTTATTTATTTATTAGATTTACATGTCATGCTCTCTGGAAAAGGCTTGGAGTGCCTTACCATAAAAATACAAGGTACTCTATAAAAACAGATAAAATATTAAAATATAGTATGTAATAAGCAATACACTCCCAAACATTGCCTCAAAACTTAAGCTGTCCTACTAAAAGCCTGCCCAAACATCAGTTCTGGAAGATGCTGGCCAAATATATATTCCAGGCAGGCAGGCAGGCGGGCAGACAAAACTGCAAATATATATTTTCTCATAGTTTCGTAGTTTGTAGGGTCAGAAGGGACCTGAGCAGATCATCAAGTCCAACCCCCTGCCTTGGCAGGAAAAAGTACTGGGGTCAAATGACCCCAGAAGGTGATTGTCAAGCCTTGTCTTAAAGACCCCCAGGGTAGAAGCCAGCACCACTTCTCTTGGAAGTTGGTTCCAGACCCTAGCTGCCATGACAGTGAAGTAGCGCCTCCTGATGTCTAGTCTGAATCTACCCTCTGCCAGCTTGTGACCGTTATTTCTAGTCACTCCTGGCGGTGCTCGGGGGAACAGGGACTCCCCCAGTGCCTGCTGGTCCCC